>NW_027490033.1:2474064-2780575 GCF_041146795.1 Maylandia zebra
CATATCTTGTTCAAGGCAACAACATTTTAAGGTCCATATCAGCTTAGAACGATAACTTTCCGCCATCTTTGATTTTTTCACGTTCTCATTGTTCCTTTCCCAAAGTAGTCAAACCCATATTACAAAGCAGCCACTAGAGGGAGCTCTAGGGCCGTTTGCAACCATAATATCCAGTTTACCTTATAAAAGGCAGAACAGTAACTATAGTGTTTGCAATAAATGGAGACATTTAAAAACAGAAAGCTATCATCTACTGTGATTCAAGTGTATAAACTAAACCACATAAAATGGCTTAAACTGAATATGGTCACGTTTTATTTTTTGTGTGGCCATTACTGCATTTTAATGGTGTTATAGATGCTGTCGAGGCTAAGCCTACATTTAAAGCCACTGAGCTGTTTGTTGGCAGGTTAATGCAATGTCACTGGTATGAATAAACGTATTAAACTTAGTTCAATAACTGAAACCATACTTATCTTGTCCTTTAGATTCTTTATTCCAACACAATTTAACATAACAGCGCAGCGGTCACAATCTGTTTGCTCCTTCCCAACAACAACACACCTGCTGCTAATGACCTATCTACCTTAAATAGACACACCATATGTAACACAAAAGGTGACCCCTAGTGGCATACATGAGGTACCCACACAAAAATGGCTCCTACAGATACTGAGCACAAATATGAGTACAGAGAATTTCCAGCAAGCTTTTAATACTGTCACAAAAAGGTCTAGAGGGATTTATCAGCATCATCCTGTCAAACTGGTTTTATGGTGGTTTTGATGAGAACAGATTATAGCTTGATCAAGAAGACCAACCGTCGAAGTCCTGTTGGGAAACCTTTGCACTTTTTCAAGGTGTGAGTATCATCAAGTGTAGCAGTGATGTCCTCATTGGTCGTTGACACAGTTGACAACTTGTTTGAGGGATGAAATTGTGGCGTTTTGGTCAGAAAGTTTATACTTGTAAATCAGACTGCAGAAATATTTCTGAAAATGTAGTGGTTTGTTTGTTTGTGGTTTGTTTGTTTGTGGTTTGTTTGTTTGTGGTTTGTTTGTTTGTGGTTTGTTTGTTCATGTTTTTTGTTTGTTTTTATTTCAAATATCTTATAACAAGATGAAACTACAATTGTAAACGCAATTTGGTTTTTTGGTTTTTTCTCAAACTTAAGTAACTGAAACCTTTCATTGAACTACAGCAGAAACAGATTGGAAATGCCAAGTTATTCTAACACTAGTGGACTTGTTAAACAAAACATTTGTTTCACTTCTTTCTCAACATGCAGCACCATTAAGAACAGTGGACCAGCATAGTTGGTCTGCATGAGCACACTTACTGCAACAGTTGTACATGCTGAAACTGGTTGCTGGCAGCTGATGTGAAGAAATGTCTGGACACATCAAAAGTTTTCTTTTTCATTTTCTTCCTCCCTTGGATAACATACACATGGCAAATAAAAACATGTAACTAGGGTGACGTGAAGTGTGTATCATCAGATTTAACTAAAATATAATGAGGCTGTCCATCTGTGAAGTAATCGTTCCTTCAAAAACCACTGTGACAACAGATTTTATTTCATTCATTTGATGGTTTTTGTTGGGTCTGTGTTTCCACAAGCCCCGCTAATTCTAGAGACTTATTCATCATGAAGAAAACAAGACAGTCGATCGATCGATCGATTATTTGCGCAAGGGAGGCCTTGTCTGTGTCCACCACGAAAATGACCCCCAGATCTGACCTCCTCCTGCTCCTCCACAAAACACGTCAGAACAAAGCCACGCCCCCTTTCTGAGACAAAGCATTTTATGTATATGTGTGAACTTCTGTAAGAATGTGTGTGTGTGTGTGTGTGTGTGTGTGTGTGTGTGTGTGTGTGTGTGTGTGTGTGTGTGTGTGTGTGTGTGTCAGACCTCCTGCTGACCAAAGGGTCGTAAACGCAGGAAGCCTAGATCAAAAGAAGCAGATCTTTCAGATAGGATGTATCTACAATAAAACCTCCCCCAGCACAGAGTGGTTGGTGAGGTGGTCAGGATCAAAGGAATGGCTTTGATCCTACTGCTTGAACTAAGACTGTACAAATTTAAGAAACACAATGGCAACATTCAACAATTAGACTTAACAGTTTTCTATTCTGTATACTGGAACTTTTTAACAGCTCCCCCTGTCCACACATCCTTGACATGAGACTTTCTGCAGATCGGGGGGATCATGGTTTTATTATGTGCTCGTTATGATTGAAGCTCTGGTTGTGTGTTAGAGACAGAACCTGCAGATTCCTCCACTCTGCCTCCTCCTCTGCAGGAATCAGCCTCTTGGCTGGTTTTATTCACCAACGTGAATAAAATCATCAAACTAATCCAAGTTCATTGTGAAATGCCTGAAAATGGAGGAATAAATCTGTCAGTTACCGTATAAAGTTTGAGTTTGTCAGTGTTTTACACGGAGACGGTCGTCAGATGTTGAATGTTTAGCATGAAAGTTCCACATCTGGAGAAACCTTCAAGATTAAAGCCAGTGAAAAGTGAAGAGTTTCTGCAGCAGCCGCACTTCCTGCAAATCTGTTCTTTCAAAATAAAGTGAAGAATCTAAAATTATATTCACGACAGGTTTAAAGGTGAAGGTGGTCACATGGTTTTAGTGGAATGCCTACGTGGGCGCGTCTGAGTGATTTTGATTCAGATTCGTGCAGCGTGGAGCAGTAAACACTTGTTTTTGTTCATCTGGACTCATGAAGGATTCCAGTTAGCACATTTCCAGCCAATGAAACGTAACTACAGATGAAGACAAACACATTTAAGCTGCCTGACTCTCGAGTGTGGGTGCGTGTTCCCATTTTCAGGCTGTTTTAGTTTTCAGTTTAGAGGAACGCTGCAAACTCACAAAAACTTCTTTCTTGTGAGGTTTTGTTGTCAGACTGATAAAAGCAGCAGCAGCTGGTGTTTGATGAGCAGACGTGTGTTTCCTGTTCTGTAATAATCAGCTTGTTACCATCACATAATGAACTCAGCCGTGACCAATGAGGCCGTCCTTGTGCGGTTCTCTGGCGCTGATTCTGACTGTGACCTTCACCTCTGCAGGGTCGCCTCTGCTCGTGGCTGAGCTCGTGTTTGTCAGGCTGACAAAATAAAAGCTTCTTCATTTCTGTGGCTGAAGAGGAGTCTGCTCTTCTTCACCAACAGGAAGTGAAACATTTCTCACTGATTCTGAAATCTTCACTTGTTTCACAAATTCACAGTAACACACACACGGTTGTGTTTTCATATCCTTGTGGGGACATCTATTTGACATCATGCTCTCCTCAGCCTTTTACTCTAACCATTAAGACTGAATGCCTAACCCTGACCTGACTGTCCCTGACACTAAAACCCAGAGGTGTGGACTCGAGTCACATGACTTGGACTCGAGTCAGACTCGAGTCATTAATTTTATGACTTTAGACTTGACTTGAAAAAATGTTGTAAGACTTGTGACTTGACTTGGACTTTTACACCAATGACTTGGGACTTGAATTGGACTTGAACCGGTTTACTTGAAAAGACTTGATATTTTACCCCAAATATAAAATTTAACATGCATATTATATAGAGATTGAAAATGTGACGTCATTCACGGGTAGAACCGCAAAGGATTCTGGGAACTCGTGGCAAGAGGTACTAGCGCACACAGACTTTCAATTGAAATCAGTTATACAGCGATAAAAAGAAACACAAAAATGTCAAGAAGCTGTTGTATTATTAACTACAATAGCCGGTCGCATGACAGCCATGGGAAGCCGACGGGTAAAGAGATCGGTTGTTATCGGATTACGTCGTTGAAGAGAAATTGTTCGAGCCATGTTTCCGAAGTAACAAAGACGCGACGGATGGCCTGGATTGCAGCCATTCAAAGACCAAATATAACGTCCCAGAACACTCCAGCTCACAGGTTAGTCTGCTCCAAGCATTTACACGAAGGTCAGTGTTTTTTAGTAGTTAATACGTCATTTTTCATAAAATAATTGGTGATATAGGTTACAAGCAAGTCTGGCGCTGAACAGAAATGGTCGCGCTATGCTCCTTTATTTATTGTGTTTATTGTGCATAAATAGTGAATTGTCCTGACACAATATTGCGTTTCGCTTCTGTTATTATGGTACATTGACAAAAACATACTTTTATTCACAGGATAAAACGGGTTTTTTTGTATCACTAATTGCCCAGTACGATTACAGCATACAATATTGTTGTCACTGCTACATTTCTGTGATGCGAACAGAAATTATTTCCACTACTAATTAATTACCGTTGAGCTCAAAGGTCCTATTAATAAACGGTTAACGAATGTGTATTTATGACGACGATTTGTGAGACTGGTAAACTTATGATACGTACGATGGTCTTTCGTTCTACACGGTGCGTTTCAAGGTCCTGCACCCATCCGTCGGTAAACTGTACCTGGGCTTGTTGCAGTGACCTGAAGTTACTAAACTTCATGAGTGTATGCACTCACTCCAAGAAGCGTATAATTATAAATATGCATATAAATATGCTACGATGAGATAGCTGACTTCATCTAACTAGCAAATGTTGTCCAGGCTACGTTGGTGATGCAGTTTTTTTTTAATGTGTATGATATTTTTGTCATGCGATTTTAAAGCCGGTCCTACAAGCGCATCCAAGAACAACATGCAGCTTATCTCAGAACTGTCGGTGAAAATTATTCTTGGAGCTAGGTTTAATTGAGCTGCATTTTAAAGAGGTGCAATTTCACAATTTGTGTATATTTTCTAAGTTCACTATTTTGTCATGTGTTGAGAAAAACACAGATTTAAAAATTACATGGTCTAATATTTACATTTAGCATATAACTGCAACATGCTTTTTTTCGTTTTTTTGAATGACTCGAAAGGACTTGAAATTCAAAGTTTCAGACTTGTGACTTGACTCGGACTTTTACACCAGTGACTTGAGACTCGACTCTGACTTGCCTGACATTACTTGAGACTTGACTTGAGACTTGAGGATAAAGACTTGAGACTTACTTGAGACTTGCAAAACAATGACTTGGTCCCACCTCTGCTAAAACCACATTCTGAGTCTCACAAATGTCTTCAAACTTGTGGGGACGGGCATTTTGGTCCCCACAAAGACATGTAAACATGCACACACACAGGTATTAATGACCTCACAGGTTCATGTTTGGGGCTTTTAGCATCTTTGTGTGTCGCTCAGATTTAATTCACTCTTGTTTTGAGGTTTTGTGCCTTTTTGTTTCATTCTTTGTGCGTTTATTTTCTCTTTAAGCCTTTCAGGACTCGTGCTGTTGGCTTTTTCCTGGTGTGTTATTAGTATTTTTAATTTCTAAACTTCTTCTAAAAGAAGGACCGATGGAACATTGATGTGAAAATAAACATGATCATTTAATGTTTTTGTCAATCATTAAAAGATAAATCCTGGTCTTTCATTTTGCTGCTGCATTGTTCACAGAAACACATATTTTCCTGTTTCTTTCTGTTTGTGTGTTTCTGCTTTTGCCTGTTTAGAGCTGCTGAGCAGGAAAACCCAGACGAACAAAAACCTCTTTTAAGTAAATGTTTGAGTCACTTTGGGTCTGAACTGTAAAAAACTGCAGACTGAAACAGATTTGAAGGCATCACAGGAACAGCCTCACATTCAAAACATGAAAGAGAGGACTTTTATTTTGAAACACTCAGGAAATGACAGAGGGAAAGTTTTTTAATTAAAACAAATTATTATTTTATGCATTCTAAGTTCATACAACCACCAAAACTGTGATGATCCTCACATCAGCTTTACTGTGTGAGGTCACATACACGATCATTAATGTTACTATTATTATTATTATTATTATTATTAGAGACTTGCAGAGAGAAGAGGTGGAAACATTTTGATTTTCATAAATTTAACAGACTAAAAACCTACAAACATGTTTGGTGCTGAAGAAAAATGGAAAATATCAGAACATCAGAATAAAAAAGAAAAGCTCAAAGTGAAACCTGTGGGGAGGTCTGAGTGAGACACGGCAGAGCCCCACGGTGAGTGTCTGTCCGTGTCTGTGGAACAGCAACGTTTGGATCACTTGCAGTCGCAGAGCAGCGCGGCGCCTCGCAGCGTCCAGTGCTCGGGCGGCTGCACGCTCCTCAGCTGCAGGGAGAAGATGAAGTTCAGGTCGGTGCGTCGAGGCTTCTTGTAGATGGGACACGAGTACAGGCTGACCGCCCCCCCCGCCGCCAGGGGGACGCTTACTGTCGACCATGTTGGCTGAGCTGACGGCGAAGACGTGGACCACAGGGAGGGGGGTGAAGAGGACCTGAGGGGCCGAGACAAACTTATTATTACTGAGCAAAAACAAAAATACTTTGATTTCATTTAGTTCCTAAATTGCTGACAAATTTATTATTATTTCATACTTTTTCATTAAATAAATTTTTAAGATGTTTTTAAAAATGTTTTTATGTTAATTTACAAAAAAATACAGAAACAGTAAAACGTTGGACTTTTGAACACTGAAGTTTTTTTTTAAAGCTTCAGTTTATTATTTTAATTTAAGTTAAAAAACACTGATTTTAAAAAGACAAACTTTGGGCGGAGCCTCAGCGAGTTTGGCGCCACGTCTGTCCCATCCCGCTCCATCCAGAAAGAGGCCATAGATGTAGACTCCACCCACATCTTCAGGGGGCGGAGCTCAGACACCTCCCTCATCATCTTGGTGACAGCGTTGCTAAGGGTGACCGTGTCCAAGGCCCAGCCCCTGGACAGGTTGGAGCGTGTCGTCTCCTGGCGCATGGCGGTCAGGAAACCCAAAAGAAACAAAAAACATTCGGAAAGAAAACTGAAGAATTCCAAAACTCCAGATTTCCGGAACAATGAACCAACCTGCGGGTTGAAGAAGCCGGTGAGCCAGAACTGGTTGGGCCGGCCGGCACTGATCCACGCGCGGAGCTGCTGGTTCCTCTCCAGCAGCTCGCTGAACCAGAAGCCAAGCGTGGCCGACGGCCAGCTGAGCCTCAGCCACAGGCGCGGGATCCGAGCATCGAACATGCTGTCGAGGGCGTCACGCAGGTCTTCGGACATGATGACACAAGTCAGATCGAGCGTCAGTGAACGTGTGTGTGTGTGTGAACTTGCTGAAGTTTAGGTGCTGAGGCCCCCCTTTGTTTTACAAGAAAAACTTTAATAACCAAATCAAATAATCAAAACAGTTTAAAACATTTGAAGACGTAAAAATGTAAGAAAAGAAGCATAAATGAGAACATCTGAGTAAGAAATAAGACAAAAGTACTAAGAACTCCTTCTGATTTAAAAGCTGAGGAAGAGAATTTGGCTTTCAAACATGTTTTGAAAGTTTGAAAGTGTCTCATGTTGGGCAGGTCCTGATGTGGAGCAGTCACAGCAAAGGCCCGATCTCCTCTGTGCTTCAGTCTAGAAACAGACAAAAGTGAGTCAAAAAGAAAAATGCATATCAGTCATTTGTTGGCGTATAAGAAGAGAAAATATCAGAGGGATAAGTCAAATGAATGAAAGCAGAAAACAAATGTCTTATTTCTTACCGAGATTTTCTCGGGGGCTCTGATTTCTTCCAGGTGTGTTCCCCTCCTGTCTTTCATTCCTTGATTACTGCTGTGTGTATTTAAGCCCTGTGTGTTCTCTCCTCTGTGTGTCTGTGTTAATCCCCTCCATCATCCTGAGTGGTTTCCTGCACCTGTCTGCGTCTCTCTGTCCTTCACCCCGTCTGGTTATCATTTCGGGTTTGTTTTCCCACTTTAGGTTTACTCAGTTCTGTTTTTCGCCGCCCTCGCCTTGTGTATTTACCACCTCCATTAATAAAGCTTCCTCACATTAGAAATGCCTGTGTTTTGGGTCATCCTACGAGCCGTGACACACATATCATGATCGGTTTGTGGTTTGACGGTCTCACATATTGACTGGAATCATGTGTTCTACCCAGGACCAAAAACGTCGTATTTGTTAAGAAAGCACTGAATCATTTGTACTCCGGGAGTTTAGGGCCTGTCCCTGTCAGACAAATCTAGTTCATAGATTTATTGTGGTTTCTTGCCAAACTGTTGTTGCCCACATGAGCATTTAAGTCTCCCAGTAGGACCCTCCAGTGTCCCACCCAGGGACTCCAAGAAGGCTGGGTACTCTGAACCCCAACCCGGAGGCACAGATAACAAACCCTCTCATGAATGAATGAATGAATGAATGAATATGAATATGAATATTCTTTATTGTCATTGTCACAGGTACAATGAAATTGAAAGATGTCTCTGGTCAGTGCAACATCACAAAAGATAAATACTTAAAAACTATAATTAAATACTTAAAAACTATAATGATAGGATATAAAAGATAGAAATACATATAAAATACAGTATTCTCATACCGTAGATACACCCAAGCAATCCAGGCCTAAGGCCCCATACAGACACTCAACATACGACCTAGTTGATATATCACTCAAACAATCAATCACTCAATCAATTTGTTAGCGCATCCAACAAAACATGTCTGAAAGCATTCCAACATCAAGGGCACAAATGACAACAGGGGCAATGAAAGTCATCTACTTTTAGTAGCATTGAGACATGATATTGCAATTGGGTAGAAACTGTGTTTGAGTCTGTTAGTCCTTGTGTATGTTGTTCTATACCGTTTACCTGAAGGCAGCAGTTCGAACATGGAGTGTCCAGGGTGTGAGGTGTCCTTTATGATGTTATGGGCTCTTTTGAGGCAGCGGGAACTGTGTAGGTCTTTCAGTTTGAGGAGAGGGCAGCCGATTGTCCTTTGGGGAGCGTTGATTACTCCCTGGAGTGCTTTCCTCTGAGCCACCGTGCAGCTAGCGTACCATATGCCTATGCAGTACGTTAGTATGCTTTCGATGGAGGCTCTGTAGAAAGACACCAGCAGTCTCTGTGTGATGTTGTTCTTCCTAAGCACTCTCAGAAAGTACAGTCTCTGTTGTGTCTTTTTCAGTAGCTCAGAGGTATTCACACTCCAGGATAGGTTTCCCTCTATGCTGACTCCCAAGAAGCGGAAGTCTGCCACCCTCTCCACACAGTCGTCGCTGATGATTAGTGGTTGGATTTCTGTCTTGTGTCTTCTGTAGTCAATTATGAGTTCTTTGGTCTTTTTCGTGTTTAGGAGAAGGTTGTTATCCTTGCACCATGAAGACAGCCGCTCCACCTCATCTCTGTAGGCAGACTCATCTCCCCCAGATATGAGCCCCACCACAGTAGTGTCATCTGCGAACTTTACAATGGTGTTGCTCTGGTGGGCGGGGGTGCAGTCGTGTGTATAAAGCGAGTAGAGCAGTGGACTAAGCACGCAGCCCTGTGGCGACCCAGTGCTTAGATTTAGGGCTGGAGATGTGTAACGTCCCACTCTCACTCTCTGTCTGCGGTCAGTGAGGAAGCTATTGATCCACTTACAGGTGCTGTGAGGAAGCCCTAGGTCTTTTAGCTTGGCGTCCAGTTTGTATGGAAGAATGGTGTTAAATGCCGAGCTATAATCCACAAAGAGCATACGCACATAGCTTCCTTGCCTCTCCAGATGTGTTAATGCTACATTGAGTGCTGTTGCTATGGCGTCCTCTGTCGATCGGTTTGCTCTGTAGGCAAACTGGTGTGGGTCAAGGCTGCTGGGTAGGGCTGCTGTAATGTGGTAACGCACAAGTTTCTCAAAGCACTTCATCACCACCGGGGTTAGTGCCACTGGTCTATAGTCATTTAGGCTAGAGATATGAGGTTTCTTGGGCAAGGGTATTATGGTGGAGGTCTTGAGGCAGGGTGGGACGTTTGACTGTTCAAGGGATTGGTTAAAAATCCTGGTGAAAATATAGGCAAGCTGGTCTGCGCAGTCTCTCAGCACACGTCCTGGTACGCCATCTGGGCCGGCTGCCTTCCTCGGGTTAACAGCCCGCAGGGTGCGCCTCACTTCATGCTCCTCCAGAGTGATGATGGTACTGCTGCTGTGGGCTGTATGGTGTAGCTGTTCCTCTGAGGCATAGGGTGCAGTGACCTCAAAGCGTGTGAAGAAGATGTTCAGCTCCTCCGCCAATGCTGGGTCACCTTCAGCCATACCTGATTTGGACTTGTAGTTTGTCAGCTGCTGGACACCCTGCCACACCAGCCGGCTGTTCTTACTCTCCAGGTGGTTCTCGATCTTCTTCCTATAGTCCGCCTTGGCCTTCTTAATGCCTTTTTTCAGGTTGGCTCTAGCCCTGCTGTAGCTCTCCCTGCTTCCGGACCTGAAGGCGCTGTTCCTCTCTTTTAACAGCTGCTGGACTTCCCGGGTCATCCATGGCTTTTGGTTGGTGTAAACCCGGATCTGCTGACAGTGTCTATACAGTGTTTGATGTAACAGAGGACACTGTTTGTGAACATTTCCAGGTCTTGATGTTGGAAGATATTCCAGTTGGTTCTGTCAAAGCAGTCCTGTAGCTGTTGAGAAGCGCCCTCTGGCCATGTTGTTATAGTTTTAGTGATGGTCGACGCAGTTTTCCTGATTGGGGCATATGCAGGAATTAGGAGCAGGGATAAATGGTCAGATTGACCCAGATGTGGTAAGGGTCTTGCCCTGTAGCCCTTCTTGATGTTGGAATAGACTTTATCTAAGGTGTTAGCCCCTCTCGTGGCACACTTCACATGCTGGTGGAAATTAGGGATAGCTGTTTTTAAATCCACCTGATTAAAATCACCCGCTATAATGTGCACTGCGTCAGGATATTTATTGAGTTTATTGTTGATGTTCATGTGCAAAAGCGCTAGTGCCACGTTAGTATTTGCATCTGGCGGTATGTAAACAGTTGTTATTACCACAACAGTGAACTCCCGTGGAAGATAGATGGGCCTGCATTTGACAGTCAGATATTCTATGTCCGGAGAACAGTGACGGTCTATGATCACTGTGTTAGTACACCAGCTGTTATTCACGTATATGCAGATTCCCCCTCCTTTTCTCTTACCGGAATTGTTTGTTCTATCCTGGCGCTGTGCGGTGTAGCCTGCTAGCTCAATAGCAGAGTCCGGGATGGACTGATGCAGCCACAGTGGTTTGAAAGGCTTCCTCCTTAGCCTGGTTAGCACGCCAGCCCGGCAGCCTCGCTTCCTCCTTCTCTCTCGTCGCCGTCTGCGTCTCCCTCCCGCCGGAATAGTAATCCAAGGAGCGCCCGGTCTCCTCGCTACTTCCTCTGGTATTTTGTGTGAGTGGATAAATTCCATGGTCACGCTCACACGGTAACTCACTCCGATCTTAAGAAGATCATGTCTGCTGAAGATGTTATTCACTTGACTGATCGCGCACAAAACAAAACACAAAACGTACAAAGATAACCAAACACCACACCGACCAGTGGTACATCGAGCTGCTGCAACTGTGTGCGCCGCCATCTTCTCCACTGGGAGAAACCCCAACATACAGGCAGCAAGCTGAAGGGACACCAGGATACCCACCCCAGGCCGCCGCCTCTCACCAGGGGCAACTCCAGACTGAGACAGAGTCCAGCCCCTCTCCAGGAGGCTGGTTCCAGAGCCCAAGCCGTGTGTTGAGGTGAGCCTGACTATATCTAGCCGGTTCCTCTCAACCTCACGCACTAACTCAGGCTCCTTCCCCACCAGAGAGGTGACATTCAATGTCCCAATTGCCAGTCTTGGGATTTGGTTCGCTCCTGGACGGTGCCCACAATGCACCCAACACACATTAGTTGGTATCAAATGAGCACAACTGATCATTAATCCCACTCCATGGTCCTTAGGGTGGCACAGTTGCTTCACTCTCTCCTCTTATTCCATTAGAAAGCATTCTGTATGTCCCTAATATAACTGAGAACTTCAATAAAATCTCTGAATCTAACAATATAAAAATGGCACCGAGTCTGTGTCTGCATTTGTGTGACATTAATGTTCCACTTTAAGTTGGAGGTTTTGACTCCCACTTTTAACTCCTTCTCTTAATGTGGACGATCATACAGCTGGCTTCTTGAAAGGGGGGTGGGTGGGGGGCACACTACAGCCAAACTACACAACAGGACAAATGAAAAGAACAATCACAACTTCTCCTGTATCAGTGTGTTGCAGTGATTGTTTAGTTTTACTATCACTCAGTGTTTCTCATCAAAGGCAGTGCAATTGTCTGTGACACTGTGGCACTCTGTCAAGATTGTTGCACATTTGTGTCTCCTTTATAAAGTCAAACAGGATTTTGAATTGTCTGACATTTGCACGGGAATCTGGAGGAGGGAGATGGGCCTTCTTCAGTTTCCTAAGAAACTGTAGTAACTCTAACTCTACTCTAAGAGAGAGATCCACTAATGCCTCGCACCAACACAAACTGGGTTCTGGAGTCAAAGAGCTGTTAGTGTTTACAAATCGAGCGCAGCGACAGGATTGTGTGTCAGAGACAGAATCTCAAAGATTTTTGTGACCCTGATGAAGACCCAATTCTGGACATTCAAACTGTGTTATTAATGTTTTTAACATCTACAGATCATTATCCAGATATTTAATACAAATAAGCATGTCTTATTTTTGTGTTTTATACATTTGAACTCACATCTCCTGTGTTTAGAAAACAGCAGAACTTTTGTAATTGGCCCAAAAAACGAACCATGTCTGTAAGCGCTGTTTTGAGCCTTTTAGCAAATCTTGCCCTAAACAGCCTGTTGCTGTTACAAAACAGAGGAAACATAGTGGAGTCTAATTGTTGCACCGTGGAGCTCAGCTGAACTCAGTTCTGGGAGTTGAAATCAACAGAAAGTGTTTCATTTGACACTGAAACAGTTTCTTTTCCATCCATGAAGGAAGCTTTTGTATTTCACTCAGCAAAATATACAGTCTGGACTGCACAACATTTCAGACTGCATGTGATCTGTGCACAAAAACATCGAGCTTCATGGACACACACAGGTCCTGCTCCACTTCCTGCTGTTGCCATGGCTTTACTCTCGTCTTGCATTCAGTCTAATTACAGCTTCTTATTCAAACTCTGCACGTCACTAATTCCTGGTCTCTCCTTGTTGAATACTTTTTATCTTCAGCTGTCCTTGAAATCATTGAAAATCATACAGTTATGTCTATAAGACTTTGGACAGAAACAACTTTCTCTAACTTTGGTTCTGTAAATTACAACAATGAATTTGAAATGATACAACTCAGATGTAGTTTCAGCTTTAATTCAGTGGGTTGCATTAAAATGTGAGGAACTAAAGCATTTTTTAGAATTATCCTATGGAGCACCGCAGGATGTGCTGTATCAAGCATGCACCGGGACGAAGGAAAGACGGGTGGACTTCCTGGTGGAGCTTGCAAGAGAGCTGGCTCACTCTCATGTAGCTGGGAAGAAGGCAAGAAAAGAACAGTTGCTTTGGACACAACCCTCCACACCGAGCCCTGGAAAAAGAGCCATGTGTCAGGTCAAACACAAATGCAAGAACAATCATGCCACTGTGCGATGTGTTCACTGCTACAGATACACATGTGGTAAATGCAGACTACAGATACCATGGCAGTGCCAGGATCGTGAGTGATTGCTGAAAATGTTGAAATGTACTCACTCACTTTTTATTATTATTTGTAAATATGTGTACAAATGGTTGGTTTTTTTGTACTGTTTTTATCAATAAATCTCAGCAACAAAGGAAATACACCCATGTGTGTTGATTTCTCCCTAAGATGGCAAACTGAAACACAAGTTTCCTTGTGGCTCAGGAAACTAACCACTCCAAGTTGGTGACTTTTGGAGATTTATTTTCCTGGATGATTGAGAATGCATCAAGACGAACACAAAAGGAAGTTCACCGCTTTTAGCAGCTCCCCCCCAGACAAACAAAGAGGCAGTTGGCAGTTAGAAATCAGCAATCATTCACACACCCCCACTCCCCTCCAGAATTCTCAGGTAACAACCTAATTTACATATGAATGACTAGCCAATTTAGCTTCCACTTGGCTGAAGCTAAAGCCTAGCTAAAAGCCTACCAGCCATTTGGCAACTCAGCCCATCACACGTCCACGTCTCTCCTTGTTTCGTCTTTTATTATGAAAGGGTTGTGTTTCCATGTTCAGTGTGTTTCATGTTGCTTCCCCTGTGGTGTCAGGTTCATTTGTGTCAGCTGTGTTTCCACTTCCCTCCTTTCTCTTCTGTGTATTTAAGTCCGCTGTCTTCCTCTGGGCAGTGTTGGTGCGTTTTCCTCCGTTCACGTTATTCCGGGTTTCAGGTTATCTCCTGATTCTGTTTAGGTCCATGGTCATGTTCATGTTTTTTCATCAGAGTTTCTCGCATGCACCTCCTCGGATTCATGTTCATGTTTTCTTGTCATAGTTGTCATAGTCATACCGAGTTATTCCCAGGATAGGTTTTAATTTTAGTTTCCGCCCCTGTTTGCTGGGCCTTGTTTTTTGTTCGTGTTTTTCAACCTAATAAATGGTTTGTTTTTTTGTTAAGATTCAGTTCCATCTCTCCCTTGTCTGCTTCCGGGTTCATATTGCAATCACATCAGCCACCGTGACAATAAACTTATTTTGATTTTTAACTTTCTTTATTTTTTCAACAATATTATGTATATATAAACATTTTGCATCTTACAATATAAAGCCTGGATCCTGCACATATTGCACTTTGAACTTGAACTGTGTTGTCTGTTTATTGGAGATTGTACTACTTGAATTCATTATCCTGGTGATATAACACATTAATTCTCCATTTGGAATCAATATAGTATATAATACAGTATCTGTCTATCCATCTATATAGCTATTGAATTGAACTGGAGTGAATGGAAGAGAATTAAATAATGGATTTCATGTTCATGTTTATCTATGTTGTAACAGTGACGACTTGAGACATCTGTTTGGCACTATATGAAGAGAATTAAATAAAATTTAAATGAAAATGATATTAACTGTATTTATACATTTTATATTTTTGGATGAGACACTGTCAGTGTGCTGTTATATAACTCAGGTATTTTTAAGGCCTGACTGGTGGCATTGGTGCCCATTGCTTTACTGTGCTGTTGGATGTGTATGTGGGCTATCCCTTGTACCTGACATTTGATTGGGCATCACTGTGTTGCTATGGTATGATCCTGGTAGTTGTTGTTAATAAAACAATAACAAATTCAAATTCAAACATTGCTGCATTCTTCTGTCACTGAGGATTCCAAACCTGCACTCAGTCTCCTCATTACTTTGGTATTGAACAGACAAACTTTGGAGCTCCTGCAAACTTTATTCACAAACTGCAAATATTTTACACAAATCTGCGACTGACAACAAGCACAGAGACCTCAAACAATCACTGAAGTAAGGACTGAAAGATTTACTTTAAAACAACAATGATTAAGACCTTTTTCGTGAGGTTGTTTTCCCTTGATTGCCAGCTGTTACTGTTTTTATCTTCATATCTTTCATATTTGTCCACCTAAACAATGCTTTAATGATACAGTTTGAGAAGTTTGATATGAATTTATCCAACTGACTTGAAAAAGAAACTGACAACTGTCCTGTAATCTTACACAGAGAAACCAAATCCTGCGTCTTTGCCTTGACAGACGCCTAAAATGGCTCGAGCTGTGGTAAGTTACCCTTCACTGTGTCTGTTTCTAAACATTAAATCGTGTGAATTTTTAAAGAAAAATCCAACAACAACAATAATAATATGTAACAGAGCAAAACGTCAGATGACTTAAATGTTCCTCTGCAACACAAAGTCAAAGTCTGCCTCCTCCACAGGCAAAGGAGAAGCTCCCACGCTCATCCAGTGCAGACCGTTGTGCTCTGGACAATGAAGTTCCCGCTTTCATGTTCCGACCTATCAGCGCACCTGCATGTGAGCTCCTAAGTCCACCACCTGCTGATGCCAGCTTTCATTCGAAGGACACAGACAAGATCATGCATCCAGATTTGAAAAACGATCGTTCATCCCTGGATGATGACGTGACATTTTTCATGTGTCCTACTGATGTTCCTCTGCCTCCGAGACCTCCACCCACTGCAGAGGTAGGTCTCTGCAGAAAGCGCAGATATTCTACTGCTTTTTCTGTTAATGATGAAGAGGAACATTTGATGCCCAAACGCATGAGGCTGATGTGTTGGGATGTCTCTAAGTCTCCAGCTGCTGAGAAGGAGTATGTTTGCTTTACTTGTCCTGAAGACAAGAGGTCTGAGTTACCTCTCAGCTCCCTCCAAGGCCATCCACCATCACAGGTCAATAATAATGACACTGACCAGTGTACCATTCTGCTGCCTCCTGAAATCCCAGTGCCTCCACCCACTGCAGAGGTAGGTCTCTGCAGAAAGCGCAGATATTCTACTGCTTTTTCTGTGGAGGATGAAGAGGAACATTTGATGCCCAAACGCATGAGGCTGATGAGTTCTGATGTTCCAGTTTCTTCAAATCCTCCACCTGCTGATGCCAGCTTCCATGCAAAGTACACTGACAAGATCATTAATCCAGATTTGAAAAATGATCATGCATCCCTGGATGATGAAGTGACATTTTTCATGTGTCCTACTGATGTTCCTCTGCCTCCGAGACCTCCACCCACTGCAGAGGTAGGTCTCTGCAGAAAGCGCAGGTATTCTACTGCTTTTTCTGTTAATGATGAAGAGGAACATTTGATGCCCAAACGCATGAGGCTGATGAGTTGGGATGTCTCTAAGTCTCCAGCTGCTGAGAAGGAGTATGTTTGCTTTACGTGTCCTGAAGACAAGAGGTCTGAGTTACCTCTCAGCTCCCTCCAAGGCCATCCACCATCACAGGTCAATAATAATGACACTGACCAGTGTACCATTCTGCTGCCTCCTGAAATCCCAGTACCTCCAAGTCCTGCCCCTGTTGGAGTTCTAGAAACTGTTGATTTTCCTTTTGTTGATAATTAAATACATGTTTGTGGTAATAAATACATTTTTGAGCAAATACGTGTTGAGATGATTTGGTTGATTATGATGGTTATAATTATCCAAACAGTATTATTCCTAATAAGATCTTTACTTTTTCTACTTATTTTCTCCATGACCTATTTTGATGTCTATTTTGAAGATCCACTCATATCATGACAGTATGCTTATTCTCAGTAGAGTGTATAGCCACATCTGAAGAAAGAATCAATTAAAGTCACTCATTAACAACTTACCACATACGCCGGAGCTGAATTCAAGATGTAAGCAGACGTTTCACAGATATCTTGGTTGTCTTTCCATTTCCTACACTAACAGTATCCTGAGAATTGGCTTATAGAGCTGATATAAAGGTGAAATTTGATGACTTAATCGAAGCATCATCAGCTTAAATGCAAATGAATCCACTGTACTTGAGGTAACCTAACACTGACCATGAACGCCACAATCACTGTGCGCCAGTCCAACACAGTGCTTTACTGTGAACTCACCACAGTACTGCAAACTAAAGTGTTTATCTTCCAGTCCAATCCAATCCATCTTTATTGAGAAAGCACTTTAAAAAACCCAGGACAAAACCAAAGTGCTGTACAGTAAATGAGTTAAGAACAATAGAATAAAACATAACAGTAAAAAAATAAAACACATAATACATAAAAAATGTAAACAGCCCTATATTTCAAAACAAGATAAAACAGCAAAAATAAACTAAAAAACTCAAACTAAAAACCAACATCTTACAAGGTGTCAAAGGTCAGGGTGAAGAGATGAGTTTTCAGGAGTGATTTAAGAACAGGCAGAGAAGAAGCCTGTCTAATCTCTAAAGGCAGATCGTGTCACAGTTTCAGAGATGCTGCAGCAAAAGCACGATGTCCTCTAAGTTTACGCTCAGTCCTGGGAACATTCAGGAACAGCTGATCAGCTGACCTGAGACAGCGGGTGGGTTTATAAGACTGTGGCAGCTCAGAGAGTTAAGATGCAGCTAGGTCATGGAGAGCTTTAAGAGACATTAATACCAATAAGCTGCTAACATGATGTTGTATTTTATTTACATGTCTGTTTTAGCACTTTAACATTTGCATCTGTCTAACTGGCTAACCATGCAAGACTATTGTAAGCATTGCTCTGTAATAGTGCGACATTTTGGACCCCAGGAGGTCCTTCTGTATCTGCACGATGTTTGACCTGCAGTCTTTATAGCCGCCTATGTATATTCTTTTAAACCTTTTTATTGTTTTTAAATGATAGTTACGGACCAAATGTTAAACTATATAGTTGAATATATAGTTAAAGTGTTTCTCTAGATACAGAGAAAGGTTTTACATCAAAAGGTCATCTGTCTGCATATAAAACAGAAGCTTTCATGCAGATGCACTTCCTGTTTAGAGACTTTGAGGTTTAGGTAGTGACGGGGGTGATTTACTGAGCGTGTAAGTTTTCCTCCTGTCAACACACTCTACAATGCCGCCCACATGCCACTCCTGTCCAGTCTTGAAAGCAAAACATGTATGTATAGTATAAAATGGTGAAATGCTGATTTCCATGTTTCAATTGAATCACTTGATTGTAATCAATTGATTGCAGAGACTTTTGTCAAGACCCTATAGAATCAGAAGTCCCGTGAACATGCACTAATAAAAGCTGCAGTTGTAATAAGGGATAAAGTGGTGTGCACAATGTGTGTTTGGATGTCAGTAATGCATTCACATTAAAATCACAGGGTTTCTTTCTTTTTCTTATTTTTCTTACATATCATGTAAAAAAAACACTCCTGCAACATTTTTTCTCTGCCACAGATTTAGGAGAGGAAGAGTCCAGCATTTCAACACCTGTGCAAATGTTAGTTTATTTGATAGGTGCATCAGTAGTAATTATTAAAATTAGAGTTTTCAGCAGTGTTGTTGTATTTACAGCAAAGTGCCTGCAAAGTGTAAAAACTAATTAACTGATGATACTAGACCCTTAAAAGAGATAAACACCACTAGTCAAGTCATAATGGCTACTTACAAATACATAACCACTCAACACAACCCACACAGTGATCTAATGCACAAAAACAAAGGAGACTTAAACTGGCTGAATCAATTACTGTAAAGAAAACATGGAGGAAGGCTTCCTGTGGTGTCTGGCTGCAGTATAGCTCATAAACCTGCCTCCTGCATTACAGCAGACAGGTCAGGGGTCAAATGAAAAGCAAAATGTTTACCTCAGATTAGGGATGCACCGATACCACTTTTTTGGAAATGAGTACGAGTACTTGCATTTCAGTACTCGCCGATACAGAGTACTTAATAAAAACACGATTTAAATTTACAGGTAACAGCTTTAGTCCTATAATTTAACAACAAAAAAACAAGGGACTGGTTTGGAATTAAGAACATTTATTTAAAATGAAAAGCATGTTGTATGCAACATATTACAGAATAAATAATTATAAAAAAAATTTAAACAGTGACAGTGCAACTCAAGTATTTTTCAGTTTATTTTAAACTCTGCTGCTTTGGACAACACAAGGGGCATTAATAAACATCTTTGCCATTTAGTGCACAATATGTGAATAAACTAACAACATCCACCGACATAGAACTGTGGCAGTCAGTGCAACTGAGGTAGGTATTAACATCAAGTCTAAGATGACTCACTAAATGGAGAGAAACAGTGAGTGGCAGGGTTTTTTAAGAAAAGTAGCTTTTCTGCATCATCAGCAGTCAGACTGTTTCTGTTTTCATCTATAATGTGTGACACTGAGCTAAAAAGCCTTTCACTGTCCACACTGCTACATGGGGCTGAGAGCTATTTACAGGCTATTTTAGCCAAAGTGGGGAACCTGATTTTGTTGACACCCCAGTACTTCAGAGGACTGTCTTCACGAGGGCTTGGGGCCTCTCCGAGGTATGTGTCGAGCTCAATGGCAGCACCTGCTGCCAGCGGCAGCCTGGGCCTTGAGGAACAGTTTAGCAGGAGGTTCTGCAGCTTCTGCCCGACTCCCCTCTGCCTCACCTCTAGAAGCTCCTGCTTCAGGTGCAGCTTGGCCTCTGGAGCAGTGTTGGAGAAGAAGCGATCTTTATACCTGCACAAAATTTATAAATGTATTAATATGTGGAAAAATAGGACTGATGTCATGTAATATGTGCTCTTCCAGCGTGTCTGTACGTCCTGCTGCAGTCTCTTTATTGGCTGGTTGAGCTGTCCCTGAATGTCCTCGAGGCGGGAGTAGGCTAAGTCGGAATGTTTAAAATGCCCAACTATTTTCCGTCCCACTGCTTTAGCATCAGCTATGCTCCTCTGTGCTAATAAGCGTGGGTAAATAAGCGTGGGCAAACTCTTTGTACTCGTTGTCGTGTTGGGATTTTAGGTGCTTGATTAAATTACTTGTGTTAAATGCGCTACCTTTAGAGCCTCCTCTGGACAATTTCGATGAGCACAATTTGCAGTCCGCCTTTGTTTTCGTGTCTTCGTTCACTTTGAAATAGTTCCACATGGCTGACTTGTCTCGCCTCGCCTTCTCCCAGCTCTGAGATGCAGCCGGGGCCTGGGGGCAGGCACTCGGCGCCTGTGATTAACCCCTTACATGCCGCTCAAACATAGACAGGTCTCAGACCGTGGTATCAGTCCTCGGTATCGGGGAACTTTTAACAAGTACTTTAGAAAATGTGGTATCGAGGCCGATACCAGATACCGGTATCGGTGCAACCCTACCTCAGATTAAATATTTCCCAAATTAAATTGGACTGAACTGGCCAGTTAAATACACGAGGGGATAAGAATAGAAAATAAAATATCTAAAAACAAAGAATGAAAACCAACTATTAATTTAATACTTAAGTCTGTGAAGGTTCTCAGTCATCCAGGTCATCGTAGTCTAAGGAGCTTGGAAAGAAAAGCGTCTGGACTTCTTGAGTTGCTTGAAGACGTTTCACCTCTCATCCGAGAAGCTTCTTCAGTTCTAAGGGTCAATGGTGGGGAGTCCCAGACTTAAAACCAGTGGGAGTTTCCCCCCAAAGAGGGACAAAAGACCCCCTGATGATCCTCTACCTAATCACATGAGCCAAGGTGTGAAAGCGGATGTGGGTCCTAATCAGCCAGGGTTTCGGGTGAGCTCATTGTGAAACCTGGCCCCACCTTATCATGTGATTTCCTGAGGTCAGATGGCCCAGGATGTAAATGGTCTGAGATCCCTTCCCAGACGCCTTAACATCCAATGAAAACAACACATCATTTTCTCTCCAGTTACCCTCAGCAGTCCAACAGACCTCCAGCACCAGTAAAACATTAACCAGAAATAGTTTATGGGACATGTGTTGTTATTTATGTTTGTGGAAATGTGCATTAAATTAAAATAAAGATGCTGGTGTCTGACGTTACTGACTTCCCAATTGTGTGGCTTCTGGTGTGGCCTTCACAATTCAATTTTCAATTCAATTTTATTTGCACAGCAACAAATCACAACAATATAAAGTCGCCTCAAGGCGCTTTATATTGTAAGGCAGACCCTACAATAATACATACAGAGAAAAAGCCCAACAATCATATGACTCCCTATGAGTGAGCAGACTGGAGACAGTGGGAAGGGAAAACTCCCTTTTAACAGGAAGAAACCTCCAGCAGAACCAGGCTCAGGGAGGGGCGGGGCCATCTGCTGCGACTGGTTGGGATGAGAGAAGGAAGACAGGATAAAGACACGCTGTGGAAGAGAGACAGAGGTTAATAACAGGTATGATTCAATGCAGAGAGCTGCATTAACACACAGTGAGTAGGAAAGGTGACTGAAGAAGAAATACGCATTGCATCATGGGAATCCCTCAGCCACATACACCTGTTGCACTACACAACAAATGCAAGCATGTCAGTTTTATTCATTTTATGCTCATCTTCATCATCAACTTTGTAAGTATCTGAGTGATTGGATGAAGCGGTTTGATGACGTAACACGCTATTTTAGTTTAAAATGCTTATAATGTTATGATAAATGGTAGTTTTGTTGTTACTTTTACAATATTATCCATCCTTCAGCTTCAGCGAACATGACAGTTAGCAGTGTAATAATTCCTCTGTGATAAAGAAAAATTTGCTTGTTTTCTTTTTGTGTGGGAGCTCGCACAGTGTTTCAACTTTACAGCCTTTTAATATGAAAGTCCTGTCAGTACACTTCCTTTTTACATCATTTCACACTTGCCCCGTGAAGGGCAACAGTCTGACGTCTGCTTAGCCAGGAAAGCTTCAGCTTGTTTCTTTCCGCACATCTTCCTCTTCACTGTCGGTGGCTCATAGACATGTTAACAAGCATGGACGTATCAAAACTTTGCTTGATTTTGCTGTTACCACTAGCTGTGTCCCATGATGCTGAAGGTAATACAAGGAAACTATTTTCATTATGCATTATTAATATTTTTAAATTTATAACCTCCTTGCTTTTAGTTTAAACTAAACACATTATTATGGGATTAAAAAGATGGTTTAACATTCACAAAATATAGAAACTAAAGTCCTCTCTGACACAGGCTGAATCTTGTATTTACCGTATTTTGCTGTCCCTGTTTACAGAGACTGTTGTGAAGACAGTCAGGAGAGAACACGATGTCACTCGGATTTGCAACAAGGAAAGTCAGACTACTATTGTTTTGATTATCTGTAAGATCAAAAGACAGAGGGACACAGGAGGAGAGTGTCATCTGCTGTATCGACACGGAGAGAACGTTACTCAGGAATGTGACCCCAGGTTCTCAATAACAAAAGAAAATCAGACTGCCTTTCTGGAGCTGACCAGTTTAACACCAGCTGATAGTGGGAACTTCACCTGTGAGTGTACAAACACTGAAGGGACATATATTGTCCATATCAGTGTCACTGTGGAAGGTAAATGCATTTTGGTTTCTTTATCTGACACAGTTATTCAGCACTGTGTTAGCATTGTATTGACCTGCTTATGTGTTTTTTATTCTTGTAATTTGTTCATTTCTTTTCTTCTTATTTTCACTTACAGCAGTTTAAATACTCTCACTGACTCATTTATCAGGTACATCTTTGAACCGAGTTGGACCACCTTCAGCCATCAAACATGTCTTCATTTTTTGTGGCACAACAAGGCGCTAAAAACATTCCTCAAAGATTCTCAAGACATATTGAAATTACATCATCACACAGTTGCTGCAGATTCGTCAGCTGCTCTTACTTGAAGCAAACTTTCCGTTCCACCACATCCCAAAGGTGCTCTGCTGGATTGAGATCTGGTGACTGCGCAGGCCGTACATGATTTGAGCGCCGTGACATGGTGTGGTATCCTGCTGGAAGCAGCCATCAGACGATGGGTATTTTTTGGGCATAAAGACATGAATGTGGTCAGCAACAACCTTCAGGCAGGCTGTGGTGTTTAAATGATGCTCAGTGGTCACTACAGGGTCCAAAGTTTGCAAAGAAAATCCTTCACAGAGCATTACACCACCAGCAGTCTGAACTGTTAGAAATCAACTCATCGGGCAAGGCATCGTTTTTTTAGTCTTCTGTTGTCCAGACTTGCAAACTGTAGCCTCAGCTTGCTGTTGTTAGAGGACAGCAGTGATATCCAGTGTGGTCCGCTCTGCCTCAAGGTTTGATGTGTAAACAGCATTTTTACCCAGAGAATCACAGCTCACTGGATATTTTCTATTTTTCAGACCATTGTCTGTGAACAGAGATGATTGTGTGGGAAAATCCCAGCAGATCAGCAGTTTGTGAAGCACTGGGACCAGTAACATGTGCCATGTTGCTCTGTTTGAGCATTGATTTGCTGACATTTTATTATTTTATTAACCTTTATTTAACCAGGAAGATGAAGCTGACATGTGATTGACAAATGAAATGAACACTGAAATATTTGTGTTACACCCTGAACAAGTATACCTCATAAAGTGGCCAGTGAATGTATATAAGCAGTTGGACCAATTTCAGTTCATAGTAATATTCAGAAAAGATGCAAAAGAAGAAGAAGAAGACAAAAGAAAAGAGTACAGTGACAATATTTAAAGCTCTGTGGTTATAAAACTGGGGTTTCATTACTTCACTCAGAGTTTCAGTAGACGTAAACTGTGTTTGATTTGTGTTTTGATTTCCAGGAAATGAAAGTAAATGATTTTACTGACAAATGCATCTTTTCAATGATTTAGACACAAACGAGGCCCACACTTCAGCAGACAAATCTTTTTCCGTTTATCTGCCCGGTGTTGTGATCATCTTTATAACTGGAGTTATCGTGGGATTTATCTACTGGAGGAAAAGTAATGGGTGAGACTATTTTTGCTGCAGTAATTCAAAGATGATATAGATGTAGAGAAAGTAAAAGGAAACATCACATTTCAATAAATGAGAATTCGGTGTATGTTAAACATCATGTCTAGAATGAACACTTTTTATCCTTCCAAAAATAATTATCATTATTAAGAGAGAAGATAATATAAATGTAGATGTTCTTACTTGATTTTTCTCTGTTTGAATGTGAATAGTGTTACACTAATGCTGACATCCTTTCTTATCAACGTGGCTGCTTAAGGTCAGGAACATCTGGAGTGTCTGTACCTGAAAATCCCAACGGTTTGGTGAGCAATTTATTGCTACGATCTACAGCAGCTAGTTAAAAGTTTGCCAGTAAACATAAAACATGTACATTTATGTTTTAGGATGTTACTTATATAGATAATTACAGATTAGTGTTATAATACTATTAGTGCCAACTTCAGTGTCCTTTATTTTGTGAAGAAGCTCTTACAGAAATGAGCAGAAACATTAAATAATCCAGGCAACAGATGGAGAGATTTAAAGATCAATAGAGTGTGTGGGTAGACCGGGTTGAACTTGATTAATACCTAAAAGATTTCACTTTTCTAAAGGATGACGATGAGCCAGATCAGCCCTATACAAACCTTCAGCAGCCATCGAGTGATTCCTACCAGACTATCATCTCAGTGAACCATCAACACGACAACAAGACACGCTCAGCAAGAAGCACAGGAACTGTGGGAGTGGATAATAAAGCTCTATGAAACATTTTAAAGTATATAAAACTTTAGGTGACATACTAATATAATAATATTCATATATTATAATAAACGTCCATCTTTTCACACTGGATAGTTGTTTCCCAGTAATGGAGACCATTCAGTCATAATACTCCAACTCAGGCTCTCAGATTTAATACAATACAAACACAATAAACTGTGGCAAACATGACTCTTTGTATCAGACTAGTTTTGTTTTTGAACAAACATCTCATCATAATTTGAACACAATGTCCATCCAGATAAACAGAGAGATCAGTCTGGCTTAAACAATGTTGGTGGTTTACCTTCTACTGTCCTTCCACTTTTATGCACTTCTATTTTAGACATAGTAAAAGTTTCAGTGTAGACACAAGAGGTGAAATAAGGAGGGTGCAAGTCTTCCTGCTTTCACTATAGTCTACCTCACACTGTCAGCCACAGTTACTTCCTCACCAGCATGACTGCACGGAAACTCTGCTTTCTCCTGCTTCTGCTTGTGGTTTTTAGCAGTGAAGGTAAATATATATAATTAAAAAAGAAAAGCTGTAAAGCCAGGTGTTTAAGAAGAAAGCTTTAGTTAGGTTAGTGAAATAATATATGTGATTGATTTTCCCACAACAACAAATATATAGAAACTATAATCCCGATTTTGTTTCATTTTAACTGGAACAATTTATAGAGACTCTTGTGAAGACAATTGGAAAGAAACCCGATTCCACTCAAATATGCAGCAAAACAACTCTGAATATTACTGTGATGATACTGTGTGAGATCAGCACAGAGAGGAGCCGAGGAGAACAGCGTCGTCTGCTCTATCGTTACGACCGAGGCTTTATTCATGGCTGTGACTCCAGGTTCACACTGATCAAAGAAAATGAGACTGTGTTTCTCCACCTGCTCAACTTAACATCTGAAGACAGTGGGAACTACACCTGTGAGTGTGGATTTCGTGGTGGATTGTATGTTCTCCATCTCAGTGTGACTGTGAGAGGTAAAAACATTTTCTATTTATACCCACACCGCAGATTCAAGGTGGATGTTTGGAACTGCGTTAACACTTTCTTTTCTGTCATACATGGTTTGAGGTCGTCATTCCCGCCTGCAGCGGATTAATGAAAGGTTTCAGTCAGGAGATGAACATCTGGAATGTTTTTAAGCTGTTCTTCTGGCTAATTTGTTTAAAATTTCATTATAAAACTGCTCCAATCACAACTTTGTTGTTATTTCATCAGTGAAATGTTTGAATGATGCAATTGTAACTCTAATGTAATGAAAAGATAAACAAGTTTTCCACTTTAATATAACAGGTTAATGCAAATTTCGTGACTTTTCATGTTTTCAAAATGAAGTTTTTGTGTGTGTGGGGCAACATTCAACAGACGATGGAGATTCTTCTGGCATGAAGTTCATGGCTACAGTTCCCATCATTTCTGCTGCTGCTTCACTCATCAGTGTGGCTGTGATAACCTGTGGTTACAGCCTGAGGAGAAATCCTCGCAGGTGAAAACTTTTACTGACGCACTTAAACTCATGAAATGACCCTTTGAAATCACTTGAGCACATTACTGCATACAGCAGCCACTGTGGTGTTCAAAGTATCTCATAGGTTCTTTTAAAACACCACACATTAGTTGTAGACATAGCTAGTCTTGTGTTGGAGGTATTTTTCACCCCATGACCTCTGATGTTTTTATCCTAACAGAGAAAACAGATCAGGTCTAACTAACTTAACAGGATCTGAAACTCGCCAGATGTTTGTGAGTTTTCCATAGTTCTGTTTTACACTTAATTGTGCCGAGGCTGCAGTGCATTATGTCTGTGTTTTAAGCTGCACTTTAATTAAATGTAAATGACAGTGTAAATTGTTGTTTAGGACAAAGAGGACCGCTACATGAGCCTTCATCGGCAAAACATCGATGTCTACCAAACTATCTCCTCCGGTCGCCTTCATCATGATGCTGAGGCCACTGCATGTCACAGTCATGTACAATAATAATCAGAGATGGAGTTTTTATCCTGACTACGTGATCTATAAAACTATGATGCTAGACATGCTATCTATAAAAGACACTGACATTTTAACTTGCCAGCATCATGTGTACTGTTAGTTTGTTTTGCACTGAAAAAAGAGAAAAATATTAACGTCCAGTAAAACTTGTAATGATGTTGTGAATGAATTGCCTGAATTCATGGCTTTTAACACCATTTAATTTCTGTTTTTTATCTGGTTTTAACGTTGAAAATCCTGCCACTTGGCTCTGTGGCCTCTGCCACCATTATGGTTTTTGCTATACTGGTCCACTTGATTACTTCCCCTGCCGGTGGCGGACTCCCTCAGGTATCGGTGCGTTGGTGGTTCTTTGTATCTGGGGGTGGGCATCCGGGTACACACCGGCTCACTCCTTGGCGGCCGCTTATTGGGGCTCGCTCGGGCCACTTCGGAGGTGGGGTGCCCCCGGCCTCTCGGCCTGGGGCTCGGTCACTCAGGCTCAGCTGGCTGCCGGCGGAGCTCACGGGCGCATCACTGCAACTCCCCCTGGCTTCTGCTCCGCGGCTGCTGAATGAGCCCTCATCTGGGACTCTCCTCAGCTCTTACTGGGACAGTGGCACGGCTGCCCCTCTGTGGGTCTTCCTTGGTCTCTTGTGTTCTGGGGGCCTCTGGATGTCTGGAGTTTTGATCTCCTCCATACCTGCTTGATACCATAGAGGACAGGGCTGTGGCCCCCCCACACTCTCTAGCAGATCATTACATGGAGAAACCTTTGGAATGCAAGCATGCTGATCCACACAGGTATGCACACAGGTGTACACATGGGTATTCACAGATGCGGACTACAGCTTTCTTGGCTGCTGCCTCAAAGCACACTGTGCGCTGTCTATCTTGCGTGCTGCACAATATCGTTTACTATTTAGTAACTATTGATATCTATGACTAGCTAGTTTATTGTGATGGTGCTTTTTTTTTTTTTTTTATTATGTTGCTCTTTGTTGTTTGCTGTCTCCCCTGTTTTTTTTGTTTTTCTTTCTCTCCATACAGGTGACCCAGGAGTTTTTTTTTTTTTTTTTTTTTTTCTCTCTTCCCCCCCTTCTCACCGTCTCTTCTCCCCTTTGGTTTTCTTTCTTCCTCTCCCCCTCTTTCTTTCATTTTTTCCCCCTGTCCTATTAAAAAAAAAAAAAAAAAAAAAAAAAAAAAAAAAGGATGACAAAGGATGAACTGAAGCTCCGCCATCACGTGATGTCACATGCTGCTGTTTCTGATGTCACTTCCAGAAAAAAAAAAAAAAAAAAAAAGAATTTGATTCTGATTTTATTTTATTTTGAGTCATTAGAATCAGAACGGGGGTCAGGAAAGAAGAAAAAAGATAAGCTGGGGAGAAAGTTAACAGAAGAAGAGGGAAAAATAGAGAAGAAGAGAAATAGATGGAGAGGAAGAGAGAAAAAATACTGAAAATCTATTTCATCATCTGCTGAAAAACACAAGGAAAAACCAACACAGTGGGGAACCCACAGCAACAACCAATAATATGCAGTAAGTAGGCTAGTAAGTAGTAGTAAATAATAGATATTAAATGTTACTGAGCAGTAAATGGGCCCAGAGGGCCGAGACCTGAGGGCACCCCACCCGCAGCACAGGCCCAACAGAGCCAGGGGGCCGGGCCCCACCGAGCAGCCGCCCAGAGTGAGCCACTAAACACAGAGAACCACTAATGCACTGTGGGTGGGGGCACCAGCTACTGGCAGGAAGTGTGGTGGGGGGAAATAATACGTGACTATTTTTATGTGGAGTGGAATTAAACTGCCATAGAATATGCTTGTGGTGGATTTGACTCAACACAAGCGTATTGTCAAAGTGTTCTTTGGCATGCATCGAGGCAGTTTCTCAGATACTGAAGTGACTTGAGCAGAGCCAGTTAAAGCCTACTGTGCTTGAGTGGGCAGCTCAAGTTTCCACGTGGAAGGTTTAGTGAGACAAAGACAGGAAGTTAAAGCTGCTGACTAATAATCTGCAGGTTCCTGATTTGAGTCTCTGTTAAGAGGATGGTGTCTCTGAGATAATTGCTTTTGTGCATCGATAAATAAACAGGGAAATAAATGAATAGAAAAAAGCATCCGAGCGGATGTGCACCGATGGTGTGCCCACTGGTCTTAAAGTGCCTTTGCGCCCCTTACCATTTATGGAGGTCCCATTTGGGCACATTGGCATGGACCTATAGTGTACATGGATATTGCTTTGTATTAGTTCTGGTATATTATACAACACAATAACATGATGCAGTGCTGCTGTGCACCATTTCTGCAAAGAGTGTGGTGCAAGCAAGGAAGATAAGATAACTCTTGCACAGTCATACCTAGTGCAATAATACAACAAAATTGGAAACTGTCCCACCATAACACAATCATTTAGATACAATATTGGACTTTGTTTACATGTAACTGCACAAATAGAATTTAGAAATGTAATTATTGACAAGAGTGAACAACCACTTATAATGTAATCTACAGCTGTGACCAAACAGCTAGATAGAGAATCAGAAGTGTTGTGTTTTCTACAAAGTTTGCTGTTTCAGTGAGAGTCATATGTCATATCATTTCAAACAGTGGCGATCCAGAAATGTTGTACAAACGAGTAAGACTAACTATAGACTTTAGCCAAAGTTGTTAAGTTAGCTAAAGAGTTGGGATTGTGTGTAAGGCATAAATAAACCTAAAATGCAATGTTTTGGACGTTCTTTGGCACATTTCCCTGCTGTAGGGGTCTCTGCAAGCATACGGGGCTCTGAGAGGGAACAAGATGACAACGAGGAATTCTACTGGAAATAGGGTTGCCAACTTCCTGAAAAATAAATAAGGGACACCTCGTGGCCAGGGCCAGGCGACCCAGTTGTCTTCACCCTTCCCAGTGTGGTGAATTTTCTAGCTCTTTTTTTTAACCATTTGACTTGAAGTTGATTTAAGTAGCTGCATATTCTATTCTTTGTGATATGAACACATGTGAAACAAATGATCATTTAGCCATTTATTTTTAGCTCAAAATGACAACATTAACACAGTAAAACAGGTCTCTTTCTTAAACAGAAGCCTGTCATGCTTAACTTTTGAGAATATAAGTAAATCTTTCTTTAAAAGAACTCTGTCCTGCTTAACTTAAAATAATAGAAAACAATAGAAAGAAAAATATTTTTCTAACAGTGCACATTTAGTGCATTTAGTACAATTGGCTTCAGCTGAGGTATTATTTCAGCTTTTCTAATGCTAATCAGCTGCTCCTGTTTGTAAACCCGCCTGTTCCCATGATTACGCATCTTAACTCATCATCATTACTCATCTATGTATTACTTTTATGTATTAGTCATCTATTTGTTGTAATCATCTATCCTTGCAGTTGTTTCTTACACAAAATAAGTTATATTATCACACTTCTGGCCACATAGCGCTGATATTGACTGCACATGCCCATATTAACTTTTTCCAGCCAGGTGTTTTCCTTTTCCCATTCTTCCCTTTCTCTGAGGGGAACAAACATTGCTGCTCTAATGCTGGGCTCACACTGTGCGGTTTTAGGCCCATTTTGAGCCGATTTTTGAGTCGTGCGACCGTTTTGGTGATCGGACCAGTTTTTTGGCCTTCGTCGTGCATCGTGTAGTATACGTGGGGTAACGAGAAGCGATTAACACCTCGAGCAGCTCCCGATCATCAATCGCTCGTGAGCCGCTCACACTGCTCACGCGCAAACACGTAAACGTCGGTGAAAAAGACGGAGCAGCACAGCAGTGCAGCGTGTGATCTGGACACAAGCGATGGAGGCACAACTTGTAGAACTTTGGAAAGCTCATCCGAGCCTTTTCGATGTGGCCTCACAAAATTATCACGACCACAACAACCGTGAAAATAGTTGGATTTACACTGCTGCTCAATCACAGCTGCCTGATCAATGTTTTTCATTAGCAATTTAGCAAAGTTGATGGTGGTGGTGTGTCTGTGTGAGTGAAAGACAGAGAGAGCGAGCGACAGATTTTCTGTTATAACCTTCATTTTATGGAGGCACAGTGTGAGCACTCAGGTCGCATCAGAGCATCGGGCCGTATAGTGTGAGACCTGCATCGTGACCTACCAACTTCTAACCCCTGCGAGTCAATCGTGCAGTTTGAGCAGGAGCTGAATAACGTGACTGAAAAAAAAAATCGCACACTGTTTGCCCAGCATAAAGCTGGGCAAACAGTGTGCGATAAGTGTGCTGTCAGCTCATTGGTCACAAAGCAGGAGAGGGGCTGGGAATTATGTTTTCAAACAAAGTGTTAATTCCATTAAAAGTTATAGACTACTTTTGATTCTCACTGTATTACGGGACAAAGTGCGTCCCTTATTAGCTCAATACGGGACGTGTACTTTTGTTTCTAAATATGGGACAATTCTGTATTTTAAGGGACGGTTGGCAACCCTAACTGGAAACAGTCGATCATGTCTGTTAAAGCTGAATTCAGGGCAAACTAAGCTAAATTAGTGTTTTTAGCTAACAGCTACAATAAGCATAAAAGTTACTGTTGGGCTGTTATTTGTTAACAGGGGCGATTTTAGCCCATTTTGGGCTGCAGCAGCATAAAATCCTCAGCAGGCTGGGTAAGCTTGCGTGAGCTCTCTGTGGAGGCTGTTGCAGCTGAGATGGCTCACCCGAGCGGTGCAAACTTAGTTACCTTCAAGGCTCCAGAGTCAGCTGAGGTCAGCAGCTCAGCCTCTGGGGAGGTTACAATCCCTGGAACAGCCAGGTCTCTACAACCAGAAACAGTCTTTGCATGTGCAGCTTCAGAACCAGACTTGAAGTTCCAGTTAGTGTCCGATGTCCCAGAAACACTCAGGTGCTCACTGAGCAATCTCTTGAGGCCAACACTCACAAAATCAAACAGTCTTTGAGCCTTTGTGGGAACATTTATCGTCTCTGCTGGAAAGGTGGAAACATCTGGGAGATGCAGCCTTAACACACTGGGCTTCACAAGTCCTTGGAGGCAGCTCACTAAACTCAGGGATGCAGACAAAATCAGCACTTGCAGGAACACAATGTGCCCTCTCACAATGAGCTTGGAAGTATAAACTGAGTTTTCCTCACTGACTGTTTCAGACAGGATTGTGGGAGCAACACAAAAAGCAGCTTCAGCTGGAAACACACAGTTTAGTGTCTTTGCTGCTCGCTTTAAGTCACAATAAACAGGAAACTCATTGTGTCTCATGTCAGAATCCCTCATATACAGGACAGGAAGAGGCGGAGCTTATTTCCTGCAGGGAGAGGTTAGCAGTCTGTGTCTTTCTCATTTCTGACTCCTAAAGAGCTGAAAAACACAGGCTGTTATTGGCTGGCTGACACTGGGATTAATGTCCTTGAAGCCAGCAGTCTTTAATGTCCAGGTTCAGAACGGGCAGGTGAAAAACAGTCCTTTATGTCCTCTGATGTTCAATAAACTGTCCTGATTACTGAGGGAGCAGAGAAAGTGTCTCCATCACTCACCACAGCTGGATGCGCTGAAATCCTGGAATCCAGCTGTGGAGAGGAGCGCCGGCGGCGTGGACGCAGTTTAGTAATCAGGGAACGGGAGACAGGAGGGAAACACAGCTGGCACCAATTACACACACGAGACAGGAAACAGTAACACAGGACTGTCAAAGTAAAACAGGAAATATAACACAGAGTCCAAAGTAAGGAGACGTGGGACACAGTGAAGACACAGAAACAGAAACCAGAACTATAATCACAAAACAAACTCAGAAACATAAAGAGTGAATCAGCTGATTCAGTGTTTGTGACAAAAACATGGATCCTGGTTAATAACTTTTATTTGTTTGTTTCTGTATTATTTTGTGTATCGTTCTTATGAGCTGTTGTTTTGTCAGTGAAATATTATTTCATTGTTTTAAGCTTTTTGTTGACTTTGAAGTGCTTAAGTTGATATTTTTGAACATTTAATTTGTTCGATTATTGTCGAGTCGATAAAACTGTCAAACGCACAGCTGCTTCCAGCACGGCCGGAGGAGAGGTGGCCGAGCAGATGCACAACACACACAGCTCACAGGTTTGCATTTCTAGATATTGCAGATGTTGCAGAAATTGAGAGTAAAGAACTCAGAGATCCAGCGCTGTCTCCTGCCCCTTATTTATACACCACAACACAACGACAGGCGTAACTCACACAAACGGGTAACATGAGGCTCAGATGCTTTGGACGTGTTCACATATACTGGACACAGAATGATGAAGATGGAGCTGCAGGAAGGAGGAAAAGAGGAAAAACACAGAAAAGATTCACAGATGTGGTGAAAAAGGACACGACAGCTTCTGTTTGTTCGTTTGGTTTTTCTTTATTTGGTAAAGATTCAGAAATAAAGAGAAGATCACATGTTTGAATATTATATTAACGTTCTGTAATTACAACAAGTTGTAAAATCTTTCCAGAGTGAGACAGAGACTGTGCAGAGACTGTAGAAGGACAGAGCAGCAGCAGAGCAGTCCAGATACACTGATGATCCTCTGTCAGATCCAGAGGGACACACAGGGCTGATGCTGGACTCTACATTGTGTCTGACAGTGGAGCTGTTCTCAGAGCAGTTCACTCTGCAGCACTGACAGTCATCTGCACTTCATTCCTCTGTCAGTCACTGCTGGATGAAGCTCTCCTCTCCACCTCCCAGTAACATGGCCCAGTCAGAGCGTCTCTACACACAAGCTGCTGCTGCTTCAACCTCTCTGGATCATCAGGACACAGCTGCTCCTCTCTCAGCACACACACCGTCCTGTTTACCATCATCAGCTCCACCTGCAGAGAGAAGGAGGAAGAGCAGAGGAGATAAACGAGTGTTTCCAGAGACTCTTCATCAGCTGTCAGTCAGTGATGCAGCACATCCAGTATAAAGAGCAGCAGGGACGTCAGTGCTGGGACTGTACTAGGACTCATTGTTGCTTCACTTTTTCTAATCTTTGGATTTTTATTGAAGTTGCTGAAAATGTTTTTCCCTCCTAGTTTGAGTTTGGACTTTCATTCATTAGAAGAACCTTGGTGTGTCCACTCTGAGCTCTGTAGGAACCCCAACAACAAGCCCAACAATCCAGATGGACGGTTCCAGCTGTTAACTGGAGGAATTCCATCCAAACATCTGCTCTCACTAAATTCTTCCTCACCTACAGACTGTGTTCTTCACTGCTTTAAACTTGGAAATCAATGCAGTCATTGGTCTGCGTGCTGCTTTGTTCAGAGAGCTGATTGGCTGTTGACAGTGTTTGATCAGAGCGTGTCAGCCGTTACTATGGTGACCATAAAGGTGAGAAACAGGAAGTGTTTGTGTCCAATCCTGAAGCCTGTCACCGTTCTCCTCTCACAGCTTCACTGAGAAGCTGCAGCTTTACAGGAAACACTGGATCTTTGTTTCATACTGACTGTGTTTAGTACAATACTGCTGACAGCACCACCCACTCACTCCATCACTCTACTGACCTCAGAGTCTCCAGTCTGTAGTCTGGACTCTGCTGAAGATCAGACAGCTGCTTCACATCTGGATCCTTCAGGTTGTTTAAGTCCAGGTCCAGCTCTCTCAGATGGGAGGGGTTGGACTTCAGTGCTGCTGCCAGATAATCACAGCTGATCTTTGACAAACCACAGTTCATCAATCTGTATAAAGAATGAAAGATGTAAGTTTATTAGACAAAGTGCTTGAAATCATTCAGTGTTTCATCATCTGTTCAGAGCTGAAGAAGGTTCAGAATGTAGAAGTTTAGAAAATGGAAACTCCAAACAGCTGAAGCCAACAGGAAGCAGCTTCAAACAGGAAACTGTGCAGAGTTTCAGACTATATGTCCTGATGCAGCCAGTTGGATTTTGGAGATTTGAATCTCTGTTCTGTGACTAAGTCCTTGAATCATTTCTTCCAGTTGGTCCAACAAGACAGACTAAGTATTGGACATGTGTTGTGGCTCCATCAGGGGAGCTTCTAAATGTGATGTGATGGCCCCTCTGGGTCTGTCAGGTCACAGCACTGAAGAGAGCTCAAACTGGGCACACAGCTGTTCCAGTCTGGACCAAAGACTCTATACTGGGACTGAGGGACTGCTTTGACTGCACCCACTGGGACTTTTGAAAGGCTCATGTTCTCACTTAGATCATCGATTTCTACTGACATTTCTTTCTGGGAAAAATGGGGATTACTTTGGAAACAGGAAGTATTTTCCCCAATAAGCAGCCCTGGATTAGTAAATCACTCCAACATGTTCTCAGGCAGAAGAAGCTGTCTTGTTATGAGGGAGAGAAGAAAAAGATTGAGGCACAGAAACCTGTTGAAAGAGAGATAAAGCAGCTAAAATCAGGTGTAAAAGTAAAGCAGAGGATGAGCTGAATAAAGGACACTCAAGGCTGGCTTGGAAAGGAATGAAGTCCATGGTGGGGATGCAGGACAAGGAGCAAAGATGAATGTGATGCTGAATCAGCAGAAGACTTGGACTCATTTGATTCCAGCTTTGATATCATTGATTTCAATGAAGAGCTTTGTGATTGTAGCAAAGGGCTGGTAACTCTGAGAGTCCCACTGATGAGGTGTTTGTGTGGAAATCTCTTAGTGGGACCAAAGAGAGAAAAAGCCCTGGTCCTGATGCTGTGGGAGGGAAATGATTGAAGTGTGCTGTGAGGAACTGACTGGGAGATTTTCACACATTTTCCAGTCCTCCTTGGAACAACAGGAAGTTCCCAGCATATGGAAACAAAGGTTAAGTGTCCTATGGCACTCAGTGATGATGGTGCTGTGGCCCCACCACCTCCACCTCTTTGTAAAGGAACTAACTGTAATCTGAAGCTTCAAATGGAACTAAGACTTCCTCCACTAGGTGGCAGTGTCTGATGAGAAAGTGTTAGTGGAGCTGGCCTGGAGTCAGAAACAGGAAGATGCAGGATTTGGGCTGAAATGGGCAAAAGTGGTTAGCACTAGTGCCTTAGAGCAAGAAGGTTGTAGGTTGAAGCTTGTTGGTCAGCTGGGCCTTTCTGTGGAGGTTGGATGTTCCCCCACAGTCCAATGAAATGCTGCTTAGGTTCATTGGTGCTTCTACATTGGCTGTAGGTGTGGATGTGAGGGAGTGCTTCTCTGTCGCTCTCTGTTGGCCCTGTGATGGACTGCTCACCTGTGCAGGTGGACCACGCCTCTTGCCCTATGACAGCTAGGGCACAGGCTGCAGCCCTGTGAGCCTAAGCTGAATAAACAGTTAGCAAAAATGATCCATAGATGGCCTGAAATCCCCCAGTTAGCAGTTTGGTAGATAGCTATGACATGCTAATCCCATCCAGCAGCTGTATTCTACCTGTAAGCTGATCCCTGCTGAGCCAAAGCACTTTTTCATATAATTACAACCTTTAATAGAAACCTATTGGTCAGCATCTTATTAGCCTGCTGTTAGCTTCATTCCACAGAAAACTGAGAGAAACTAACAGAGTTGATAAAGAATGAAGAGAAATGTGCTGATTTAAAGCCTTTGAAGTGCTTCAGATGATCTCTGTCCACTTCTGTCCACTCATTCATTCATGTAAGCTTTCTAATGCAGCTTTGATCTTCACAGTCTGCTTGATGAAACTCATTCTAACCCTGAATGTCAGAGTGTTCCTCCTTCTCTTTCCCATCATTCATGCTGGCAGTGGAGGAGATTTGGATGTTGGACTGTGTTTTGGATGATGTGTGTATGTTTGTGTTGGACTGCTGTCTGTAAAGCAAACGCACATTTTGCTTTGGATTTCAGTGTCACACAGACTTTAAGGTGCAATGAAGAGTTTGAGAGTTTCACAGTGAATTTTCCAGTGGAGGATTTTTCTTCTTCTTTGAAGGTTTGAAATGTGAACATTGTTCTGCTGCAGTCAATGGACTAAACCAGAGAAGAAGAAAACAGACTTTACCATGAAGATCCTCAGTGTGGATCAGTATAATATCAGCCTGATGTCTGCAGTTTAGTGTCAGCACAACTTTCACATCATATTCATCTCAGCACAACTAAAACATGCTGACTGACCTCAGAGTTTCAAGTTTACATCCTGGACTCTCCAGGAAACCACACAGATGCTTCACTCCTGGATCCTGCAGCTTGTTGTTGATGCTCAGGTACAGCTCTCTCAGATGGGAGGGGTTGGACTTCAGTGCTGCTGCCAGATAATCACAGCTGATCTCTGACAAACCACAGACCCTCAATCTGTATAAAGAATGAAAGATGTAAGTTTATTAGACAAAGTGCTTGAAATCATTCAGTGTTTCATCATCTGTTCAGAGCTGAAGAAGGTTCAGAATGTAGAAGTTTAGAAAATGGAAACTCCAAACAGCTGAAGCCAACAGGAAGCAGCTTCAAACAAACACAACAAGAGAAAAAACTCTGAATGTTTCACATTAAAGTCGTACATTTCTCATAAAAACAGGACAAAGACTTGAAAAAGTCGTGTTTTTCCTTCCAGGAACCACATGGCTTCACTTTTAAAGGTGAAGTGTGACAGAAATGGACATATTTGAAGTCCAACACCTTTTTCCAGTCACATTATTAAAGCAGACAAACTACAAGCTCATTTTCATTCCAACAAGTCATCTTCTGACCTGGACTAACAACACTGGTCTCTATGTGCAGCTGGCTGTGAGACCAGTGCTCAGGGAGCGTCTACAAAGTGCAACACTGAAAGAACATCACACACTCATTTGCTTCCAGCACTTTCACACAAACATCTACTGTCATTATTGTCACCAAACTCTGTGGATCCTTTATTGCAAATTCAAATGGGATCAAATGGTCAGACAAAAGAGGGTTATGAGGAAATATGATGAAATGTTGTGTATTAGCAGCAAGTTATTGAATCATTTTCCTCAGAAACCAAACAAAATGATTGACAAACATGTTTTTACAAACTCAGTGTTGGACTTGGATCAGCAGGATAAGCTGATGTTTAAAGGCATTTGAGTCTCGCTGTATGAGAGTCCAGTTCTTACTCAATATTTATGGATGATGTTCTTTCAGTGTTGCACTTTGTAGACGCTCCCTGAGCCTCACAGCCAGCTGCACATGGACCAGCTGACATTACCCAGCATTAGAGGCGGCTGTAAAAAATTCATGTTCCCATTTAAATGGTTTTAATTTGAATAAAACGATGTTGATTCATTCAATCCTGAATCGATGTTTAATATAAATGTATTTTGCCAGAATCTCAGGTTAAAGCTCACAAACTATTTCAACAAGCAGCAAACAGCTAAAACAGTAAATGAGAGCAGCTAAACACACAAAGATGGAAACACAGAGCGTGGATCGTTCACTCCACGGCACGTACACGGACACGCCGTCAGGGCTGAAAGTGGACAGCTCACAGATCCTGAAGCTGCAGGTTTCATCTGTCTCCAACCAAAACTGAGTGAAGCAGCAGCAAAAGAAGATCCAAACTCTGCTTCACGTTTGATCAATATGCTCATGAATTCTCTCTGACTTTGGCTGTTCCTGCCTGCACAGCTCTCTCTCTCTCAGTGTACTCCAAGAACAGCTTCAAACATCTGTTTCTGCATCATTCACTGTTTATTAGCCACCAGTCTGCTGTTGTGTTCAGTGCTGTCGGCCTCTGACAGTAAAGCCTCATTTCTGCTGTTCCATGGAAACTTTTTAAAATGATGACAGATTACAAACTCTCAGCTGTGTCCGTAATCAAACCTCTGTAACTTTGCTTCACTTCAGCAGCATCAGCTCATGTTCACATGTTGCTTCATGGTTTGCTTCAGTTTTTGATCGACTGCAGAATATTTTGAAGGTTATCTGCTATAAAAAGCCAGAAGAGGAAAATCTGCTTCATGTGTTTCTGTTTGATCCTCAGTGACTTTGACACAAAGGCCTCTGCTGTGATGATCACACCTCTGATCAAGTCTCACAGTGTCACAACTGATAAATGATCAGAGTTAGAATATTTCTGACTGTCTGCTGTGTGCCGTGACCTTTGACCTGCTAAAGACAGTCAGCTGTGGATTATTCATTGTTGTGTCTGATACTTAGAACTGTGAGGAAGAAGCTACACAGTTAATCAGGGTCCCCTCTCTCTGAATCAGGAAAGGTGGGCAGGCCGCGTGTGGGCCGCGGGCCATACGTTGAGCATCACTGTTTGAAATGTGAACCTTGTTCTGCTGCAGTCAATGGACTAAACCAGAGAAGAAGAAAACAGACTTTACCATGAAGATCCTCAGTGTGGATCAGTATAATATCAGCCTGATGTCTGCAGTTTAGTGTCAGCACAACTTTCACATCATATTCATCTCAGCACAACTAAAACATGCTGACTGACCTCAGAGTTTCAAGTTTACATCCTGGATTCTCCAGGAAACCACACAGATGCTTCACTCCTGGATCCTTCAGGTTGTTTCCATACAGGTCCAGCTCTCTCAGATGGGAGGGGTTGGACTTCAGTGCTGCTGCCAGATAATCACAGCTGATCTCTGACAAATCACAGCTCTTCAATCTGTATAAAGAATGAAAGATGTAAGTTTATTAGACAAAGTGCTTGAAATCATTCAGTGTTTCATCATCTGTTCAGAGCTGAAGAAGGTTCAGAATGTAGAAGTTTAGAAAATGGAAACTCCAAACAGCTGAAGCCAACAGGAAGCAGCTTCAAACAAACACAACAAGAGAAAAAACTCTGAATGTTTCACATTAAAGTCGTACATTTCTCATAAAAACAGGACAAAGACTTGAAAAAGTCGTGTGTTTCCTTCCAGGAACCACATGGCTTCACTTTTAAAGGTGAAGTGTGACAGAAATGGACATATTGAAATCAATGATATCAAAGCTGGAATCAAATGAGTCCAAGTCTTCTGCTGATTCAGCATCACATTCATCTTTGCTCCTTGTTCTGCATCCCCACCATAAATATAAAAAGGCAAAACTCACATTTTCCAAAATCCTCTTTAAGCTTCGACAATAAAGGAAGATAGTTTTATACAAGTCTTTGTGGTTTTCTTGTCACCCAGATGCCCGAGTACTTAAACTTGTTATAGCTGGGTTTAAAAGGGGCTAAAATACACAAAACTCCCAGTTGTCGTACAGATAGACTTTTCCTCGCTCTTCCCAAAATTCACTTTATATCCAGAAATTGTCCCAAATTCCTTAAGTATGCATTAAGGTGACCTTGAGGCTCTTAAAAGCGCCTATAAATAAAACGTATTATTATTATTATTATTGTAAGTCTATCCAAAAGTTTGCGGAGGCTGTTCGATGGGTTGGAAATAAATAAAATCATGTCGTCGGCATAAAGAGAGACTTCATGTTCGATACCCCTCGATGTTTTCCCTCAACACCAACACATTGTCTCAGAGCAACAGCTAGCGGTTCAATGGCAAAAAGGAGACAGAGGGCATCCCTGTCCTGGGGGGCAGATTATTGTTAGTCTGGACGGCTGTTAGAGGGGAGCAATACAATACTTTTATCCAAGATACAAAATTAAAGCCACATTTTTTAAGCGTATAAAAAAAAAAATCGCGTATAAAAAAAAAAAATCCCATCTCACCCGATCCAACGCCTTTTCTGCGTCAAGCCAAATGACAGTTTCCAATGTATCACCTTTAACATGGGTATAAATGATATTTAATAGAGCTCTAATGTTCAAAAAAGAGTGCCTAATAAAGCCCGTCTGGTCTGGTGAAATAATGGAGGACAAATACTTGTGTAAGCGACGGGCCAACACTTGAGCCAGGATCTTGGTGTCTGTGTTGAACAAAGATATTAAACGACATGAACGACAATCTAAATGGTCTTTTTCCTGTTTTACAATTAAACACATCACTGCTTGATGCATTGTTGGAGGCAACGACTGTGAGAGGAAGGATTCTTCAAAAGTTAATTTTAACAGTGAATTCAGTCGGTCAGAAAACTATGAAAAAATCAGATGGATACCCGTCGGGGCAGCAGATTTTCCAGACTGCATGCTCCGTACGGCCGTTTCAATTCCAACATTAGAGACAGGTTCCTCCAGACTAGCGATCGCATCTTCTCCCAAGGAGGGAATATAAAACACCTTATTGAAATCATTGTGGATCTCAAGGATAGTTTGGTTGTCTGTAGACCTTATTCCCTGGTCATTGTAGATCTCAAGGATAGTTGGTTAGCTGTTCTTAGTCGTAGCTGGTGAGCTGATAACTCGCCTGTTTTTTCTCCATGTTCATAAGCGTAGCTGCAACTTTGACTCAGCCTGTTTTGTAGATATGAGATTGTATTCAGTTTGTCATTGTAACCGCTGTGTATATAATACAGGCTCAGGAGAGTGGCTGCACACAGCATGTAGTTTAGTGTCACGGTCGCAGTAGCTGATCGTATGGAGAGTGTGTGGAGGACTCAGGCGCAGACACTGGCGCAGACATGAAACTGAGTTTTGAACGAAAAGCGAGCCTTTATTTCGGCTGAAGACATCAAACAAGGCAGAATCACAGTGAAGAGAACTAAACTGGGGAACTAATACTATAATAAATCATGAAGACACGGAAAGCTATGGCTAAGAATACAAAAGACTGGGCATGAAAATATGGAGGGTGGGAACACAGATGACGTGACACAGAGACTAAATACACATGAGGGATGATCAAGTTCCAAAGATTAAAACTGTCAAAGCTGCAGGGGGGATTGGCTGTTCCAAACCTGAAATATTATTTCTGGGCAGCTCAGATGAGACCCCTGACTGTATGGGTGCGGGATTTGTCTGAAACTCAGTGGCTAAACATTGAGAAGACAATGTGCGAAAGATCATTGGAATCCCTGCTTTTTTCTAACATTTCAATTAAAAATGTGCATATGGGGGAACGGACGAGGGTCACACTAAAGATTTGCCGTAGAATCAAACAATCATTTGGTCTTCCAAAAGAAATTTCAATGTTATCAAGGCTCTCCTCCCTGCAGGGTTTTTCTCCTATTGTGGAAGACTCTGGCTTCAGAGCATGGTCAAATAGCGGGCTTCATCAACTTTGTCATGTTGTGAGGAATGGGCACCTGAGCTCATTTGAACAGTTGAGGTCAGTTTCGGCTTCCTTCTTCTGACTTTTTTAAATTTCTGCAGTAAGAAGCCTTTTGACAAAACATAAAGAATGGAGACAAGTTTTGGAGCCCTCACCCATTGAGGAAATATTTCTAAAAACATTTCAAAGTAATTCCTCCCCAAAATTAATCAGTCATTTTTATAACGCATTTATGAGTTTCAATACAAATGCAACTTTGGATATTAAGGCAAGGTGGGAAGCTGAGACTGGCACTCAAATCTCAGAGGACACCTGGGAAGAGGTGTTCGGTGAAGCCCATCTGGTGACTAATTCTGGGCTGTGGAGAGAATTTAAATGGAAGGTGGTCATGAGATATTTTAGAACCCCAGAGATAATTGCCAAAATGAAGCCTACAAATCCTGACACCTGCTGGCGAAATTGTGGTACTTCTTTAGGAACCCACTCACATATATTCTGGTCATGCCCAAAAATCTGCTCACTTTGGAATGACATATTTAAAGTTCTCAGTACAGTTTTCCAACAACCATTAACAAAAGACCAACAGTTAGTCATTTTAGGAGTCTTACCAAAGGGTTTTGCGGGAAACAATAAAACGTATCTCTTAAGAATCTTACAGCAGCACTAAAGTGTATCACTATTAAATGGCTGAATCTTGACCCACCTTCATATAATATGTGGATTGATAAAGCAAGAGAAATTTACCAGATGGAGGAAATAACATCTGCTCTGCGGATTCAGAGAGAATTGTTTACTGAGCGTTGGCGACCCATACATGCTTTACTGTTTCAATAATTTAGCATAGGTCTCTTTCGTTTTGTCCATTTACGGCTAAGTTTGTCACAAGTTATTTAATATTACATAAAGTTTTTGTTTTGTTTTCTTTTTGTTATGTTGTTGTCTGTTTGTTTGCTTGCTTGGGTTTTGTTTTGCTTCCCAGTTTTGTTTTGTGCTTCCTAATTGCAGTTCTTATTTTAATCTAGATTTCTGCATTGCAGTTCCTGTAACTGTCCTACTTGTGAACATTGACAAGTACAAGTTGCAATGTTGTAAATTATAATAAAAATTGAGTATAGAAAAAAGAACATTAAAGTCGTACATTTCTCATAAAAACAGGACAAAGACTTGAAAAAGTCGTGTTTTTCCTTCCAGGAACCACATGGCTTCACTTTTAAAGGTGAAGTGTGACAGAAATGGACATATTTGAAGTCCAACACCTTTTTCCAGTCACATTATTAAAGCAGACAAACTACAAGCTCATTTTCATTCCAACAAGTCATCTTCTGACCTGGACTAACAACACTGGTCTCTATGTGCAGCTGGCTGTGAGACCAGTGCTCAGGGAGCGTCTACAAAGTGCAACACTGAAAGAACATCACACACTCATTTGCTTCCAGCACTTTCACACAAACATCTACTGTCATTATTGTCACCAAACTCTGTGGATCCTTTATTGCAAATTCAAATGGGATCAAATGGTCAGACAAAAGAGGGTTATGAGGAAATATGATGAAATGTTGTGTATTAGCAGCAACTTATTGAATCTTTTTCCTCAGAAACCAAACAAAATGATTGACAAACATGTTTTTACAAACTCAGTGTTGGACTTGGATCAGCAGGATAAGCTGATGTTTAAAGGCATTTGAGTCTCGCTGTATGAGAGTCCAGTTCTTACTCAATATTTATGGATGATGTTCTTTCAGTGTTGCACTTTGTAGACGCTCCCTGAGCCTCACAGCCAGCTGCACATGGACCAGCTGACATTACCCAGCATTAGAGGCGGCTGTAAAAAATTCATGTTCCCATTTAAATGGTTTTAATTTGAATAAAACGATGTTGATTCATTCAATCCTGAATCGATGTTTAATATAAATGTATTTTGCCAGAATCTCAGGTTAAAGCTCACAAACTATTTCAACAAGCAGCAAACAGATAAAACAGTAAATGAGAGCAGCTAAACACACAAAGATGGAAACACAGAGCGTGGATCGTTCACTCGACGGCACGTACACGGACACGCCGTCGGGGCTGAAAGTGGACAGCTCACAGATCCTGAAGCTGCAGGTTTCATCTGTCTCCAACCAAAACTGAGTGAAGCAGCAGCAAAAGAAGATCCAAACTCTGCTTCACGTTTGATCAATATGCTCATGAATTCTCTCTGACTTTGGCTGTTCCTGCCTGCACAGCTCTCTCTCTCTCAGTGTACTCCAAGAACAGCTTCAAACATCTGTTTCTGCATCATTCACTGTTTATTAGCCACCAGTCTGCTGTTGTGTTCAGTGCTGTCGGCCTCTGACAGTAAAGCCTCATTTCTGCTGTTCCATGGAAACTTTTTGAAATGATGACAGATTACAAACTCTCAGCTGTGTCTGTAATCAAACCTCTGTAACTTTGCTTCACTTCAGCAGCATCAGCTCATGTTCACATGTTGCTTCATGGTTTGCTTCAGTTTTTGATCGACTGCAGAATATTTTGAAGGTTATCTGCTATAAAAAGCCAGAAGAGGAAAATCTGCTTCATGTGTTTCTGTTTGATCCTCAGTGACTTTGACACAAAGGCCTCTGCTGTGATGATCACACCTCTGATCAAGTCTCACAGTGTCACAACTGATAAATGATCAGAGTTAGAATATTTCTGACTGTCTGCTGTGTGCCGTGACCTTTGACCTGCTAAAGACAGTCAGCTGTGGATTATTCATTGTTGTGTCTGATACTTAGAACTGTGAGGAAGAAGCTACACAGTTAATCAGGGTCCCCTCTCTCTGAATCAGGAAAGGTGGGCAGGCCGCGTGTGGGCCGCGGGCCATACGTTGAGTATCACTGTTTGAAATGTGAACATTGTTCTGCTGCAGTCAATGGACTAAACCAGAGAAGAAGAAAACAGACTTTACCATGAAGATCCTCAGTGTGGATCAGTATAATATCAGCCTGATGTCTGCAGTTTAGTGTCAGCACAACTTTCACATCATATTCATCTCAGCACAACTAAAACATGCTGACTGACCTCAGAGTTTCAAGTTTACATCCTGGACTCTCCAGGAAACCACACAGATGCTTCACTCCTGGATCCTGCAGCTTGTAGTTGGAGCTCAGGTCCAGCTGTCTCAGATGGGAGGGGTTGGACTTCAGTGCTGCTGCCAGATAATCACAGCTGATCTCTGACAAACCACAGCCCATCAATCTGTATAAAGAATGAAAGATGTAAGTTTATTAGACAAAGTGCTTGAAATCATTCAGTGTTTCATCATCTGTTCAGAGCTGAAGAAGGTTCAGAATGTAGAAGTTTAGAAAATGGAAACTCCAAACAGCTGAAGCCAACAGGAAGCAGCTTCAAACAAACACAACAAGAGAAAAAACTCTGAATGTTTCACATTAAAGTCGTACATTTCTCATAAAAACAGGACAAAGACTTGAAAAAGTCGTGTTTTTCCTTCCAGGAACCACATGGCTTCACTTTTAAAGGTGAAGTGTGACAGAAATGGACATATTTGAAGTCCAACACCTTTTTCCAGTCACATTATTAAAGCAGACAAACTACAAGCTCATTTTCATTCCAACAAGTCATCTTCTGACCTGGACTAACAACACTGGTCTCTATGTGCAGCTGGCTGTGAGACCAGTGCTCAGGGAGCGTCTACAAAGTGCAACACTGAAAGAACATCACACACTCATTTGCTTCCAGCACTTTCACACAAACATCTACTGTCATTATTGTCACCAAACTCTGTGGATCCTTTATTGCAAATTCAAATGGGATCAAATGGTCAGACAAAAGAGGGTTATGAGGAAATATGATGAAATGTTGTGTATTAGCAGCAAGTTATTGAATCTTTTTCCTCAGAAACCAAACAAAATGATTGACAAACATGTTTTTACAAACTCAGTGTTGGACTTGGATCAGCAGGATAAGCTGATGTTTAAAGACATTTGAGTCTCGCTGTATGAGAGTCCAGTTCTTACTCAATATTAATCAAACCTCTGTAACTTTGCTTCACTTCAGCAGCATCAGCTCATGTTCACATGTTGATTCATGGTTTTCATGGTTGATTCACCTCATTTTTAAAAAAATGACCTCTGACAGGAAAGTCTCATTTCTGCTGCTCAACACTGAAGAAATGTAAACTTTCAAAACGATGACAAATTGGAAAACACAGAGCTGTGTCTCTTTTTTTTGTGTGTGTCCCGTTTGGATCTTTAGCCATCAGAATTGTTGTCTTAACGCCAAGAAAGATGCCAAGCGGATTTATTTTACCAAGTGGATCATCATGGCCTTTCCATATTGGTCCATTTGATTGACCTTTATTATAATTATGAATTTATTTTATTTTCGGTTGCTACAAACGGGACAGACATGACTGGGGGACAGGACAGGGAGAAAGAATGAAAGAAAGAGAGGGAGAGAAAGAAAACCAAAGGGGAGAAGAGACGGTGAGAAAGGGGGGAAGAAAAAAAGAAAAACAAACAAAACACCTGGATCACCTGTATGGAGAAAAAAAAACAGAAGAGAAAGCAAGCAACATAATAAAAACAGCACCATCACAATAAACTAGCTAGTAGTAGATAACAGTAGATACTAAATAATAAACGATATTGTGCAGCACGCAAGATAGACAGCGCACAATGTGCTTAGAGGCAGCAGCCATAAAGGTGTAGTCCGCGTCTGTGAACACCCGTGTGTACACCTGTGTGCACACCTGTGTGGATCAGCATGCTTGTATTCCAAAGGTTTCTCCATGTAACGATCTGCTAGGGAGTGTGGGGAGCCATAGCCCCGTCCCCCAGGGTATGAAGCAGGTATGGAGGAGATCCAGGCCCCAGATATCCAGAGGCCCCAGAGTACAAGGACCCGAGGAGGACCACCAAAAGGGGGGGAATCGCCAATCGGCCACCAGGAGTGAGCCGGTACATACATGAGCGCCCAGCCCCAGACGACAAGGACCACCAACACACCAACGTCTGAGGGCATCAGCCACCGGCAGGGAGTGTGGTGAGGGGAGATAGGCCTCCGTACTTTGGAGGGCCTGAGATGTACCCAGAGAGGTTGAGTCTAAGACCCAACCTGACACATAGACACAGACGAACAGGCGCACGCGGACACCAACGTGCATTCCCACCCCATATGCACAACCAAATACTCGGCACTCACCCAACATGTAGACAGACACAAATAGAAACTGCACAGACCGTCGCACTCCCCAAACATACTCTATATCCCAAGTCCAGGTACCCCCGCCCTCAGAGGGGCAAGCCGCACCTAAACCCAGGAGATGTAACCCTTCTCTCTGGGGCGGAGGCAAGCAGACCACCTCTTTGATTAGAGCTGTGTCTCTAGTCAAAGCAGAGATGGAACGATGCCACTTTTTATGTCCGATATCGATATGAATCCAATATAGTCGATTTTATAATCAAACGTTTTTTTAATATCTTGCTGCATTTTGTATAAGTTCATACTCAAGTTTAAAAAATCTAAACACTAAAGCTGTTCAGTTATACCTGTCTGCAAAAACACACTGCAGCCAAAACATTAGACAATACTGATCTTTGTATTTTGATGCGGACGTCAAAAACTCTTTGGTTGTGAATAAAAGAAGTGCAACATCAGCACAAAATAATGTTTCTATTGAACAACTAACACAAACAGGTTGTAGAATGGAGCCTTTTATACTCACAGCTGAACAGAAACAACATCCAGAGTGGAAAACAGTGCAAACAACTGCAAACAGGCTTCATGACACTCATGTTTGATCAGGATGGATGTCAGTGTGAGCTGTTTCTATCACATTTAACCTCACAATCAATTTGGTCTCATTTCTATACAAAACTTAACACAAGTATGAAAAAAGTGTTTTTGATTGTTTTGTTTTTTGAACCATGAAACTGTTTAACAACACAGTTTGATTCAAAGTCAAACTTGAGTCTGTCCATCGTTCGGTCAGACTGAGCAATGACAGCACACAGACGTAGACAACAGCTCTCTGAAACACCAAACTCAGGTCCTGTTGATGCTGATATACAGTGACACAGTTACATGGGTGATTCATCCTTTTAACTTTATCTTTAAACAGCTGCAGCTTTCACTGACAGCGCATGTGGTACTTTAACCTTTGGACTGTTTTCATCAGTTAATTATGGAGTTACTACAAAGAGTGAAACTATAGGATGATCTGTCTGCTGTCACTGGGTGGTGCTGAGGTCTGAATCTGAGGACGGCTCCTGTAGTCACAACAAGAACACAATCATCACAAACTGAAATATAAATATGATGGAGTAGAGCTTGAATTAGCTCCAGAATTTAAATATCTTGGGGTCATTCTAGACCCAACATTATCCTTCAAGAGTCACATAAATAAAGTGTCCCAGGTACTTAAATTTAATAATCGAAATTTTAATCATATACGTAATAATTTAAATATGAATGTTGCAAAAACTTATTTTTACTCAATGATCATCTCTCATATGGACTATTGTTTGACGTCCTGGTCACTTGCTTGTCCAACAACACTTAAAACTATTGAAAACATTTATAAAAGAAGTTTAAAACTACTTGACAAAAAACCGACTTCCCACCACCACTGTCATGTGTTAAAAAACATAAATTACTGAACTTCAATAACTAGGTGAAACTTAAAAGAGTGAGTTTAATATATAAAGTCTTACACTCCCTTGCTCCACCACCATTAAAGCAGTTCATTAGGCATAAAGAAAGCTCAGACAGGACCACTCGAGCTACAATCCGAGGAGACTTGTTTATACCCCACAGACGGACAGCATTTGGGCAGAACGTCCTCTCTGTCCAGGGAGGCCATCTGTGGAACAGTCTTCCTCAACCCATTAGAGAATGCTCTACACTCAGTTTGTTTAAGGCAAAGGTTAAAAACTGGTTATGGACAAATCAAGTGTGCGATCATGTATGAATTGTACAGTTTTAATGTTTTATTTGGGAACAGAATGGTGTGTGTGTGTAAGTTTGGTGACGGAGTTTTTATTATGAATGAATGATGAATTTTTATGAATTATTATGTCTATTTTTTATGCTTAAGGACAACAGATGGAAATTAGTCCTTGGCTATAATCTGGTATGTTTACATTCATGTAATTTTTTTTTTTTACATTTATGTTCATTAACATGCACTGTCCTAAATAAATTAATAAATAAATAAATAAATAAAGTTTATCTCTCAAATCTGAAATAAAGCTGATCCTTCTGTCCTCCCACACTCGGGAGTGTTCTTCTCTTCTCTTACATTTTTTCAGTCCTACAGTTCTGCTGACAGCTGACATATGAGCTGTTTATTTAAAAAAAGCCTTATGTACGAACAGATGTTCCTATATCATGTTCACCTTTGAGTTGTTGGAGCTTTATAAATGGACATCTGCAAAGATGTGATGATGGAGCAGGTTTCAGTGCTGCTGCATCCTGGTCACAACATACGGAGGTGGTATCAGCACTGGTATCAGCACTGGTATCAGCACTGGTATCAGCACTGGTATTGAAGAAGAAATATTAATGCTTCAAACTATTTGTCTTAAAGGATGGAAGCTGTACAGAGTTCTGCACATGTGTCTTTGTGAACATACCTCATTAACAATATTTCAGACAGTTTTTAACCTGAATATTTGCAACAAACTCAGTATAAAAAATACAGTCAGCGCTAAAAAATTAATCAGTCGAAAAATTAAAATTTTAACTTAAGCTGCCAAGAGGAAGTCGTTGGTTTCAGTAAATATCAGGCTTTGCTATTTGATCGGTTTTTACAGATTAATGAGGAGTTACTGAAGTGCCAGGTTTTTAAAGTAGGTGTTACTGTCTTTACACATGTGGAGACTGAAAACATGGTGCTGTTTAATAAGATATTTAATATTCAGCTCTGCACAGGAGCTGCAGCAGGGTGCAGCCTGTTGCCTTTACAGTATAATACTTGTAATAAAAGTACAGTAACGGTAATTAGTGACTGAGCAGCCCGGGGCGTTTCTCTTGATTTCTTTAGTCAGGGTAAATTCATTCACCTGCACGGGTTAGCTAAACAAACCCTGACGGCCGAGTGCTCATCTTAGCTAGCTAGGTCTCAGGACCGAGCTAAGGACGGTAGTTACGGAGTAGCTTACAAACACGTTTAACTTACCGAAAAAGTGCAGCGGGGCCTTGGGTCCATCTGTCGGGTAGTCCAGTTTACTGAAGAACACCTCAGGGTGTCAGGTTAAAACACTCGGTTGTGTCTTCGTAGCGTAAACGCTGGCCGTCCTCTCAGAGCCTACACTCTATCTGCTATTCCCGAACAGAGATACGCAAGTTTCTCCGTGACTGCAGCTGCCAGTCAAAGCTGCTATGATGACGTTACACCCCATTTTAACATCACCGCTGTCAGAATTAGAATCAAACTTGGACATAAATCAGCTTGATGAGAACTATTGATAAGAAAAGAAAGAATCTTTGGAAAAATATCTGAGGAGAATAAATTTATTTTAGTCTGTCCCCAGTCCCATCCGCTAACATGGAGGAGGCGGGGTTTATGACCTATACTGCAGCCAGACACCAGGGGGCGATAGAGACGTTTTGGCTTCATTTTTGGGGAGTTGTCACGTCGTTTATGTTTTCTACAGTCATTGGTCAGACTCCATTAACTTTTACTATGGTCATGTCCAAACTCATAGGCTGCATCCTCCTGAGGACCCGGCCTTCGTGGTCTATGTGGGCCGGGTCCTCAGAAGGTCGGGTAGGCCAGAAGTAAACGGCTATGAAATGGGACGGTCTAGCCTTCAGATTAGCATCACCGCTGTCTCGATGGAGTTTAATAAACTCAGCTGTCTGCTCCTTGCTATCTAAAATATAACAGGACACTGGAGTAAACTCTCGACCATCTCGACCATAATGGCGCCGGTGAGGTCGGCTGCCGTGCTGGATGCTCTGCCCCAACTTCTCCACTTTTTGCAGTTTTTCGTCACTTTTTGCTATATCTGCGATAATCTTGCATGGGCATCATGCAAAACACACAAATCTGCTACAGTAGAGACACTTTGGTTTCTATTGGTCTACAATACACGACCATTTCACCATGTTTAACTCCGGACCCAACCTGGCCAAAGGAGATCCTGAGAGAGAACAAAGGACGCAACCCTAAGCGACGGCCTCGAGGTAAAAGAGCCGGCATCAGGAACAGGCTACGGGCTCGCGCACACCGCGCACCCATGCCCAGTATCCTGTTAGCCAATGTTCAATCCATCGAGAACAAGCTTGATGACCTCAGAGCCAGAATCAAGTTCCAGAGAGACATTCGGGACTGCAACCTCCTCTGCTTCACCGAGACTTGGCTGAACCCAGCGATACCAGACCACGTCGTGCAGCCGACGGGGTTCTTTTCGGTTTACCGCATGGACAGGACAAGGGAGTTGGGGAAGAAAAGAGGTGGTGGAGTGTGTTTGATGGTGAACAACAGATGGTGCGACAGCACAAACATCTCCCCACTCACACGCTCTTGCTCGCCCAATCTGGAGCTTTTGATCGTTAAATGTCGCCCTTTCTATCTCTCTCGGGAATTCACTGCGGTCATTGCCTGTGTGACGCCCACAAGTGTATGGTCACAATTGTAATTTTGTTGTGAATTGTTTTTGATGTAAAAGACCTGATTTTATGGTGGTATTGCACTTTTCATTTAGCGTTATGGACAATGTAATTGCGTGGCATTGCCACAAGGGGGAGATAGTGGTGAGTGCGATAGGCCGTTGCAACGCGTCTCTGCCTCAGACGAGGAAGAGCCTGCAGACCGAACGCAACTGATGTCTCCTGTCTCTGCTTTTCTGTTAAAAAAACAGGTCAGTAGTTCAAGTTTGCTCACCACAATGTACATATAAAGGCAAGGAACCTTTTTCTGTCTTAGTTTAAAGACCGCAAATGTTGTGAGAGAGTGTGTTTTCACTGATTGAGAGAAAGCTAACTATACCGCCATTTGTAATGGCAGCCGCCATTTCACTCGTAGTCTAAATAGGCAGCTGGTCTTATTACCTGTTTTATTTTGTGACAAATGGAGCTCTTAGACACTTCTTTTATCCTGACATTATTGGAAGTTACAGTTGATTAGGACCTACCCAGTTCTTATGTGTCAAATGTAAATAGTCTGATGTATACTGTTTGTGGATGATTGTGAACTGTTTGTGAGCAATGGAAGAATATTTTTGTTTATTGGTTACAAATGTAATATATTGTTTGAATCTGTTAAAGTATAAGAAAAGTATAAAGGTGACATAAGCGGGTTAATTGCAGTGTTAGTGGTGCTGCACAGAAATGTTTTGATGCTGAAATGCAGTAAAATTGGTTACAGATTTATTGTAAATAAGGATGTTCATATACAATGATTATTTTGTAAGTTTATTCTTGTGAGAGTGCAAGGTAACCAAAAGGGTTTGAGCAATGGACCTAATTGAATGTTTGTGTTGTTAAAAGCGAAATGTGTGTGTCTAAATGAAAAGAAAAGGACGTTGTTAAACTCTGTTAATAAATCAGACGAGGAAGAGCCTGCAGACCGAACGCAACTGATGTCTCCTGTCTCTGCTTTTCTGTTAAAAAAACAGTTTAAAAACAGACCCCATCGAAGGCCTGTAACATAATTTTGGTGGCCCGTACGGGGATCAGCATGCTACGTGGGTGACTGCTGATCCTTTAATCAACGAACCAGAGACAGCCATCACAGGGCAGGCATGTTGGAACAGCAGACGTGCAACTGAGGCAGCAGCGGGACCTGTGTCGAGGAGGGGAACCCCTGCTGGAGAGGTGACGGGCTGCGTGTTTGAGCTGACTGCACTGTGAGGAGTGCTAGCCAAAAGACACAGAATGGAGGACAGTGAAAGAAAAGAACTGGCTTGGCAGATCAGAAAGAGTCTTTATGCACTGACAGCAGAGGAACTCTTCCAGATTGCTACAAACATCACACCAGTACCTGATGTGGACCCCGCAAGTGTAAGACGTGGTGATGAGGAAAGTTGTTTTGATTATGTTTGTGCTTATCTACGCTGTAAGACATTGCTTGACTTAGAGGATCAGGGGTTTTCACACCTACTGCTGTTGAAAGATGCTATTATTCATCTCATTGATAGTCATGCCGCTGAAGTATCTCACCCTGTAGTCTCAGAGGAAAATGTTGTTACTCTCACAACACTTAAGCACCCGGAACAGAGTGATGTACTTACCTCAGCTATATTGCCTCTTGAGTCTGTTAATCCACAAATAACAGAGTATGAAATGCTAAAGGCTAACTACGAGGCACTTGGTAAAAAGTTAGCAGATTTACAAGTGACATCTGCAACACAAGACACACCCACCCCCACTATTACACAGTCACTCCAGCCTCGAGCTGAGAGCGTGACAAACAGCCGCTCCACCACAGACATGCGACAATCTAAGCCTGATCACATGGTTTCCCTAAGAGACCTGCCATTTTTGCAACGCAGAGAGTTTAAAGTACATGGTGGTCAGGTTGGGGACATTGCATCTGACATTAGCTACCATGGACTGTGTAAGCAGATTGAGGAGGGGCTCAAGGTGAAGCACACAGAGGGAGAGATCATTCAAGGTGTGCTCCGTATTATCAAGCCTGGACAGTTTAAGGACATGTTGATCAGTAAAGATGACTTGACCCTCATTGAACTCAAAAGCTTACTACGTTCACACCTGAGTGAGAAGAGTGGGAGTGAGTTATTTCAGGAATTGTTGAGCACTAAGCAACATGACCATGAAACTCCACAACAGTTCCTCTACAGGATGATTGGACTGAAGCAGAAAGTCATGTTTGCATCCAGGCAGGATAACATGGACGTTGCGTATGAGACACGTACGATCCAAAATGTATTTCTACGCACCATTCATCAAGGTCTTCTACCAAAATATAGTGACATTCGTAATGAACTCAAGCCACTACTATCAGACCACAGTGTGTCAGATGAAGCCTTGATAAGGCAAGTGAACAAAGTGTCAAGCGAAGAGAGTGAGCGACAGCGAAGACTGGGATATTCCACTCGACAAAAGGTAACACATGCTCATACTGCTCAACTTGAACCTGCCAAAGACACTGAAATGACTGACTGTAAATCTAAGAGTAAGAATAAAGTCATAGAAGAGCTGGCTGCGAAGGTGGAAACCCTGACCAAAGTGGTTGAGTCTCTCACAGCCAGTCAGGCTCGTGAACCCACTTGTCAGTGTGCACACCCAAAGCAGAAGCCCAGACAAACTGCAAAACAGTATGGCTGTCCCAAGTGTATTGAAAGTGGGGCTACTTCATGCACTCATTGTTTTATCTGTGGGGAGACAGGTCACAGGGCAGTGGGATGTCTCAAACGAAGCCAACCCAGAAGCTCTAGTTGGCCTCCTGCTGATACACACACGCCCAGAACCAGTGGACAGCCAGACCCAAAATCACGAGGTATGTGCTCAGAAGAGTTTGCTCATGTCAGAAGTAGTTGGGCGACCCTTCCAACGAAAAATGCAGACACAGGGGCAAGTGAGAGAGTGGCACAGCTTGTTGGGAAAAAATGTAAAATCAAGTGTTACATTCATAGCTTTGCAGTGGACTGTTTATTGGACACAGGTGCACAAGTGAGTCTCATTGATCGCCAGTGGGCAAAAACCTACCTCTCTGACCACAAACTCCGGCCACTGACAGAACTTATTGGAGATAAGGCTCTTAGTGTGCTTGGTGTTAATGGCCAGCCATTACCCTACGACGGCTGGGTGGGCGTGATGGTGAGTCTCCCAGAGAATAGTGACCCAAACTTGACTGTACAAGTCCCCTTTTTAGTAAGCAGTGTGCCCATGGACTGCCCCCTGATTGGTTTCAATGTAATTGAACAGCTGATACTGGGGCCAAATGCTAGTACAAACCTCATACCCACCATTGTGAGCCTCCTGCGCAGCGCGATGAACCTCCAGGATGACACCGCGACGGCACTGGTCAACTTCATCCAGACCAAGCTTACCAGTGATAACGTGGTCAGCCAGAGTGTCCTAAAAGTGGGCCTGTATGATGTAGTAATCCCGGCTGGTCAAGTTAAGTATGTTAAGTGTAAAGTCTCCTCTACAGTTGACATGTCCAACCCCCTCGTGCTCTTTGAACCAACTGAGAGCAACCCACAACTGCAACAGCTTGATATTGGCAACAGCCTCCTCACAGTTTGTGATGCCAGAGTCCCATATGTCAAAGTACCTATTGGCAATCACACTAAGCATGATGTGACCCTCACCGGCAGAGCAGCCCTTGGAACTATTGAACCAATAGCAGGAGTCGTACAAACTGACTTACCAAACCTCGGTGAGCCCAAAGTGACTCAAGATGTCGACCCTGATGTATCTCAAATACCCCAGCAGTGCGGTGAAGATCAAGCAACACAGGAATGGGATCCACCTGTTGATGTTAGTCACCTGACTGAAGACCAACAGACTGTTGCCAAGAAAATGTTAAGGGAAGAGTCAGGGGCTTTTGCACGTGATGAGAATGACATGGGGTGCATTCCCAGCTTGGAAATGACAATAACACTCAAAGACACAACCCCAATTCAGAAATCGTACACCTCAATTCCAAAACCCCTCTATAAGGAGGTTAAAGAGTATATTGAGGACCTCTTGGCAAGAGGATGGATTGTAAAGTCTAGATCCCCTTACTCTGCGCCAATAGTTTGCGTGCGGAAAAAGGATGGCTCCCTAAGGCTCTGTATCGACTACCGTCTCCTGAACCAGCGCACAGTACCTGATCGCCACCCATTACCAAGAATCCAGGACCTCATTGACACCTTGGGAGGGTACAACTGGTTCTCCATTTTGGACCAGGGAAAAGCCTATCACCAGGGCTTTATAGCAGAAGGATCCCGCCATCTGACAGCATTCATCACCCCCTGGGGCCTTTATGAATGGGTGCGAATTCCCTTCGGTCTTACCAACGCACCTGCTGCATTCCAACGCAGTATGGAAGAAATGCTGGCTCCCCTTCGGGATGAGTGCTGCATTCCATACTTGGATGACATCTTGTGCTACGCCAAGACTTTTGAGGAACATGTGGAAGGGCTGAGGAAAGTCTTGAGAGCCCTGCAGAACTACGGAGTCAAACTCCGGCCGACAAAATGTGACCTATTTAAAAGAGAAGTGAGGTATGTTGGGCGCTTAGTGTCAGCTGAAGGAGTACGCATTGACCCAAAAGATCTCGAGGCAGTGTACGCCCTGAAAAAGGAGACACCTGCCACAGTGGGAGATGTGAGGAGGATTGCTGGGTTCCTGAGTTACTATCGCTCATATATCCAGGATTTCTCGAGAATAGCAAAACCCATCTATGAGCTTTTGCAACCCAAGAAAACCAAAGAGGAGCATCTTCTGGGGAAGGTTACAGGACAGAAGGGGAAAGGCGCACAGTTACCATCCAAAACACCAGTTGAGTGGGCAGAGAAGCACCAGGGTGCCCTGTGTAAGTTGATTGATATGTTGGTAAACCCCCCTGTACTTGCCTACCCGGATTTTGAGCTTCCCTTCGTCCTTCATACAGACGCATCTGATAAAGGACTTGGGGCCGTTCTCTACCAACATCAGAGTGGGAAGCTAAGAGTGATTGGATACGGCTCCCGAACACTGACACCGGCTGAAAAGAATTACAGACTCCACTCGGGCAAGCTTGAGTTTCTCGCCCTCAAGTGGGCTGTCTGCGAGAAGTTCAGGGATTACTTGTTCTATGCCCCGTATTTTACCATCTACACAGACAACAATCCCTTAACTTATGTCATGAGTACCGCCAAGTTGAATGCGGTTGGGTTCAGATGGGTGGGAGAGCTATCAGATTTCAGGTTTGATATAAGGTACAGACCTGGCAAAGTAAATGTTGACGCAGACACCCTGTCGAGGAGTCCCCTTGACATTGACAGATACGTCACTGAATGTACAAAAGAGCTCTCCAAAGAAGCTGTTGCCGCTACTTGGGAGGGATGTGGAGCAGGCAAGCATGGAGATGTCGCATGGATCGCTGCTCTGGCTTTAGCGCAAGGTGACCAGCTTGAACCAGTAATCCAAGAAATGGTCACGCCCATCAATTTGGATGAACTACAAAGGGCTCAAAGAGCAGATCCTGCGATAGGTGAGATCATGAAAATGAAAGACTCAGATCAAAAGCTGACAGATGACATGAGACGGAATGTGAGAGGTCCGGCAAGGAAAATGATGCATGAGTGGACAAAGCTGAGCTTAGAAGACGGAGTTCTGTATCGTAAGACTGCAGAAAAGCGCCAACTAGTCTTACCAGCTAGCTTCAAATCCCTGGTCCTGAAACATCTGCATGATGACATGGGGCATGTCGGGGTAGAAAGAGTTCTCAGCCTGGCGAGGCAACGGTTCTACTGGCCATACATGAGGCGAGACATCGAAGCCTATGTCACCCGGCAGTGTCCGTGCATCAAACAGAAGAAACCGGTGACACATGTCCGAGCTCCCATGTCCAGCATTACCACAAGCTCACCAATGGAATTGGTTTCAGTCGATTACCTCCACTTAGAGCCAAGCAGGGGCGGATATCAGTATATCCTAGTTGTGGTAGACCACTTTACTAGGTATGCCCAGGCCTATCCAACCCGCAACAAGAGTGGCAAAACTGCAGCTGAAAGGATTTTCAGTGATTATATCCCCAGGTTTGGCTACCCTTTAAGGCTGCACCATGATCAGGGGCGGGAGTTCGAGAACGAGCTTTTCCGGACTCTACAACAGTTGAGCAATGTGGGGCACTCTCGAACAACTCCGTACCACCCTCAGGGCAACCCAGCTGAACGCTTTAATCGTACCATCTTGCAGATGCTGAGGACCCTGAGTGAAGAAAAAAAAGAAAGATGGAGAGAATATCTCCCACAGATGGTTCATGCGTACAATTGCACTCGCCATGAAGCAACGGGTTACTCGCCATTCTTTCTGCTTTTTGGTCGACATCCACGAATGCCAGTAGACCTCCTGTTCAAGTTGGTTACTGATGGAGAGCCACAAACTGCAAGAGGTTATGCTGAGAAATGGAAAGAACGAATGACTGAGGCTTACAGGATTGCATCTGGAAACAGCCAAAAGTCAAGTGATCGTGGAAAGAAACACTATGACCGGCATTTGAAAGGAGTGGTACTCCAACCTGGAGACAGAGTACTAGTGCGGAACCTGACTGAGAGGGGTGGTCCTGGCAAGTTAAGGTCCTACTGGGAGAACACCATCTATGTGGTGAAGGAACAGATCAATGACAGCCCAGTGTACAGAGTGACCTCAGAGGCAAAGGGGAAGAAAGTGCGTGTTCTGCATCGCAATCTATTGCATCTTGTCAATGAGCTTCCTGTGGACTTGCCTGCTGTAAATAAGGGGGACGGGCCATCCGCTGTCAAGAAAAAGAAACCAAAACCAGCTCAAGGAGAGACCGAGTTTCAACCCCACTCTGACGCAAGCTCCGATGAGGATGAGAGTTCCATGTATTATGAGTTGAGGTATGATTTGAGAAGTGGGAACAAAGAGGATGCACTACATACCTGTAACCATACTGTTGGACCCCCAAGAGGAACAGCTGAGTTCAGCAGAGTGGTCAACTGTGGAGCACCTCAGCCAACAGAAGCAACAGATGAATTGAGGGAACAAGGAATGGAACAGGATGGTGGACACCAAAGCACTGAACTTGACAATGACATGGGAGAGGAGGAACATGAGAGAGTACGGGAATCAGGAGTCACTGAAGTGCCTTTCACAGTTGACGAAGGAGAAGTTGGACTGCCGCTTTCAGAAAGGGCACAGTATACACCTAACGGGACCCCGCCGACTAATGAATCAGTTCTAAGAAGGTCTACTAGAGAACGACGGCCTGTTACACATTTCACATATGACACCCTTGGCCAGCCCTCTCTCCGGGTGCATCCATCAGTCAGTTGTGCTGAAGTGCACGAGTCACCAAACACAACACACTACACCATGCCACCATATCCCCTGTTACCTTACTTCCCCCTAGTGCCATATCGCATTCCAACATCTCACTGTGCACACCCAGGCACCTTCCCTCTGTATTATAACTGTCCAATCTATACATGTTAGTAGTATACAAGGAATGTGGGTATGTGGGAAGGGGATGTGATTTGAGCTGTTTGAATAATGAGTATAATGAGTTTTAGAGGGTAAGAGGTTAAATGTCAGGAGCCATTTTCTTTTTGTTGGGGAGTGTGTGACGCCCACAAGTGTATGGTCACAATTGTAATTTTGTTGTGAATTGTTTTTGATGTAAAAGACCTGATTTTATGGTGGTATTGCACTTTTCATTTAGCGTTATGGACAATGTAATTGCGTGGCATTGCCACAAGGGGGAGATAGTGGTGAGTGCGATAGGCCGTTGCAACGCGTCTCTGCCTCAGACGAGGAAGAGCCTGCAGACCGAACGCAACTGATGTCTCCTGTCTCTGCTTTTCTGTTAAAAAAACAGGTCAGTAGTTCAAGTTTGCTCACCACAATGTACATATAAAGGCAAGGAACCTTTTTCTGTCTTAGTTTAAAGACCGCAAATGTTGTGAGAGAGTGTGTTTTCACTGATTGAGAGAAAGCTAACTATACCGCCATTTGTAATGGCAGCCGCCATTTCACTCGTAGTCTAAATAGGCAGCTGGTCTTATTACCTGTTTTATTTTGTGACAAATGGAGCTCTTAGACACTTCTTTTATCCTGACATTATTGGAAGTTACAGTTGATTAGGACCTACCCAGTTCTTATGTGTCAAATGTAAATAGTCTGATGTATACTGTTTGTGGATGATTGTGAACTGTTTGTGAGCAATGGAAGAATATTTTTGTTTATTGGTTACAAATGTAATATATTGTTTGAATCTGTTAAAGTATAAGAAAAGTATAAAGGTGACATAAGCGGGTTAATTGCAGTGTTAGTGGTGCTGCACAGAAATGTTTTGATGCTGAAATGCAGTAAAATTGGTTACAGATTTATTGTAAATAAGGATGTTCATATACAATGATTATTTTGTAAGTTTATTCTTGTGAGAGTGCAAGGTAACCAAAAGGGTTTGAGCAATGGACCTAATTGAATGTTTGTGTTGTTAAAAGCGAAATGTGTGTGTCTAAATGAAAAGAAAAGGACGTTGTTAAACTCTGTTAATAAATCAGACGAGGAAGAGCCTGCAGACCGAACGCAACTGATGTCTCCTGTCTCTGCTTTTCTGTTAAAAAAACAGTTTAAAAACAGACCCCATCGAAGGCCTGTAACACCTGCACTGTTTACATTCCGCCTCACGCGGACTCGGACACTGCCTTATGTGAGCTACATGAGTCTCTCACACATCAACAAACACTTCACCAAGATGCCATACTCATTGTTATGGGAGATTTTAACAGAGTGAATCTCAAACGGACATTTCACAACCTTCACCAGCACATCAACTGCCCCACCCGGGGCACGAGGACATTAGACCACTGCTACACCCCGATCAAGAACTGTTACAAGGCTCAGCCCCTGCCGGCATTTGGAAAATCGGACCATGCCGCCATCTTCCTCATGCCTGCTTACAAACAAAGGCTAAAGCAGCAACCACCAATCAGGAGGGAGGGAGGTCGCTCGCTGGACGGACCAATCAGTGGCCGCGCTGCAGGACGCACTGGATGACGCAGACTGGGACATGTTTCGGCGCAGCTCTGATGACATCAACATGTTTACGGAAGCGGTTGTGGGATTTATCGGGAAACTAGCGGACGACACAGCAGAAAGACTATCATCCGAACGTTTCCCAACCAGAAGCCGTGGGTGGATAAAAACATCCGCGACACACCGCTGCCTACAATGAAGGGCTCGTCTCCGGTAATATGGACCTATACCAGGCTGCGTCCTACAATGTGCACAGCGTGGTCCAAAAGGCAAAGCGGAGCTACGGGGAAAAACTAGAGTCACAGCTACGACAGTGCGACTCTAGGAGCCTGTGAAAAGGACTGCGGACTATAACGGACTATAAACGACCAGCTTCTTCAATGATGAATGCAGATGCTTCGCTGGCTAATGAGCTGAACACGTTTTATGCTCGCTTCGACGCCGCAGCAATTAAAACAACAAACGGCTGCGCGCGCTCGGAGTGCACCAGTGAAGAAAGTGCATTCGTCATCACAGAGCATGCCGTGAGGAACACCTTCAGGAGGGTGAACACCAGGAAGGCAGCAGGACCAGATGCAATCCCTGGCCGGGTCCTTAGAGCCTGCGCTGATCAGCTAGCACCAGTGTTCACGGAGATCTTCAACCTCTCCCTGGCCCAAGCTGTGGTTCCCACGTGCTTCAAACAGTCCATTATTGTTCCTGTTCCAAAGAAACAACAGCCCGCTTGCCACAATGACTACCATCCAGTAGCACTGACTTCAATTGTGATGAAGTGTTTTGAAAGACTGTTGAGAGATCACATCACTTCTTCACTTCCTGCCACCATCGACTCACTTCAGTTTGCTTACCGGACTAATCGTTCCACAGACGATGCCATATCTCACCTGCTCCACACATCTCTGAGTCACCTGGACACTGGCAGAGGGAATTATGTTAGGATGCTGTTCGTGGACTACAGTTCAGTATTCAACACAATAATTCCCTCTAAGCTTTTCACCAAGTTGACAGATCTAGGACTCAGCTCATCACTGTGTCAGTGGATCCTCAACTTCCTCACAGACAGACCCCAATCAGTGAGGGTGGGAAAACAAGTCTCCCCCTCCATCTCACTCAGCACTGGAGTGCCTCAAGGCTGTGTTTTAAGCCCCTTGCTGTACTCACTGTACACTTATGACTGTGTAGCCACATCATACACCACCTCCATTGTCAAGTTTGCTGACGACACTGCTGTCGTGGGCCTGATCTCCAACAACATCGAGACGGCCTACCTGGAGGAGATTAGGAACCTGGAGACCTGGTGCCAGGAGAATAACCTCCTCCTAAACATCAGCAAGACTAAGGAGCTGATCGTGGACTTCACTACAAAGCAGGCGAGGAATTACAAACCCCTCATCATCAGTGGCACGCCAGTGAAGAGAGAGTGGACAGTTTCCGATACCTGGGTGTCCACATCACTCAGGACCTGTCATGGTCCTGCCACATCAAAACCCTGGTTAAGAAAGCCCGTCAGCGTCTCTTCTTCCTCAGAAGACTTAGAGACTTCCATCTGCCACTGAAGGTGCTCAAGAACTTCTACTCCTGCACCATCGAGAGCGCCCTGACGGCAAACATCTGCACCTGGTTTGGGAACAGCACCAAGCAGGACAGACGAGATCTGCAAAGAGTGGTGCGCTCAGCCGAACGCATCATTCAATCAGAGCTCCCTGACCTGCTGTCCATCTACACCAAGCGGTGCAAGTCCAAAGCTAGGAAGATTATGATGGACCTCTCCCATCCCAACAATGGACTCTTCTCACTGTTGAGGTCTGGGAAGCGCTTCCGCTCCCTTAAGGCCAAAACAGAGAGAATGAGGAGGAGCTTCTTCCCACAGGCTATTCGGGCCCTGAACCAGGTGTAGGACTGGACTCTCCCAAACACGTCACTATAAGACTGGACTCTCACACACGTCACCACATGCACCACCACACATTTCCTATAATCCTATAATTCCTATAATTTATAATCTTTATAATCTCTTCTGCTATTTGCACATTCTATACTGTAAATTCCTAAGTTAATTTGAAAATTCTGTAGTAAACTGTAAATTGTAAATATTGTAAAACTTTTCTTCTGTCATTTAATGGTCGGGCATTTTACAGCTACAAGCATTTCACCCCCATGTCATACTGTGTATGGTTGTGTGTGTGTGACAAATAAAATTTGAATTTGAATTTGATCTCACACTTCTGCTTAATCAGTTTTCTGTTTGACGTTTATTCAGCTGTGTGAAAACCACCCGGGGGATTAATACAGTGGCTTGCAGAAGTATTCGGCCCCCTTTTGGCAAAACTTGTGGCAAAACTTTTCCACATTTTGCCACATGTGCGTAATTATTGTGTGTAATTATTCAGCCCCCTGAGTCAATACTTTGTAGAACCAGCTTTTGCTGCAGTTACAGCTGCCAGTCTTTTAGGGTATGTCTCTACCAGCTTTGCACATCTACAGACTGAAATTCTTGCCCATTCTTCTTTGCAAAACAGCTCCAGCTCAGTCAGATTAGATGGGCAGCGTTTGTGAACAGCAGTTTTCAGATCTTGCCACAGATTCTGGATTGGATTTAGATCTGGACTTTGACTGGGCCGTTCTAACACATGGATATGTTTTGTTTTAAACCACTCCATTGTTGCCCTGGATTTATGTTTAGGGTCGTTGTCCTGCTGGAAGGTGACCCTCCACCCCAGTCTCAAGTCTTTTGCAGACTCCAAGAGGTTTTCTTCCAAGATTGCCCTGTATTTGGCTCCATCCATCTTCCCATCAACTCTGACCAGCTTCCCTGTCCCTGCTGAAGAGAAGCACCCCCAGAGCATGATGCTGCCACCACCATATTTGACAGTGGGGATGGTGTGTTCAGAGTCATGTGCAGTGTTAGTTTTCTGCCCCACACAGCGTTTTGCACTTTGAACAATAAGTTCCATTTTGGTCTCATCTGACCAGAGCACCTTCTTCCACATGTTTGCTGTGTCCCCCACATGGCTTGTGGCAAACTGCAAACGGGGACTTCTTATGGTTTTCTGTTAACAATGGCTTTCTTCTTGCCACTCTTCCATAAAGGCCAACTTTGTGCAGTGCACGACTAATAATTGTCCTATGGACAGATTCCCCCACCTGAGCTGTAGATCTCTGCAGCTCGTCCAGAGTCACCATGGGCCTCTTGGCTGCATTTCTGATCAGCGCTCTCCTTGTTCGGCCTGTGAGTTTAGGTGGACGGCCTTGTCTTGGTAGGTTTACAGTTGTGCCATACTTCTTCCATTTCTGAATGATCGCTTGAACAGTGCTCCGTGGATGTTCAAGGCTTGGGAAATCTTTTTGTAGCCTAAGCCTGCTTTAAATTTCTCAATAACTTTATCCCTGACCTGTCTGGTGTGTTCTTTGGACTTCATGGTGTTGTTGCTCTCAATATTCTCTTAGACAACCTCTGAGGCCGTCGCAGAGCAGCTGTATTTGTACTGACATTAGATTACACACAGGTGCACTCTATGTAGTCATTAGCACTCATCAGGCAACGTCTATGGGCAACTGACTGCACTCAGACCAAAGGGGGCTGAATAATTACACACACCGCACTTTGCAGTTATTTATTTGTAAAAAATGTTTGGAGTCGTGTATGATTTTCATTCCACTTCTCATGTGTACACCAGTTTGTGTTGGTCTTTCACGTGGAATTCCAATAAAATTGATTCATGTTTGTGGCTGTAATGTGGGACAAAATGTGGGAAAGTTCAAGGGGACCGAATACTTTTGCCACTGTAAAGGTTTATTTTGTCTAATCTAATCTAATAACTTTAATCTCAGCCAAACTGATTTACTCAGGAACAAATAAAACACTGAAAAAAGTCAAACAATAACATTTTTAGGTTGTCTAAGTCACTTATATATTACGTTTAACCTGAGTAGCGAAAGACCGCGGTGATCTGAACATGATGTGCCGGGAGTTTGCTGTTCTCGGTGGCTCTAGTGACCCTCGAGCTCTCGGCTAGCTATCGAGCTGGTGGGTAACAGACGTCTCAGAAACGTCGGAGCACTTTTGCAAATATGTGATGTCTTGATAAACTGAGCAGATATTTAAAGTTTACGCAGCTACATTCTCACCTGAAAATATGTTAAAAGTTTATTTTGTGACCCAGAAAGAGTAATAAGAGTAATATTAAAAACTTAGTAGCGATCACCATTGCCGGAAAGTGGAATTGGATGGGCCAAGCTATGACTTCTGGGATATGGTGGGCCACGAAGGACACTCCCGACCCATCCTTTAAATTTGGGGAAAAGGAGGACGCATTGGTCGGCTGCATTCGGAGGAGTCTATGAATTTGGACAGCCTTCATCGTGTCGCTGTGACGTAATCGGTCTACAAATGCGTCCTCAGGAGGATGCAGGCCATGAATTTGGACACCCCCTATGTTTACTACTGCATAGACACATTGAATTTCCAACACAAGGAAATGACTTTTTGGATAATGTTTTCACCACCAAGAAAGGAGATTACAAAGCCCCCCCACCCACTTTGGTGCCTCTGACCACATCACTGTTATGCTAATGCCAGCATACAGGCCCCTGGTCAAAGTCACTAAACCTGTCATGGTCCGGGTGTGTGCCAGTGTGTCTCCCTCCGAGCCGGCGTCTCCACCCCTGGGAGGGGCCTCAGTGTTTTTGCTGATCGCTTACATCTGTGGGTAATTAGCCGGGGACTCATAAGGCCAGCGTTCTCAATCTCTCTTCGCCAGATTCTCTGCTAAACATCAGTCAGTGCAGGCCACCACCATAAATTCCCTACGTGTTTTTTTGAATCACCTTGCCTCACTGTATGTTTGTTTTTTGTGCGCCTCCTTTTTCAGCTACACCTAACTGTCAACCCCTGGCGAAGAGCTTCTACTTGGATGCTGGACCTTCTGGCAGTCCCTCAGGCTATTACCAAAATTACCTACCTGCCTCTCTGCCTCCACGCCAGGAGTTTTTGGATTTACACACCCGGACTACTCACCCCTCTATGTCATCTCCGACCTCCGTTGGCAAGTACGCAGTACGAAGGAGGATTCTGAGCCAAACAACATATTCATATGCCTCCTTATCTATGTTTGAACATCTGCATTCTGTTACAGTGACCCCGACCTTTTTCCTGGACCCTTTGTGACTTGCTTTCCAGTCCAATCCCCGGAATAGCTGTCCTCTCTGACCCGGACCGGATCGTTATTTAGTTTAACGTCTACGCTCACCTTTTTGTTTATGAATATTTTGTGTAAACATTAAACATTATTCTTAAAATATATTTACGAGCTGTTCGGCGTCTTGCGTTTGAGTCCTGTCACTCGTCTGAAACGGTCTCGGCCGTAACAGTAGAATCTGGCCAGTAGTTATGGACTCAGCAGACGCGGAACGGTCAGCCATTCAGAGGCAGGGGGTGATATTAGGAAGTCATGAACAATCTATTCAGTTCCTGTTAGCCCAGCAGCAGACTCTTAGAGATGGTCAAAGTAAAATACTGGAGTCCCTCCAGGCTCTACAAGCGGGTATTTCTATTGCTGCTGGTTCCGCCTCGGGCCCCGCGGGCCAAGACTCCGGTACACCAGCTCCTCTGCCTCAACCTGTTGCCGTTGCATCTCCACCTACATCAGCTTTCCGTGATGCTACGTCCCCGGAGCCCGAACCATTTTCAGGGGATCCAGGGAGTTGTAGCGGGTTTTTGCTTCAGGTCGACCTTGTTTTCGGTCGTTCTCCACGCACATTTGTTGCGGATTCTAATAAGATATCTTATTTGGTGGGTAAACTGCGTAATCGTGCACTTAAGTGGGCGGAGGCGTATCTATCAAAGAATCCTTTGTTAACCTGTTCTTATGAGGTGTTTTTGGGGGAATTCCAGAAAACGTTTGCGCACCCCATTTCTGAGGGTAGTTCTGCGCAGAGGCTGCTGGATCTTCGCCAGGGCCGTCAGAGGGTTGCTGATTTTTTGATTGATTTTCGTACTGCCGCCGCCGAAACCGGTTGGCCTGACGACGCTCTGCGTGGGGTGTTTTTCCGGGCATTGAACGAGGGTATGAAAGACCAGCTTGCCTCCCGTGATGAGCCAAAATCTTTTGAGGAACTGGCGTCCCTCTCCCTTCGCATTGACAACAGGTTGCGTGACAGGGAGAGGGACAGGAACTACAAATCCCAGCGCCGTTTACCGCGCTCGTTTCCGGGTACGTCACCGTCGCCGCCTCCGACTGTGGACTCGCATGAGTTTGTCGCCTCGGCTTACGTCACTAATCCCGAGCCGGAGCCTATGCAGATTGGCCGGTCACGGTTGACACCGGAGGAGAGGGAGCGGCGGCGTCGGGCTCATGCCTGTTTTTACTGTGGCTCGCTGGAACACTTGATTGCTGCATGCCCGAAGGAGGGAAAAGGTGTCGCCCGCCGGTAGAATCGGGGATACGGGTGGGCGGTTCGAATTCTGGTCATAAACCCCGTTTACAACTCCCTGTCACCTTGGAGATGCTACAGATTACTCATTCATGCACAGCCTTATTAGATTCTGGTTCTGAACAGAATTTAATCAGTCTCGATCTCGCTGAACGATTAGGCGTTCCGCTCGTGCGCCTTGAGCCGCCCATTCCAGTTAGAGCGATTAATAACCAGGTTTTCACTAAAATTTCTTTTCACACTGGTCCAGTGTCACTGTGCACTTCGGGGAATCATAGGGAGAAACTCACCTTTTTTGTCCTCGATTCACCTGATACTCCGCTCACTTTGGGTTATCCCTGGCTGTGCTTACACAATCCGCACTTGGATTGGGAGGGGCAAAGGGTTGTCAGCTGGAGCCCTTTTTGCCACTCCAATTGTCTAACTTCCGCCCGTTTTCCCGGCCCGGGGGAGGCTACGGGGACTGACGAATATGTCCCCGATCTCTCAGGGGTGCCGCCTGAGTATCATGATTTGCGGGAAGTATTCAGTAAGATCAAAGCGCAGTCCCTACCGCCCCATCGCCCTTATGACTGTGCGATTGATTTGCTCCCCGGAGCGTCCCTGCCCAAGAGCCGGTTATATAGTATCTCTAGGCCTGAACGTGCTGCGATGGAGGAGTATATTAGGGATTCACTAGCGGCTGGGTTAATCCGTCCGTCTTCATCCCCCGTGGCGGCTGGGTTTTTTTTTGTAGACAAGAAGGATGGGTCTCTTCGGCCGTGTATTGATTTCAGGGGCTTGAATGACGTCACTATTAAAAATAAGTATCCCTTGCCACTCATTAGCTCCGCTGTTGAATCGCTACAGGGTGCCACGGTGTTCACTAAGTTAGATCTTCGCAATGCTTATCATTTGGTGCGAATCCGTCAGGGAGACGAGTGGAAGACCGCGTTTAACACCCCCCTGGGTCATTTCGAGTATCTCGTTATGCCTTTCGGTTTGACGAACGCTCCAGCGGTGTTTCAGGCCCTAATAAATGATGTCCTACGGGATTTCCTCGACCGTTTTGTGTTCGTCTATTTAGATGACATTCTTATTTTTTCTAAAACTTTGGCTGAGCATCATTCACATGTCCGAGCTGTCCTTCAACGCCTCTTGGAAAACAGACTGTATGCCAAGGCTGAGAAATGTGAGTTTCATTTGACATCGGTCTCTTTCCTGGGATACATTTTGGCAGGGGGGCAGGTGAAGACGGATCCGGCTAAGGTGAAGGCGGTCACAGACTGGCCTGTGCCTTCTACTCGCAAGCAACTCCAGGGGTTTTTGGGATTTGCAAATTTCTATCGTCGGTTCATAAGGAACTACAGTCTGGTGGCGGCTCCGCTTACACGCCTTACCTCTACGAAGCTTCCGTTCGGCTGGTCCGCCGAAGCAGACAGCGCGTTCACGAAGCTGAAACATCTGTTTTCTACTGCGCCCATCCTCGCTCAACCCGATCCGTCTAAGGCTTTTATTGTGGAGGTGGATGCTTCTGATGTGGGGGTGGGGGCTGTGCTTTCACAACGTGCCGGCCCCTCCTCTAAGCTACGGCCGTGCGCCTTTTTCTCTCGGCGGCTTTCACCAGCGGAACGGAACTATGATGTGGGGGACCGGGAACTGCTTGCCGTTAAGTTGGCGTTGGAGGAGTGGCGTCATCATCTGGAAGGCGCGGCGCTACCGTTCCTGGTGTGGACGGATCATAAGAACTTGACGTACCTACGCGGTGCGAAGAGGTTGAATGCACGTCAAGCTCGTTGGTCGCTGTTTTTCGCACGTTTTAACTTTTCCATTTCCTATCGCCCGGGTTCCAGAAACACCAAACCGGATGCCCTCTCTCGGCAGTTTGACTCTGACACGGGTCCGGCGGAGTTTTCCACCATTCTTCCGGCCGGCTGTACGGTGGGAGCTATTACCTGGGAGGTGGAGGACGCCATCAACCGGGGCCTCCGGACGGAACCGGATCCGGGCACGGGACCGACTAACCGGCGTTTTGTTCCCGCGGCTGCTCGCTCCAAGGTACTGGAATGGGTGCACGCTTCGAGGTTTGCGTGTCACCCGGGCAGGGGCAGGACGACTTCTATGGTTAAGAGACATTTTTGGTGGGCCACTCTGGACAAAGATGTTCGGGAATATGTGGCTGCGTGCCCTGTGTGTGCCAGGTGTAAGTCGCGTACTCACCGTCCTGCTGGGCTGTTGCAGCCGTTATCTACGCCTCATCGCCCTTGGTCCCACATCGCCCTGGATTTTGTTACGGGACTCCCGGTTTCGGCTGGGAAGACCACTATTCTCTCGGTCGTGGATCGGTTTTCTAAGGCTGCTCATTTCGTCGCTTTGGAGAAGTTGCCCACTGCGGCTGAGACGTCTACGTTGTTGTTGGACCATGTTTTTCGGCTTCATGGCATTCCTGTGGAAATAGTTTCGGACAGGGGTCCGCAGTTCTCGTCCCAAGTTTGGGGTTCTTTTTGCGCTGCTTTGGGGGCCAGGCCTTGTCTGAGCTCTGGTTACCATCCTCAGACGAACGGCCAGACGGAACGTTTAAATCAGGAGCTTGAGGCCGCGCTCCGCTCTGTGACCTGTCATAACCCTGCGACTTGGGCCTCGTATCTGCCGTGGGTGGAATATGCCCACAACTCCTTGGTTTCGTCTGCTACTGGGTTGTCACCGTTCGAGGCCTCTTTGGGTTATCAGCCGCCCCTGTTTCCGGAGGAGGAGGCTGATCTTGCTGTCCCCTCGGTCCAGCATCATCTACAGCGCTGCCGTCGGGTCTGGTCTCGTACGCGGGAGGCGCTGTTGCGAGCTGTGGCTCGCCAACGTAGCTGTGCCGACCGTCGCCGGTCTCCTGCGCCTGTTTACTCACCTGGACAGAAGGTGTGGCTCGCCGCGAAAGACATCCCTCTCAGGGCTTCCTCCCGCAAGTTGTCTCCTCGTTACATCGGCCCCTATTCTGTGGACAGGGTCCTCAGCCCTACGGCTGTCAAGCTCCGTTTGCCTGCTGCCTTGAGGGTTCACCCGGTCTTTCACGTTTCTCAGGTGAAGCCGGTGGTGTCTAGTCGTCTGTGCCCGCCTCCGGTGCCCCCGCCTCCCGCCCGGCTCATTGACGGGCACCCTGCGTTTTCTGTCCGGCACATTCTGGATGTGCGGCGGCGGGGTAGGGGGCTGCAGTTTTTGGTGGACTGGGAGGGTTATGGGCCGGAGGAGCGTTCTTGGGTTCCTCGTTCTTTGATGCTTGACTCTGTGATGGTTTCTGATTTTCTTAGGTCACGTCGTGGGGCGGGTGCTGGTCGGCCGCCGGGTGGCGTCCCTTGAGGGGGGGTACTGTCATGGTCCGGGTGTGTGCCAGTGTGTCTCCCTCCGAGCCGGCGTCTCCACCCCTGGGAGGGGCCTCAGTGTTTTTGCTGATCGCTTACATCTGTGGGTAATTAGCCGGGGACTCATAAGGCCAGCGTTCTCAATCTCTCTTCGCCAGATTCTCTGCTAAACATCAGTCAGTGCAGGCCACCACCATAAATTCCCTACGTGTTTTTTTGAATCACCTTGCCTCACTGTATGTTTGTTTTTTGTGCGCCTCCTTTTTCAGCTACACCTAACTGTCAACCCCTGGCGAAGAGCTTCTACTTGGATGCTGGACCTTCTGGCAGTCCCTCAGGCTATTACCAAAATTACCTACCTGCCTCTCTGCCTCCACGCCAGGAGTTTTTGGATTTACACACCCGGACTACTCACCCCTCTATGTCATCTCCGACCTCCGTTGGCAAGTACGCAGTACGAAGGAGGATTCTGAGCCAAACAACATATTCATATGCCTCCTTATCTATGTTTGAACATCTGCATTCTGTTACAGTGACCCCGACCTTTTTCCTGGACCCTTTGTGACTTGCTTTCCAGTCCAATCCCCGGAATAGCTGTCCTCTCTGACCTGGACCAGATCGTTATTTAGTTTAACGTCTACGCTCACCTTTTTGTTTATGAATATTTTGTGTAAACATTAAACATTATTCTTAAAATATATTTACGAGCTGTTCGGCGTCTTGCGTTTGAGTCCTGTCACTCGTCTGAAACGGTCTCGGCCGTAACAAAACCAGTTCGTAAGCAGGTACGTGTGTGGCCAGAAGAACCTGCAATACTGCTTTTCCACCACAGACTGGGAGATCCTTAAACAGTTCGCCACACATGACAACACCACAGAACTGCAGGAATATACAGAAACTGTCATTGGCTACATCTCAAAAGGCATCGATGAGGTCATAGAGACCACTGTCCGGGCCAATCAGAAACCATGGCTCACAGGTTAGGTCTACAGGCTCCTGAGGGTGAGAAATGCAGCCTTGAAAGCTGGGGATGAGGTGAGCCTAACAACAGCAAGGGCAAACCTGTCACGTGCATCAGAGAGGTGGAAATGCAGTGCTCCAGGAGGATTTTGCAAAGCTTCAGTGACAGCAGAGACACTCAGAGGCTGTGGCAAGGGATACAGACCATCACAGACTACAAGCCCACTCCTCAGACCGCTGTCGGGTCCACCACATTACCGTAAGAGCTAAGTGAAGTTTTCTCTTGCTTTGAGACACAGAACGACACCCCAGCACAGAAGACTCAACCCCCCCACCCCCCCCAACGATCGGGTGGTGACACTATCAACATGTTTGTCAGGACCTGCTGTCATCAGGGAGGAGACTGAAGAGCCACCGGGCCAGAACCAGGTGACTGAGAGACAGCTTCATCCAGGCTGTCAGGGTGCTGAATTCACTCCCTGCTCTCACACAGCAACTCCAGACGTGCATTCATCTTTTCCCTCTGAACCCCACAAACATACAAACCCTGAGCCACCACCATTGCCCTTTCACTGACTGCCCCACTCCACCATTTGACCCTCTCATAAGAGGTGAAACATTTTCAAGGAAACTTAAAGAAGTCCAGACGCTTTTCTTTCCAAGCTCCTTAGACTACGATGACCTGGATGTCTGAGAACCTTCACAGACTGATTTTACAAGAACAACTTGTGTCAAAAATCCCTGGCAGTGCCTCTCTGTCACACACACAAATCACTACAGTTACAAATTTAATAACTTAAAAAACCTCAGAAAAACAGAACTGAGCAAAACAAACAAACAAACAAACAAACAAACAAACAAACAAACAAACAAACAAACAAACAAACAAATAAACAAACAAACCAGAGACCAGGTAAGAACATTGTTGAGGTTTAAATTTATAATCTTAAATACTTATATGCTGATTATATTGCTTTATAAGAAAGGCCCAACTCTGAGTACACTCTGTGCCGACAGGACTGACAGGAAATTACATGCTTTTGCAGGCGAAAAGTGAAACTGAGCAGAGTGTTTGGTCGAAACTTAAAGTGTGTGTGACGTCTATATAAATGACTAGGCTTCCTGTTTTGTGCTTCAGACCTGGGGTTGTGTGTTCAGGTCTCCATATCCGGATATGTAAAATAAAGATCATTTTTTAAAGTAAAAAGACCGCTTTTGAGCCGTGTCTTTCTGGCCGTAAAGAATACCAAAAGAACCGGAATTTAATAACATTAAAACCAAACAATAAATGAGCAAAGTAGTGCATGATAAATATAGATGACAAATACAAAGTGCAATATAGAAACACTGGGTAAAAAGAAATGAACAATTAAAAAGGAGGATAAAAGATGTGAGCAGTAGTTAAACAGTAGAAATAAATATATAATAAACAAACAAAAATAGATAATAAATGAAAGCCAGGTCTGAAAGGTGAGTTTGGCTTTAAAAGCATGAAAACACACTGCTGTCTTCAAGAAGGCTGCTCCAGTAACAGAAAGTCATCTACATGTGGGTTTAGTTCTGACTTTAGGGACAAGTAAAAAAATAAAATAAAATAAAAACATCTGTCCAGACAACCTGACAGTCAAAAATATAAACTCAGGAACTTAAAAGGAAAATTGTGCTGACTTTGAACGTCCGCATCAAGATAAACTTACAGATTTAAGAGTCAAAAAGTGTCAAAACGTCTGTATCCTTACCTGAGAGTTTCAAGTTTACAGTCAGGACTCTTTAGTCCAACACACAGCAAATCCAATTCTGAATCCTGCAGGTAGTTCGAGCTCAGGTCCAGCTCTCTCAGATGATTGGATGGGGAGCTGAGAATTTCAGACAAAGCTTCAAAGCTTCTTTTTGAGAGTTTACAATCTCTCAGCCTGAGGAAGAATAACAATGGAGACATATTCTTTTATTCATCTAGCATTATTAAACATATTTGTTCATAGATTCACTTACAGCACTTTCTTGGAGGCTTTGACCACTGGCAGCAGCTTCAAAAATGCCTTCTCTGAACGGGAGTATTTCTCCAGGTCGAACTCATCCAGATCTGATGACAGTAAGATGAAGACCAGAGCCGACCACTGAGCAGGAGACAGTTGATCTGTGGAGAGACGTCCTAATCTCAGGGACTGTTGGATCTCCTCCACTAGAGAACGATCATCCAGTTCATTCAGACAGTGGAACAGGTTGATGCTTTTCTCTGCAGACAGTTTCCCACTGAGCTTCTTCTTGATGTACTGGACTGTTTCCTGATTGGTCTGTGAGCTACTTCCTGTCTGTGTCAGCATGCATAGAAGATCCTGATTGGTCTGCAGTGAAAGACCCAGGAGGAAGCGGAGGAACAAGTCCAGGTGGCCATTTGGACTCTCTAAGGCTTTGTCCACAGCACTCTGGTAGAAGTCTTTTACAGTAAGTGTTTTCTGGAAGATTTTAAAGAGAGGAGATTGTTTCTTAAGCAGGTTGACTCCAGAGTTGATGAAGGTCAGATAGACATGAAGAGCAGCAAAGAACTCCTGAATGCTCAGATGGACGAAACAGTAAACAACGTTGTTGAACATGTGGCACTCATCAGCTTTAAAGATCTGTGTGAACACTCCTGAGTACACTGAGGCTGCTCTGATATCGATGCCACACTCTGTCAGGTCTGATTCATAGAAGATCAGGTTTCCTTTCTGCAGCTGATCAAAGGCCAGTTTTCCCAGAGACTCAATGATCTTCCTGCATGACTCTGTCTCAGCTCCTTAATCATACTTGATGTCCTTCGTTTTTAGGTGAAATAGCACAAGGCGTAGGTAGAGCTCTGTGAGAGTCTTAGGCAGATCTTTGCTCTCTTTGTTCTTCATGACAAACTCCAGAACTGTAGCAGTGATCCAGCAGAAGACTGGGATGTGGCACATGATGTGGAGGCTTCGTGATGTCTTGATGTGGGAGATGATGCTGCTGGCCTGCTCCGAATCTCCGAATCTCTTCCTGAAGTACTCCTCCTTCTGTGGGTCAGTGAACCCTCTGACCTCTGTCACCACGCCAACACAGTCTGGGATCTGATTGGCTGCTGCAGGTCGTGTGGTTATCCAGAGGCGAGCAGAGGGAAGCAGTTTCCCCCTGATGAGGTTTATCAGCAGCACATCCACTGAGGTGGACTTTCTAGGGTCAGTCAGGATTGTAGTTTTGTGGAAGTCCAGAGGAGGTCGACACTCATCCAGACCATCAAAGATGAACACAACCTGGAAGTCTTCAAAGATGTAGATTCCTGCTTCTTTGGTTTCAGTGAAGAAGTAATGAACAAGTTCCACCAAGCTGAACTTTTCCTCTTTCAGCACATTCAGCTCTCTGAAAGTGAATGGAAACATGAACTGGATGTCCTGGTTGGCTTTGTCTTCAGCCCAGTCCAGGGTGAACTTCTGTGTTAGGACTGTTTTCCCAATGCCAGCCACTCCCATTGTCAGCACTGTTCTGATTGGTTTATCTCTTCCAGGTGGGAGTTTAAAGATGTCTTCTTGTCTGATTGTTGTTTCTGGTCTGTCTGGTTTCCTGGATGCTGTTTCAATCTGTCTGACCTCATGTTCATCATTGACCTCTGCAGTCCCTCCCCCTGTGATGTAGAGCTCTGTGTAGATCTGACTCAGGAGGGTCGGGTTTTCTGTTGTAGAAATCCCCTCGAGCACACACTGGAACTTCTGCTTCAGGTCTGACTTGAGTTTGAGCTGACACTCAGTGAGAATCTCTGCATGAATAAACAGCAAATGACACAAATGAGAAAACTGCATTCTGGTTACTGTGGTTATGTGTTCAGTTCACTGGACTCTTGGTGTCATGATCCGGGTGAGTCTGAGTAACTTTCCACAGCATCAGCTCTCCTCCCCTGGGTGGAGCCCTCCTCACTCCTCCCTGCTCCTCACCTGTTGCCAATTACTCCGGCAGTATTTATGAGCAGCACTCACAATGAACCTTCTCCAGATTGTGTGCTTAGCACAGTCAGTTCTCTGCCTCACATTTTGTCTTGTGCTCCTCAGCTTGTTTCGCGTAACCCTCTTTTCCTGTTCCCTAGTCGGCACCTGGATACATCTTCCAACTCTTGCCATAAGTCACGCCTCAGGATTCTGGCCTGCCACTGCTGGGAAAACTCACTCTTGCAAACTGCCATCCTCAGCTGCCTGCCTCCCTGTGCACCCACATCTCACTCTGTACCCAGATTTAATTCATCTCCTCCTCCAGCTGATCTCCACCTGCAGCCACGTAACACCTCTTAGTTTTTAAATCTTGGACTCATTCACTACACTGTGGACCACTCTGATTATTATCTCCTTTGTTCCAGTGATCCTGGATAGTTTCTATTCGCCCGATTCTGCCCCTGTTGTTCCTTTGACCTGCCTCAGCTTATGTTCTGGCCTCAGCTCTGCACTTCTCATAATACCTCGCTTGCTGTTGAATTTAGCCGTGATTCAGCTTTCTCCGTCAAGAAATCTAGTAAAATACATTTCTGTTAAAAGTCACTCAGCCTCCGTTTTTTGGTTCTGTGCTTGACTCCATTCCTTTTCATGAGCCATTGAGCCCTGACACTTGGGTTATAACTGAGGGCAGGTTTTATAGAGACACATTTGATTTAATTATGTTTATTTATACAGCACCAAATCAATACTAGCAACATTTCACATATTACATAAACAACACTATGGAGCCAGTAATGAATAAATATGTAGAATAAATGAAAGAATTTCAAGTATAAACGTTTTTTTTTTAAATTCCTCCAAATAACAACAACAGTCACCCCAATGTGCTTTATATTGTAAGATAAAGAACCTACAATAATACAACAGAAAAAACCCAACTATCTTTTTGGGTCCTGAAAACTGAAGGCTCTGCCTCCCATTCTACTTTTAAATACTCTGTGAACAACAAGTAGGCCTGCAGAGCGAGAGCGAAGTGCTCTAACAGGGTCATATGGTACTACAAGGTCATTAAGATAAGATGGGGCCTGATTATTTAAGACCTTGTATGTGAGGAGCAGGATTTTGAATTCTGGATTTAACAGGAAGCCAATGAAGGGAAGCCAAAACAGGAGAAATATGCTCTCTCTTTCTAGTCCCTGTCAGGACTCTTGCTGCAGCATTTTGGATTAGCTGAAGGCTTTTCAGCGAGTTTTTTGGACATCCTGATAATAATGAATTACAGTCGTCCAGCCTGGAAGTAATAAATGCATGAACTAGTTTTTCAGAGTCTCTCTGAGACGGGATATTTCTAAATTTAGAGATGTTGCACAAATGGAAGAAAGCAGTCTTACATGTTTGTTTAATATGTGCGTTGAAGGACATGTCCTGGTCAAAAATGACTCCAAGGTTCCTCACAGCGTTACTGGAGGCCAAGGTAATGCCATCCAGAGTAAGAATCTGCTTAGATACCATATTTCTAAGATTTTCAGGGCCGAGTACAATAACCTCAGTTTTATCTGTATTAAGAAGCAGAAAGTTAGCGGCCATCCAGGTCTTTGTGTCTTTAAGACATTCCTGCAGTTTAACTCATTGGTGTGTGTTATCTGGCTTCATGGACAGATGGAGCTGGGTATCATCTGCATAGCAGTGTAAATGTATGCTATGTTTTCTAATGATGCTGCCTATGGGAAGCATGGTAATGGGAGCGTTGCCAGCAGAAGGCTGAAGTGGAATCTCCCAGAAAGCTGCAGAAGAAAAAGCATGAGCTGAAATGGTGGATTTCAGTCATATAAGGAGAACTGTGGCTTTCCTCCAACTTTTGACCAATCACCTTAGTGTCCTGTTTATCAACCATAATAAAAAGCATTTACTGTCTGGGCATTTTTTTGTTTGGGTCTCCAAACAGCAGAAAGAAATGGCAGCCATTTTTTTAACTTTACCTTCAACTGGTAAATAGATTTAAGAAAAAGCACTTTGATCATATTTGTGACGTGTCCCAAACTGTTGTTGTCGCCTCATTTATGTTGATAAAACAGCTCTAAAACCAATCTGACAATATAAATCTGTAAAATGGGCAGAAAACCTGCTGCTGGTCCCATTTTAATCAAACCAACCCAAAGAGCAGATATTCATGTGTACACAGGAGGTTATTTGTGCAGATGCATAAAACACAAACTGTTGGCTTTCTGCAGTCTCTCACTCCTGAAAGTGTTGGCAAGTGCTTTGGATTTATTATTTATATGGATTTTAATGCCCTCTGATGGTCATAGTCAAAAAAGGGACCCTTTTGGGTCCCCTTGGATTTTTGATTCTCAATATATCAGTCATTTTAAAGACTAGTTGCATGAAACTTGGCTAGGATGTGCATTTTAGCATTATTTTTAAAATTCATTGATCCCCTCTATGGTGTTGTGTATAGTAAAGGAGATTCACATAAGTGTTACCATCTGTGGTCCTCGTACCATTTTGGGTCCCATTGACTCCCATTATAATCACATATTTTCGATATACTGTAATCCTGACATGTGATAATTTTTTTCTCGTGAATACCTAATGGATCTAAGCCTCAGGCTTCAAAATAAAGGAAAAATATGTTTTGGATCCAATGAGCACAATATTAGGTACAGCACCACCATAGACATTTTCAGTGGTTTTGAATGCAGGACATGGTTATCTTATTATGCAAAATACATGACAATAAAACAGCTGACCACCATAAAATAGTCTCGATGTAGTGGAACTGATATAAGAGAGTGGTGTGAATGTGATTGAGAATATATTTATAATATATATTACGGGTTCCCCCCCCCAAAAAATAAATAAATAAAAAATAAACAGGGGTCTTTATGACAATAAAGCTATAAAAACATAAAAAATATTTACAAATTTATGAAAAACTTTATATCTGTGGTTAGGTCTGAAGTTGTTTAAAAGATCTGATGTGAAAAAAAATGAAAAAACAATTCATAAAATCCATTGCTATATCACCTTTTGGATGGGGACCATTTTGGGTCCCGAGGGATACCAATGGAAGTATATTGCAAAAACTCTTATTGCTCCAAAAATAATAATGCATCCAAATCAATTCTATTCTGAATTCTTTACCTATCCAAGGCTCTAATAACCTCATGCCAAGTAGTTCCATTTGCAACTCATTTTTTGAAAATATTGCATATTATGGTTTTTTACCCCCCAAAATATAAACAGGGGTCTTTATGACAATAAAGCCATAAAAACCTAAAAAAATGTAAAAAAATTATGAAAAACTTTATATCAGTGGATAGGTCTGAAGTTGTTTAAAAGATCTGATGTGAAAAAAAATGAAAAAACAATTCATAAAATCCATTGCTATATCACCTTTTGGATGGGGACCATTTTGGGTCCCGAGGACCATAAAAGGGTGTAAATTTGAAAAACTCTTATTGCTCCAAAAATAATAAAGTATCCAAATCAATTCTGTTATGAATTTTTTACCTATCCAAGGCTCTAATAACCTCATGCCAAGTAGTTCCATTTGCAACTCATTTTTTAAAAATATTGCATATTATGATTTTTTACCCCCCAAAAAACAGGGATTTTTATGACAATAAAGCCATAAAAACCTACAAAATATGAAAAAAATTATGAAAAACTTTATATCAGTGGATAGGTCTGAAGTTGTTTAAAAGATCTGATGTGAAAAAAAATGAAAAAAAAATTCATAAAATCCATTGCTATATCACCTTTTGGATGGGGACCATTTTGGGTCCCGAGGACCATAAAAGGGTGTAAATTCTGACGACCATCCAAGATTAATGGCACCTGTGTAATGTTAACTAAGGTTTTTATTGTTTATGTGTTTTTTGTTTAGTCATTCCCTGACTTACCTGTGGGTTCTGGGATGGTTTTATTTAAATTCTCCAACAGATCATTCCTGTTTAACCTCCCCAAAAGATTTTTAGTGACTTCAAAAGTGTTGATAGAGTAGGTATCAAACATCAGATCCACTATGTCCGTCCTCTCTGCATTCTCCAGTTTACTCACTGGGATTGCTGGTAAACCTTCTACAGACCCGTTCTTCAGATGCCACTTAAATTTTTCAAAGTCATCACGTCCCAAATCCTCCAAAGTCCCCAGAAGGATTTCTTTAGGTGTCGTCATCTTTTACCCTGTATGGATCCGATAAACAAAGACTGTAACAACAGCTGGAGAGGTAATTGTCTGATTTATCATAATTTAACTTGATTCTAACAGCAGTTCATCACAATAAATTTCTAAGGCTCAGAATGCAACAAAATTGCACATGAAGAAGCACATAGAGAAGTATCCAAGTAACACTTTGCTACAATATAAAACAAACTATTATAAATAAAGAAAATATATAAACTAAATATATACACTACCCGTCAAACGTTTTAGAACAGCCCAATTTTTCCAGTGTTTTTGTCACGGTTTGAGAGCCGTGTGTAAATTATTAAAGGACCCTTTATGCAGGCAGCTCAGATGCAAGTGAGTTTATTCATCACATGGTGATACAAACAGAAATGGCGAAGGTGAGCATGGAAACTAAGCAAAAACCTAAAAACTAATAGTACACGAAGGGAAGACGAAAACACAGAACACAAGGGGTGGGAGCAAAGCACCACAACACATCACTATATAGACAGTTACACAGAGGGAGACACAGAAGGCAACAACACAGGGCGGAACAAATGGACAGAGAAGACTAAACACAGAACAGAGTGCACAGAGAAACAAGGGGGGCAGGGAATCAAAACCTAGGAAGCATAGAATAACTCACAAACTAAACTGGCATAACACAAAAATCACAAAGAACTGAAACCACTAGCTCAGGAGACCCAGGACCCTGACAGATACGCAGACAAACCAGCAACTAACAGAGGCAAACACAAGGCTTAAATACACAGAGGGATAACGAGGGAATGAGACACAGAAGGAGGACACAGCTGGGAGTGATTGACAAGACGAGACAGAGGAAACGCAAACTAAACACACTGACATGAGACACGGACCTTCACAACAAAGCAGGAAATAGAAAGACTGAACTTAGAGGTACAACAAAACACAGAACCAAAACGTAAGAATAAACAAAGATACATCATGAAATCAAAGATTAACAATACAAAACAGAAAACACTGAGTCACAGACCCAGGATCGTGACAGTTTTATTGAAAATATCCTTTTTATTTCTCATTGCACTCTGAAATGAAAGCATAGTACAAATAAGCAGTTGGAGTTAAAAATAAATCATGAAACACATTTATAGACCAAAGTTTATTCTAAACGTTTGACTGAACACACCCGTGGCTTCTGTCTACAATAGAAATCAAATATTCTCCCATATCTGTGGCAGATGTTCCCGTAAACGTGGACCTTGTAATAATAATAATAATAATAACTTTATTTATAAAGCGCTTTCAAACAAAGTGCTGTACAACTAAAGAGATAAATAAAATAAAAGCGATACATAGCAATACAGGTAAAAGACACAATACAAGTTAAAAACAATAAAAATGTAAAAACTAAAAGCCATAGAATTAAGACATGTAGGATCGGGTGAACAAATGTGTCTTCAACTTGGTTTTAAAAACCTCCACAGAGCAGCCTGCCGAATATCTTGTGGGAGGTTGTTCCACAGAAACGGGGCATGAAAAGAAAAAGCTCTCCAATTGTCTTTTTTCTGGCTCTAAGAACTTTTAGAAGACCAGAGTCCTGAGATCGGAGAGCACGAGATGGAACATAAAGGTGTAAAAGGTCGGAGAGGTATGAAGGTGCCAATCCGTTTAAAGCCTTGTAGGTGAGCAGCAGGACCTTAAAATCTGCTCGAACCTGACAAGGTAGCCAGTGAAGAGATCTCAGAACAGGGGTAATGTGCTCAAATTTCCCAGTTCTTGTTAAAATGCGAGCAGCTGCATTTTGCACCAACGCCAGAATCTCAGGTTAAACCTCACAAAACTTTAACAACCACCAAACAGCTGAAACAGTAAATGAGAGCAGGAACACGGATTCTGCACAAAGACGTAAACACAAAGCTCAGAGCCGCCGACACATCAGAATCAGTGAGATGTCGCCTTTCTCACCCGATGGCACGGACACGGTCGGGGCTGAAAGCCGACAGCTCGCTGATTCTGATGTTTCGGCGGCTCCGAGCTTTGTGTTTACGTCCTTTTTACGCTGATTCTAAAGCTGTTAGTTTTATCTCTCTCCAAACAATATTGACTGAACCAGCAGCAAAAGAAGATCCAAACTACGCTTCACATAAACATCGTCATGAACTCACTCTGACTTTTGCTGTTTTGCTTCCACCAGGATAAAATCACACGTCATGCACAGCTCTCTCTCTCTCTCTCTCTCTCTCACACACACAGTTTCCTGTCTAAAAATCTGTTTTCTGCATTATTCGCTTGCTTGTTACGCACAAGTCTACCGTTGTTTACTATGGAACGCCAGGACTGCCATAATGAATTAATTAAATACACCATTAAATAATTAATTAAATGTGGCAATAATTAATTAAAATTGGAATTAATTAATTAAATAAATAGTTATGACACATGTAATTAATTAATTATTGACACATTTAATTAATTATTTATGTATTTCACATTTTAATTAATTATTGACACATGTAATTAATTAATTATTGACACATTTAATTAATTATTTATGTATTTCACATTTTAATTAATTATTGACACATTTAATTAATTATTGACACATTTAATTAATTATTTAATGATATATTTATTTATTTCATTTTGGCAGTCCTGGCGCCTGGCTCTCGTCATGAAATAATTTTATCTGTCAGCCTCACCCATCAAACTCAGGGGGCGGGGTTAACGCTGCCCATGCAGCTTCTCTAACATTTGATTGGTTGCCGTGCAAAGTAAGTCAAAACAGGTCGATCCTAGAAAATCGATTGCTTGTGTAGACTTGGGGCAGCCAGTTATCCCAGAATGCAGATCAAATCACAAGCAGCAATGGTGGTGGTGTAGTTTTAAAATACCCCGTTTTTCTGTCACCAGCTACACTTTTAACAGTGTTTTAGCCGCGAATGTCGCGACGTATGTCTGGTCAGGTTGTCAACATAGAACATGTTTGCAAAAGTGCTCAGATGTTTTCAGAGATTTCACTAGCTCTGCTAACAGTTAGCATGCAGAGTGCACCGAGGGGGTTACGTTAACCGGTTTGTTTACATATTCCACTCTCCGTGTTCCACATGTTGCATTCGCAGATTCTCATTTTCACCGAACGATCGTCTCTTTCCGCCTGGTCTTGTGTCTCTGTGCTTCTGTAACATAAAGAACGAGCTGACATTTTTCTCACGAAACCAGCGATCAGCTCAGCAGACCCTCAGTTTACCTGCATGCATCCTCCTCCTCATCTGTCAGCTGTTTAACACCTGCTGCTAATTCAAGAAACACGCCTAGTTACCTGGTGATAGTCACAGTTTAACTGGGCAGCCGGTGCTCGATATAACGCAATGTCAGCGCATTTTTCTGCACAAGATAAGTAAATATAGTATTTTCCCCGAGCGCAGAGCTGCTGGAGCTTGTTTCCTTACAGAGCACTTTATAGGCGAGCCAGCTTTATCAGCGGCTGATGTCCAATCACACAGCTTTCAAACCTCAGCTGAGTTTTAGCTCTCAGTGGTTAAACGCTGGACTTCATTCACTCAGGTTCTGTCTGTCGGGTCACATTTACTTCGCTGTTTTATTTACAACTGAGCAAATCGGTTTGGCTGAGGTTAAAGTTACGTTTCATAACTGCATAGTTTCACAGACGTTTAATGGTTCACTGGCACATGTGTTAGACTGAACTATCATCTAAATATCATCTGTTTTTTAATAGTTATTCAACTGTATTCTAAGCACCAGCTGTCTGTTAGAATGTGATTTTTTTTCTCTCTGTTGGCAGAGGTATAAAAATGCGCAGGAAAATCTGACATGCATGGCGAACTTCACCGACCACCATTTGCCTGTCTCCATAATTGAGAGAATTTTCTCTTCTTATGTCAACACTCTCTCTCTTTTTTTTTTTCTTTTTTTTTGCTTTTTCGGTCATGTTATGTTTACCTGTCAAAGGCTTGTTACAAACTATGAAACACATTGTGCAGACTTCTGGATGTTAGAAGAAAACTAATACTGCTCATGAATGAGACTAAAGGCAGGAAGGTGTCCTGTAAAACTAAACATGTTAATAGGACCTCCCTATTTATATCATAGTTTATGATATAGCACGTGTATTTCAGTAATAGCCTGCTGAGGCCACTATACGTGCTGGCCTCATATCAAATGTGAAGGCAGACTGAGTCTATGTTTGACGTTTTTTTATATCTAATCTTCCTTTTCAAACATTTAAACAGCAGCGAGTCTGCAGCTGAGGGAACACAAATTCAAATTGTCGGAACAGGTTTGCTCGTTTCTTGGATTCATTTGGTGATTTATTAAATGTATAACTGTTATTCTAATCTGCTGCTGAGTCTCTTACACTTTTCTTTATGCTGTATATTTTCACGTCTCTGGAATAGTTGGCAGTTAGATAGTCAGCTGGGAAACTTTGTGTTAACTCATGGAGCTGAGGATATCGTGGACATGCTGACCTCGCTGCGTGGTGTACAGAGCGAGGTCAGCATGATTAATATTCACAATAAAAATATTAGCCGAACATCATGAAGTCTGTATGTGTTTCATAGTGTCGAACAACCTTTGTACAGTTAAAGCCAGCAGTTACTACATGACGGAAACACCAACGTTATCTCTTTTATGTGTTTATACACAGGTCACGCTGATTACTGAACAAAAACCCAAAGATCAGATGTTAAACAGATTTATTTGCTCTCTCTCCTCCTTAAACATGTTTTTAATGTTAGTTATAATTCAGAATTGGCGACTGAAACACGTAGGACACATAAGAACATCAGGAAATAAAACATCGATAAATATAACCTCAGTAAAAGAAGTCAGCGGGGGTTACTACAGCTGTGTACCGGGGCCTGCGCTTTGTCGGTGGGATTGCTTGCGAGGCGAGCGGGTCTATCCCACGCTTTGCCGTGAGACTGGGACGACATCTCCGAAATCATCGAAACACTTTTGCAAAGAGGCTGTATCTTGACAAACCGACCAGACACATGAAGATTAAACCACTACATTCTCGGCTAAAAAAATATTAAAACGGTATTTGGTAACACACAAACAGGGTTTTTCAAAGCTCAGTTCTGTTAGCTTCCACATGCCGGTTGTTGTGTGCTAGAAACAATGGCCACCAGGCCAAAGCAATGGTTTTGACTCGATCAGCGTTAACCCCGCCCCCTGAGTTTGATGGGTGAGGCTGACAGATAAAATTATTTCATGACGAGAGCCAGGCGTCAGGACTGCCAAAATGAAATAAATAAATATATCATTAAATAATTAATTAAATGTGTCAATAATTAATGAAATGTGTCAATAATTAATTAAAATGTGAAATACATAAATAATTAATTAAATGTGTCAATAATTAATTAATTAAATGTGTCAATAATTAATTAAAATGTGAAATACATAAATAATTAATTAAATGTGTCAATAATTAATTAATTACATGTGTCATAACTATTTATTTAATTAATTAATTCCAATTTTAATTAATTATTGCCACATTTAATTAATTATTTAATGGTGTATTTAATTAATTCATTATGGCAGTCCTGGCGTTCCATAGTTTACAGCGCTGTCGGCTGCTGTTTTTTTCCTTTTACTTACTTCCGAAAAGAAAACCTAATTTCTGCCGTTCAACAGGCTTCTGAACAAATTTAAACTTTTTAAAATTATGCAAATTGCAAAACACTGTGTCTGTCATAAAACCGCTGTAACTTCAGAGGTAATGTTCATATGTCGATTAATGGTTTTCTTTCGTTTTTGATCTACTGTAGAATATTTTTATAAAACCACCTTCATGTTTTTCTGTTTTATCTTCAGCTACTTTGACACAAAGGCCTCTGCTGTGACGCTCACACCTTTGATAAAGTCTTGCGAGTGTCAGCTTCCTTTTTATAGATACAAAAATATGTAAATGTACTGATCTGAATTATAATATTTCTGACTGTCTGAGGCAAAATTTCCCAGATTCAAATCGAATTGAATCGAATCGTGGATCGAATTGATTCAGGACCTTGTGAATCGGAATCAAATCGATTCTAGAATTCAGTGACGATACCCTGCCCTATTTGCGACCATGTCAACATCCAGTCCAGGCTTTTTCAAGATTGGTACTACCACAGCTGATTTAAAACATTCAGGAAAGACTCAATGAAGTATTTAAAAGAAACAGGTTGTAGGGTCCTAATGCTGACCACAGTTCCTTTATAGCCCAGGCTGGTAGAGGATCCAAAGAACAGGTTGTACATCGAGCTGCTTTTACAACCTTACTTAATCCAGAAAGGGAAATAGAGATGGACCAATGCGATATTACGTATCGGTCCATCTCTATTTCTATTAATTTACGTCAGTATCAATACTAATTTTGTATGTATTTTGAAGGATTTGAACCAAAGGCAAAAAATACCATGAGCAAAAAATGGCAGTCTTGATTATAAAATAGGGAGGTTTCTTTTTTTTTTAACATAGATTAAACTCGTTAAATAAAACAACAAGTTTATGAGCTTTCTTGTTATTCACAAGTTTCAGCGATTTAGCCCAGAGTCTAAAGTCATTCAGCCATCTGTTTATACATGGTTTAGCTTTAAAGTATCTTCATTTGTGAAGAAAAAATTTTCCCATTAACAAAATCGTCCTAATCAACAGGTCAAAATCTGCATTCTCAGCAAGTATTCCAAACTTTATTACTGTCACCGTCAAATGTGGTAACTGAATTTTCCTGGACTGTAGCCAGCTCCACATGTCAGTCCAGAAGGAGTGCACTGATTCACAGTAGAAAAACAAGTGATCCAGACTTTCAATATCATTTTCACAAAATGTGCAGGCGTTCACATCTAAGTTAAATTTCCGTCTTAAGAATTCATTGGTTGGATAAACCTCATTAATGATTTTAAAGTGAACCTCTTTTACTTTAGGGGAAAGAGGAAGTGAAATATACTTTTTTCTTATCGCCTTAACCTCCATGGTCTCAAATTCTTTAAGGATATAATTTCTTTTAACCGGATTAGGGCAAATGTCGTTGATCAAAATATTCCTGATCACTTTGTTTGTAAACCTGCTGTCACCAAATTCAGCTCCAGCTATGCAGAGCTGCCTCAGTCCAGGAGAAATTTTAGACTGCACAATATCTTCTTTTATCATTGATCTCAAAGGGACTGGGATGGCTTTCACTAGGGATTTATATCTCTTAACAGTACATCTTACATCAAATTTCTCACAAAACGTATCATGTTTTAATAAGACCCCATTATCATCCGTAAAATGAGCTACAGCCCAAATCCCTTTAGATCTCCATTCATCCATGTACACAGATTTCCTACACAAACGGATATACCTGTTGTTCCATATAGGGGTATTGTGAGGAGTAAAGTTGTTTGTAGATTAATTTCCAGTAGAGAAGGACCTGCTGATGGAAAGCTGAGAGTTTAACAGGTAACGAACTGCAATCAAAGTCACAACGTAACAAAAAGTCTATTCCACCCATTTTGCCAAAAATCACACTGGGAATAATATTCCAAAAGGAATTTTTGTTCCTAATGAAAGATCTTAACCATTTCAGTTTTAGTACACCATTCATAACATCAAAGTCAATGGCATTAGCCCCTCCCTCTTCATAATTCTTAATCATATCATTTTTCTTTATATAATGACATTTGTTCCTCCATATGAACCTAAAATTAAGATTATTTATAGATTTAATTAGTTTTGGAGATATGGGCAGAGAAAAGGCTGGATAGATTAGTCTGGACAGACTGTCCATTTTGGTTAGCAAGATTCTCCCAAACAGAGTTATGTCCCTTTGCAGCCACCTGTTTAAAATTGACTTACACTTTTCTATATTGGCACAGATATTCTTATTTTCTGTTGATGTCTTATCCTTGCAAATTACAATGCCCAGATACTTAACCTCTTTTTTTGATCTGTATATTATCTATTGCTTGCAGGGGACACTCATGCAGAGCTAGAATTTCTTATTCATTAATATTCAGCTGTAGGCCAGAAGCTTTGGAGAAGTGGTTGATCGCCTGTAAGGCTAAAGGAATCTGGTCCTCGTTTTTTAGAAACAGGGTGGTATCATCTGCGAGCTGACTGATTATTATCTGTTCACCCATCACAGTTAACCCCTCAATGTGACTGTTTTTAATCAAAATAGACAACAGCTCAGTAACCATGATGAACAGAAGTGGTGAGCTGCTACATCCCTGCCTTATCCCTCTATTAACCTCAAACCTTGAACATGTACCATGTTCTAGCAAAACAGAGCTGTTAATGTCATTATATAGCATCTCTATAACATTGATAAATTCCTGTCCAAAACCAAAAGACTGCAGAGTTTTTAATATGAACGTATGTTCAACTGAGTCAAATGCTTTGTAAAAATCCAAGAACAGCATGTATCCTCTCTCTTGTGTCACGATGAGTTGTGTGGCTGTCAGTGGCTGGACCCACGTGCAGGACTCAGAGACAAAACATTAACTTAAACGACAGCTTTATTTGCTGGTGAGTCACCCTTGGCGATACATAAACAACAACTTAAACTAACTAGACTGGAGATGATGAAGGTAGACGACAACGAATACACACACAACAAACGTGGAGGACGCAACAACTGGCAGGGAAAAACACAGGGCTTAAATACATACTGAGGTGATTAGGGAATGTGAAACAGGAGGAGAACACAGCTGGGACTCATCAGACATGACAAGACAAGGGGCGGCAAAACTCAACACATTGACATAGTACACAGACTTTCAAAGTAAAACAGGAAACTGAACAGACGTGGACTAAACTAGGGGATACAGTGACAGAACAAGAGACACACTGACAGAGATGACTGTATACTAACAGAAGTAACACAGAACCACGACCTAAGAAGGAGAACACAAGAAATGCCAAGGACCTAGGGAGTTAGGAATACTAGCGACAAAAATCAAACCCAAGAGAATCAAAACACATCATGAAATCAAAGATAACTAATACAAACAGAAAAACACTGAGTCCACAGACTCAGGACCGTGACATCTTGGATTATTTCACTGTACTCAAGGAGGTCCAAAACCAGCCCAATATTGTTATGAATTAGTCTTCCTTTCAAAAAACCTGATTGCGTTTCACTGATAATGTTTGAGATGCCTTTCTTTAGCCTCTCAGCTACAGCTCCAGACAGGATCTTATAGTCAGTGTTTAAGGTGATGGGTCTTAAATTGTCTAAAATTCTTTTATCCTTACCCGATTTAGGGATCAGGGTTATCAGCGCTTGTTTCATGCTCGGCATCAGTTCTTTTTTCTCTATCGATTCCTTTAATGCATCAAACAATAAAGTTCTTAGGTCCTTCCAGAAGAATTGATAAAAATTAGTAGTGAGTCCATCTGTCCCTGGGGACTTGTTTAATGCCATTTTCATGACCACCAAATCCAGTTCCTCAATTTGGCGGCCGCTACTAAGTTTTAAAATTACTCATACTAATCTTTCTGGGTCACAAAATAAACTTTTAACATATTTTCAGGCGAGAAAGTAGCTGTGTAAACATCAAATATCTGCTCGGTTTATCAAGATACCGCATATTTGCAAAAGTGCTTCGACGTTTTCGGAGACGTCTGCTACCCACCAGCACTATAGCCAGCTGGGAGCTCGAGGGTCACTGAAGCCGCCGAGAACGGCACAACTCCCGGCACATCATTTTCAGATCACCGCGGACTTTCGCTACTCAGGTTAAACGTGATATATAAGTCCAGGGCCGTGCAGAGACGTTTAAAGGGGCGGGTGCTCAAAGTTAAAAAGGGGCACATTGAACCAGGCTGAATAACAACAACACACATTCATCAACAATCTAATATGGGATCGCATCATACTATATCACTGTTGTGAGGTGGCGACAAGGCAAAGCAAACGTAGCCGATGTTTTACCTGATGGGTACAATGTTGCTGTTGAGGGGTTGCTGTGGATAGTGCTGAAGGGCAGGGCTGTGTTGATCTGAGACTGTAGACATTAAAAAGTCCACAGGAGAGATGGTAGCTGATTAAACAAGTGTCATGAGATAATAACAAAATGCAAAGATTGGTGACAGCGCTTGGAACCATAAGGCAACAAAAAACTGCGAGAAACAAATTAGGCTCTGCCTGTGAATCACTCTTTGCTTCTCTTCTTCCTTCCATCCCATCATTTCATACATCACTCTCCACTTGCTGTCCATCTGAGAACAAGGCACAACTTGCTATTGCAATAAACTATAATCTAATTATCCACACCTAACAACTCCAGCACTTAATCTATAATAAAATGATGAGAGAAAAATGTTATAGCCCTGCCTTTAGTAGCCTCACACAGCTCCTACTGTTTCCTCCTCATGTCCTTACCAGCCATGTCTGGACAATGTTATATCATGAGTAATAATTTAAAAAAATCCATATACATAAAACACACACATGCACGCACACACAGTGACATTTTAGACCTTCTTCAGAATACTGTATATACTATGGGCATAATGGTGCTGATCCAGAATCCTTACATTATTATTTATTACTAGAGCTACAATAATAAAGCAATGAGGAGGGGGAAGTAATAAATATGAAATAATGTATTTATGATGATTCCATTTGTTTCACTATCCACTCTGTGCAGGGCAAAGCTTATTACATTTTTAAACTGTAGAGATACAATAATGTTACTGCTGTAAAATCCAAATTTTGTCTTATTTAAAATATAAATCTAATATAATCTGCTTCTTAAAGTATGTTCTTTAAAATACAGCGTGTGTTTTTTAAAATATTATAATAATGCATAATTATGTGGACATGTATATTAGATCGTTTTTAGTGAAATATAATCCCCCCAGAAAGGCAGGAAATGCTCTGTAACTTACTTTAAAACTAAATATGTTCACTAAAACGGTGACAGAGCTACAGACCTATGACAGCCTTACACAGGTAGCCAGCAGCTGTGACCAGCACTACATGTGCAGTTAATAAAAGGACAGGTAATGTTTGTCACGCTGTTGCACACACAGCACGCTCGTTTGTTTCAGTTCGTCAAATTGCCACAAGACAACTTACCAACGTGTACGTAATAAGCCAATACTCCTGTGTGCTACACACTACAGTGTACGCTGTACAGCTACTTACTGGGTTTGTCGCATCAGTCTGTGTCTCTGAGTTAACTTGTGTTTCTCCTACAGCTCCGGACCGCAACAAATGCGCGTGCTCTTTGTGAGCTCGTTCCCGGCTCGTAACCAGCGCGTTCTGCCATCAAGGGCGATCATTGGTTAAATGTGATCATGTGACTGATGCAAGCCAGATCCTTTTATTTAGCAAAACTGTGATTAATAGTTAAATATTATTGTTGAGGGGCACAGACAGGACTCCGCACGCACACACACATAAAATAAATTAAAAAAAAAAAATGTTTTTTAAAAGTTGCCTCAACAAAAGGGCACTTTGGGCACCCATCAGGAAAGGGGCGGGTGCTCAAGCCCCTCCAGCCCCCCCCCCCCCTCTGCACGGGCCTGCATAACTTACTTAGACAACCTAAAAATGTTATTGTTTGGCTTTTTTCAGTGTTTTGTTTGTTCGTGAGTAAATCGGTTTGGCTGAGATTAAAGTTATTAGATTAGATTAGATAAAATAAAACTTTATTAATCCCCCGGGTGGGTTCCTCCTTGGTTTTTACACAGCTGAATAAACATCAAACAGAAAACTGATTAAACAGAAGTATGAGACGGTCGAGAATTTACTCCAGTGTCCTGTTATATTGCAGATAGCAAGGAACAGACAGCCGAGTTTATTAAACTCCACCGAGACAGCGGTGACGCTAATCAGAAGGCTAGACCGTCCAATTTCCCCAGCTGTTTACTTCCAGCATATCCAACCTTCTGAGGACCCAGCCCACGTACGCCGCGAAGGCCGGGTCCTCGGGAGGATGCAGCCGATGAATTTGGACACTGTCACTACCCGATCGGGGGTGTGCCAAATGGCGGAGTGAGTAGACGCTCTCTACCGAGTTCTGCACAGAAAGTTCGTGAACAACGGTAAAACCTCAACTTTATGCTGCTAACACTAACAATTCACTAAATAAGAGAAGATGCAGCAATCATAGGGCAAGAAGCAGCAGAATGCCGAATCAGAAAGGAGCGAAAAGGGGACTGGAAAGTTCCAAGTCTAAGATAGCGCCTGAGAATGCTAACGAGGAGAGTGCTACGCCCAGCAACGTGCTAATGGATAGCTTCCATAACTACGCAGCTACTACGGTGGCACTCACGTTAGCCGAAGAAGAAGTGGATGAGTTCCCACCTCTCCCTGTTACACCTCTCAAATCGCCAGCTCCGAAGAAGGTGATGTACGAACGCAGCAACTCTGACCCAGTTGATGTAAATGAGATAATTTCTCGTCTGTCGGCACTAATAAACACCAGGTCTGATAACATTGAGAGCATGGTGAGAGAGAACTCGAACATGGTGAAAGAGAATACGCTCCAGATTGAGGGTCTCAAAAAGACGATTGATTTTGTGTGCGCAGAAATGAAAGATATGAAGGGGAAAGTTTGCGACTTGGAAAAAAAAGTAACTAAAGAGGAAGGTCGAGTGGACAACTGCCAACAGAGAATCTCTGAGTTGGAAAGATATTCCAGGAGGTGGAATCTCAGACTACATGGAGTCAGGGAGGCTGAGAAAGAAGACGCAAGGGGAAAGGTGACTGTGATATGCCAGTCTGTTCTGCCAGAACAAAATCATAGGCTGCCTGACGTCATCGACACCGTACACCGACTCGGAGCCAAGCGACAAGGTAGCACCAGACCTAGAGGCATCATCGTGCAGTTCACCTACCGAATCTACAGAGATGCTGTATGGAAAGCAGCCAAAACATCCTCCTACCTGCAGGACAATCATTTGAGGTTCGCTGAAGATCTGTCCAGGGAGGACAGAGAACGTCGTGACAAACTGTGGCCGATGATAGACAAAGCCCCTAAGGAGGGTAAGCCGGCTTATTTCGTGGGAGGCCGAGGATTCATCAGTGGATCAGAAGTTTTCCCTCCTTCATAGAGACGCTTATTCAGTCTCCGAAATGACATTTCTGTAAGCTTGTTTACATGGTGAACTTGATATTTTCACCCTCAGGTTAAAGTTTTATTTTGTGTTGAAGAGTGTGTTTATCTATAAAATGCTATATTTAAACCAAAGCAGATAGTTAAATACTGTATTTTTATAAGCTTAGTCACTCAGGGTTTTTACTGTTCTACTACCTAAATTGTGCAGCACCCGGTCCCCTTATCCTATAGATCTATTCTTAGTTGTAGAAGTTTAGAACTTACTTTTTCTCTTTCTTTTTTCTAATAACTTTGTCTTTTTCATTTGTTTCTCTACCAGGGGTTTAAGACAAACATGTAAACGCAAAGCTTTGTTTTTATTTGCCAAACAATTTAAAACAGATTTTTGCTTTTTCCAAGAGAGTCATTCCACACCTGCTGATACAAATTTTTGGAAATCACAATGGGGTAATGAAGTCTGGTTGTCCCATGGCTCTGAGCGTTCTGCTGGAGTTGGCACGCTTAAAAATTCTTTTTCTGGAGATGTGTTACACTCTGACTGTGACACCTTAGGACACTACCTCTGCTCACTAATCAGACACAATAACAGTACTTTCATTGCAGTAAATATATATGGTTACAATAATAAAACTGAAAATGATAAATTACTTGACTCCTTAGAAGAAAGAATTAATTTCTGGCTCTCCAAATACCCAAATTCAGTCCTCTTAATTGGTGGAGACTTTAACATTGCTTTAGACAATACGGTTGATAGGTGGCCTCCAGGGCAGCAGTCTTCATACAGTGCAAACTTTAAAAATTTCATGGGAAAATTTAATCTTGTGGATATTTGGAGAGAAAAATTTCCAGATGATAGACTCTTTGCTTGGAGCAATAAGACAGGATCCAGGCAATCACGTATTGACTTTTGGCTTGTTTCTGACTGTATTGATAAAGATAATATTACTGTTAATATACTTGCCACGCCCCTCACTGATCATAGAGCAATTTACATTAACGTCCGAATGTTTACACTGGATAATATACCTCATAAATTCTCTTATTGGAAGTTAAATAATTCTTTACTAAAAGATAAAATGGTTAACATGCAGATTAATAAATTAATTGTTTATTATTGGAACAAAGCTAACAGAGAGAAGTCCTTTTGTACCAATTGGGAACTTTTTAAATTTGAAGCATGCAAATTCTTGAGAAGATATGGGAGTCAAATTGCTAAATTAAGGAAAGCTGAAGAACAAGAAGTAATAAGCAGAATTGCCTCTTATTACCAGAAGTCCCCAGAAGAAATCTCAGAGGAAGATAAATTAAGTTTACTAGAACTTCAAAATAAATTGGACGGTTTATAACGACTCAAGGCTGAGGGTGCTTTCATAAGATCCAGGAAGAGGTGGCTGGAGGAGGGCGAACAAAATTCTGCTTACTTTTTCAGACTTGAAAAATACAGATCAAAAACAAACTCTATTCATCAACTAAATATTAATGGCATTGTCTCTGACAATCCTGGAGAAATTTCACATTTCTGTGCCGAATTCTATACTAAACTATACAACTCAAAATATAATGAGGCTGTCTCAACAGGATTTTTCAATAATATTAAAAACCTAAAATCTATTGTTGTGGAAGATAGAAGTTATTGTGACAGCCCTCTGACTGTGGAGGAAGTTTGTAATTCCATTTCTGCACTTAAGGCCAATAAATCTCCCGGCACAGATGGTTTGACTGCAGAGTTTTATAAATCATTTTCTAATCTCCTGGCTCCATTTTTACTGCAGGTTTTTACAGAAAGTATAGAGAATAACATCCTCCCTCCTTCTCTTACTCAAGGTCTCATAACACTTATTCCAAAACCAAACAAAGACTTACTCTTTATTGATAATTGGAGACCCATCTCCCTGCTCAATAATGACTATAAGGTTATGGCTTTAATACTTGCTAACAGAATTAAAGAGGTCTTGGAAACAATTATTGATGAGACACAATCGGGCTTTATGAGAAACAGACACATTTCTAATAACATTAGACTGGTTTTGGATTTACTTGATTACTCTGATTTGGTATCTGACAATAGCTTCATTCTCTTCCTGGATTTTTATAAGGCTTTTGATACAATTGAACATCAATTTATTTTCCACTCTTTGGAAAAATTTGGCTTTGGCAAGTTTTTCTGTAAAGCTGTCAAAACCTTATACACAAATGGCAATAGTTCTATTGAAATGATTAACGGCTCCACCCCGAGATTTGACCTGAAACGTGGTATTCGCCAAGGATGTCCTATTTCACCATATTTATTTTTACTTTGTACACAAATTGTTGCAACTAATATTTCAAACAGTGTTGTACAAGGAATCACCATAGCTGATAAGGAGCTCGTCATCAGCCAGTTAGCCGATGACACCACACTCTTCTTGAAGAATGCAAACCAAATCCCTCCAGCTCTTACTGTGATTAGTGATTTCTCTGAGGCCTCTGGTTTATGCCTAAATCTAAAAAAGTGTGAGTTACTAGCATTTAAAGACTGCCCTGCAAATACTATCTGTAATATCTCTGTTAAACAAGAAGTCACATACTTGGGACTGTTAATATCCAAAGACCAAAAATCAAGATTCTCTTCAAACTTCACTCCAATTATACAGAAAACCCTAAAAAAGTTCAACCAGTGGCTGCAAAGGGACTTGTCTTTGAAAGGTAGAGTGTTAATTACTAAAGCAGAAGGGTTATCCCGATTAACATATGCTGCTGTCTCCTTACATCTGGATAAGAAAATTAGTAAAGATATTGACTGTATGCTCTTTAATTTTATATGGAAAAACCGTACGCATTATATTAGAAAAACTGTTGTGATGAATAAGTACGAATCAGGTGGGCTTAACGTTTTAGACTTTTCTACTTTAAATAACACTTTCAAAATTAATTGGGCCAAACATTTTCTTAAAAACCCTACCTCTATCTGGAACTTTATACCACATTATATTTTCTCTTGTTTTGGTGGCTTTAATTTTGTTTTAAATTGTAATTACAATGTTGAGAAACTCCCTGTAAAGCTTTCATCCTTCCATAAGCAGGTCCTCTTAGCGTGGACCCTCATTTATAAACACAACTTCTCACCTCACAAATACCTTATCTGGAACAACAGAGATATTTTATAGAAAAATAAATCACTTTTCCTGGAAACTTGGGTCCAAAATGGGATCCTATTGGTGGCTCAGCTGGTTAATAAAGAGGGACAACTACTTACTTACAACGACTTTATTGCACTATATAATTTTCCAATCAGTGTTCAGGAATTCTCAATGGTGCTTGGTGCCATACCCTCAGGGACTTTAATATTATATAAAAACACTGACAGCTCAATATCTACCTCAGTCACTCTCCCTCAGGGGTGTCAAACTCAAATACACAGTGGGCCAAAATTCAAAACTGGAACAAGGTCGCGGGCTAACATTAATATTTACTGGAAAAAAAATCTTCCTCCAGATTTAAGAATGAATCTCTTCTTATGGACTCAAACAAGTTTTTCTGAAAAACTGAATATGGAACAAGCAAAGCTTAATACTAAACAATATATATATTAGCTGTATAATACCAGTAGGCCAGCTCTAATAGTAATTTGGTATGGCTTCGCGGGCCAGAGTTTGACACCTATGCTCTCCCTGATCCAGCTGAGTTACCAATAGGAAAAATCTGCTTTTCACAGGAACTTGGTAACAGCAATAAGAGAATACGTAGTTTATTCCAAGAAGATATCGTCTCTCTCCCATATGTAATATCTTATTGGAACCGATATGTTCCAGATATCAAGTGGAAGACAGTCTAGATGGTCCCCCATAAATATTTGATTGTAAATAAGGTGAAAGAAGTCTCATTTAAAATTCTACATAAATGTTATCCAGCCAGTCACTACATGGTAAAATTTAAAAGGGACATTAATACTAATTGTACTTTCTGTGGGGATCATCCAGAAACTGTGACACATCTTTTTTGGTACTGTTCTTTTACACAGAGATTCTGGAAGGAATTTAGCAGGTTTGTTATTGTCCATATTTTAAGGGAGTTTTCTTTACGATGGGAAAATTTTTTCTTCACAAATGCAGATACTTTAAAGCTAAACCATGTATAAACAGATGGCTGAATGACTTTAGACTCTGGGCTAAATCGCTGAAACTTGTGAATAACAAGAAAGCCCATAAACTTGTTGTTTTATTTAAAGAGTTTAACCTATGTTAAAAAAAAAACTCCCTATTTTATAATCACGACTGCCCTTTTTTTGCACGTTATTTTTTGCCTTTGGTTCAAATCCTTCAATGACTGTTCTTTCTTTTTGTGCTAACTCTTTTAGCTTTGTGCTTATTGTTGTTGTTGTTTTTTTTTTTGTTCGTTTTGTTTGTTTGTTTGTTTTGCTATAATGCTCAACGGGGGCGGAGCGTGGGGGTGGCTTACTGGGCTTAAGCCCGGGTTGTTTTGTCAGAAGCCCGGGGTCTTTTGGAGTGTAATTTTTCATAGTTAGATGCCTGGCTGACAACTGTATCAAACAAAAAGTACACACAATATTCGAAGCACATAGTGCACACTGTGGGAATTTACGACTGTGCGTGAATCCCCCCTGATATTGGTATGATCCGAGCTCAGGCACTAAGCGACTGAGCGAGGGGGCGGGGCAGCTGCTGCCAGCAGTGAGTGCGCTGTTGGAGAAACGGAGCCAGCCATACTAAGGAGAGCTGAAGTTTGACCAGGTACCAAAGAAAATCATTCGTACTGTACAAATAATGTAAATATGACGGTGCATCACGAAAGATTGATATCAAACTGATCACTTGACCAATATTACGTTACTTGCTCTTCAAGTGAATCAACAAATGGCGAAATGAAAAGCCGAACAAATGCTATTTTTTTAGAGTCTTAGCTTACGTGTGTTTATTTCATATTTTCAGTTCTTACCCTCCCCGACTAAATCGGTTTCAGTTATGTACTGAAACATAAGAATGGACATTCGAGGGTTCTTTCAAAGAAAAAACTCAGGTAGATGTTATTTTATATATTATGTTTTGTATGTTGGTCATTTCTATGCAAAACAAGAGGGATTTCAGTACACAGCAGGATATTCACATTTGTAACCAGATATTTACATACACTTTAGGGAGAAAACATAAAACATTTTTACTGTACAACATCAATTTAGAGTAAACTTTTGTTTTAGATAAATATTGAAATATCTTTTGAATTAGTTAAATGTCAGAATAAAGAGAGACAGAGCTGTCTATTTATTATCACTTTCATCATATTAAGGAGTACATATACACTAAGTTTATTGTTAATTAATAAGAAAACTCCAGACGATTCCATTCTGAGCTGAAGAAGCTTCTGATAGGTTAGTAGAGTCCATGTGAGTAAACTGGTGGCACAGCTGTGGATGCATATAAGGCAAAACACAGAGCCTGTTTCTGTGACATGGGAACATCAAGAGATATCAACCAAAACACCAGAAAAAGAACTGTGGAGCTTCATAAGTGTGGCTCAGTCTGAATACAATTTGGTGCCATTTGCTATTAAGAAATACAGATAGTTTCTCTCTTTACTCTTAAAGTTAACAAATATGTTTTTATATTTATCAATCTAAAAAAATAAACATTTTGTCTGATTTGATGTTACAATTAAAAAAGTGTTTTTATCTGAAGAGTAAATATCTGGTTTCAACTGTATATTTGATGATTGTCAGCACAAAGAGGGAGAGAGAGGAGAACGAGGACAGAACAGATGAACAAGAGCAGGTGAGACACACATGTTAGTCACATGGTCGTTTACCAAAAGTATCAGCGTATCATAGGTCCTCATGTATCTCGTACCTAGTGTTTCTTTTTAGGTTTGTTATTTTTCAAATTCTGTATTTATTAAGTTCTGCAGGCTTGTTTGTACAACAAGGCTGAATAATTATATAAACTTTTCTCAATCTAAATAGTGGACTTTGGTAGAATTAAAAAACAAGTGTAGTGCAGGTCTATGATGGTTTTTAGTGCTACTATCATCTAGTTCTGATTCTGGTTCTGTCTTGGTTAAGTCCTCAGTAGTCCTGATTTTGAACTGTTGTAGTCCTGTTTTAATTCTGGATCAGTTCTGGGTCTGGTTGAATTGGGGTTTAGTCCTCGTGTCTTGATACAGCCCTGACCTTGTTCTGCCTTGCTGCTTAATTAAAAAACTAGTTTAAGGTGTCCTGCACATGTGATATAGATTTTTCCCTATATGAAGTCATTCTTTTTTGAACAGAGCCTATTAATCTTTCAGTCATTTCTACCCCCCCCCCCCCAAAAAAAAAAAATCCCACATGCATACTACTCTTTGGGCTAAGCCCCGGGTGTTTCAAATATCTGGCTCCGCCTCTGATGCTCAACCGAGGATGTAACATAATCGGATTAATTATGGTGCCTTGTATGTTATACTGTTGTTTGTAAATAAAGTTTAATTAAAAAAAAAAAGTTTCTGTCGCCATTTTAGTTTTTAAAAGACGTCGTGATAAGGGCGGGTCTTACTGTGAACCTGCGCGCTCATTGGCTAATAACTTGAGATTGACAAGCCGTTATCCAATGAGCGCGCGGCTTCTCCCAACATAAAGTAGTTTCCTTTGAAAAACCAAAGTATGATTATTTTTGCCTCCACTGACGGAGCCTGTTGTTCCCGCCACAGAGACACAGTAATGTCAGAGCGGTGTTAACACTCACCCGCCTCAGCACAGCTCTCACTCTCTTCCTGCTCTCTCAGCTAAACTCACTTCCTCTCTACTTACAGGAAACCAGCGCTCAGAGGAGCCGACCGGCCTCACGTTTCACCCACAGACACGAACAGTGTGGAATTATTTTATGTCATAAGAAGAAACATATTCATGTTAACACTCGCCTGCCTCAGCTCCACCTTCCTCCTCCTGCTGCTCTGAACTAGTGATGGGTCGTTCGCGAACGAAATGGCTCTTAGAGCCGGATCGTAGACGTGAACAACGCAGCCGCCTCCTTATCACGAGCCGTCACATATTTTTTTTTCTTTCTCTCAGCCTCTCTCTCTCTCTCTCTCTCTCTTGCACTTTTTTTCTGCTTCACAGGAACAGAGGCAGAGAGAGAGAAAGAGGCAGGGCCAACAACGTCACATTAGAAAGGTATAGTAATCATCCACAACTATTTTCAGTTGGAGATGATAAAGGATTCAGAAAGTTTATTCATGCAGGTCCATATGACAGAGAATATGCATGTTCTTTTTGTTTTCATATTTTAATTTATATTTAATTGTGTTGTGGTTTGCAGTGTGTTGTGTTGTTTCACTTTAAATTTGTAAAAGGAAAAAGCTGAAAATTTAAACAGTTAAAAGTTGAAATGTGAATAGTTGATTTTTATATTATATGATTTATTTATTACATTTTATGCGGCGTGAATAAATAAAAGTATATTTACGGTGGCCCCTAGAGACAAAGCACGTACAAACTCCAAAACACGTACAAACTCCGAAACACGTACAAACTCCGAAGCACATAAAAACTCAGAAGCACATAAAAACTCAGAAGCACATAAAAACTCAAAACACGTACAAAAGACAACAGAAGTGCTCCAGGATGCTAGGCGCAGTGTTGAGCCTTTGTTACCTAGTGGCTACACAAGCCAGCAAGTACCAACGACCGGATTTGGTGTGTGGTAGTAACAGGTAAATGAACTTTTTTTTTAAATTATTTGAATATATATGAGTGCCTGTGTATAAATACACAAACAATACACACATGCTTTCAATTGTGTAATTTAAGTGATCTAGTAGCTCTGCTTTGGAAGTTCAGTTCATGCTAGAAATGTGTTTTGGAGTTTGTACGTGTTTTGTCTCAAGGGGCCACCGCATATATCTACCATAACCACTTTTTTTTTTACGTCAGTAATTCCTTTTTGTGCATAATTTTACATTATTGTTAATAATAAATTAATTAAAGCAACAAAACAACCTGAAGAGCCGGTTTGGAGCCGAAAGAGCCGGTTCTCTAAAAAGAGCCGGAAATCCCATCACTACTCTGAATGGAGGATCAACACTTTCACTGCTCCTCCCTAAACACAGAGGATGCTGGGACTTGTAGTTTTTACCTTGTGTGATATTTATGGCTGTGACACTAAATCACAGCATGTAAACTTCCTGCAAACATGTCACAGGCGATAAAAGTTTCACATTAAAGGTGAAGTTATTTTTCTGTCTCATGTTCAATAAACAGTGAGCTGGGAAAACTGAAGAACAGACTTCAGACGTTCCCTGCAGAGTTTCTGCTGCTCGGTCGTCTGCATGTTGCTGAGACTGAGCTGATGATGAAGCTGTGACGGGTTTATGGCACGTTTGGTTCTGGAGAAGAGTTTTACTGTCGGTGCAGGTGAAATGATCAGAGGTTACAGCCTCTGGTTAAAGTGGAGGCAGCGATCAGGACGGCTGAGCAGCAGAGGTCTCGAGGGTCCTAAAGTGTAAAAGCATCAGTGTTAGTAACACAAAGATCACAGAATGGGATCATCCACACAACACTAACATCCAAATCCACGGCAGGAACTCTTCCAGTGTCCTGAAAAATCTGTGTGCACGATGCTGAGATTAAAATCTGTCTGCTCATCTTAATGCAATATTTACTAAAGTCTGGTAGAAGTTTTACTGATTTCCAGTCCACTTAGCAGACGTGTGGATAGGTGCTGGGTTGTAGAGCAGACTGAAAGCTTTAAGTTCATCCTCTGATTAAAAACTCAGACCCACAGATACAGGAAGTATAACGCTGGTGTAAGACAGGAAACGGCAACACGGCAGCCATCTTTTTCCTCCCATGATGACCAGTGTCCCAGCAGAAGCTGGGGTTTGTTAGATCCTGTTCGATCCAGAGGAAACAGGCTAAAAGAGTCGATCAGGGGGGGGCGACCGTGGCTCAGGGGGTTGGGAAGCGTATCTGTAACTGGAAGGTCGCCGGTTCGATCCCTGGGCTCTCTGTCCTGGTCGTTGTGTCCTTGGGCAAGACGCTTTACCCTACCGCCTACTGGTGTTGGCCAGAGGGGCCGATGGCGCGATATGGCAGCCTCGCTTCTGTCAGTCTGCCCCAGGGCAGCTGTGGCTACAACTGTAGCTTGCCTCCACCAGTGTGTGAATTTGAGAGTGACTGAATAGTGGCATTGTAAAGCGCTTTGGGTGCCTTGAAAAGCGCTATATAAATCCATTATTATTATCATGGTTTTATTATGTGCACGTTATGATTGAAGCTCTGGTTGTGTGTTAGAGACAGAACCTGCAGATTCCTCCACTCTGCCTCCTCCTCTGCAGGAATTAGCCTCTTGGCTGGTTTTATTCACCAACGTGAATAAAATCATCAAACTAATCCAAGTTCATTGTGAAATGCCTGAAAATGGAGGAATAAATCTGTCAGTTACCGTATAAAGTTTGAGTTTGTCAGTGTTTTACACGGAGACGGTCGTCAGAATGTTGAATGTTTAGCATGAAAGTTCCACATCTGGAGAAACCTTCAAGATTAAAGCCAGTGAAAAGTGAAGAGTTTCTGCAGCAGCCGCACTTCCTGCAAATCTGTTCTTTCAAAATAAAGTGAAGAGTCTAAAATTATATTCACGACAGGTTTAAAGGTGAAGGTGGTCACATGGTTTTAGTGGAATGCCTACGTGGGCGCGTCTGAGTGATTTTGATTCAGATTCGTGCAGCGTGGAGCAGTAAACACTTGTTTTTGTTCATCTGGACTCATGAATGATTCCAGTTAGCACATTTCCAGCCAATGAAACGTAACTACAGATGAAGACAAACACATTTAAGTTGCCCGACTCTCGAGTGTGGGTGCGTGTTCCCATTTTCAGTCTGTTTTAGTTTTCAGTTTAGAGGAACGCTGCAAACTCACAAAAACTTCTTTCTTTTGAGGTTTTGTTGTCAGACTGATAAAAGCAGCAGCAGCTGGTGTTTGATGAGCAGACGTGTGTTTCCTGTTCTGTAATAATCAGCTTGTTACCATCACATAATGAACTCAGCCGTGACCAATGAGGCCGTCCTTGTGCGGTTCTCTGGCGCTGATTCTGACTGTGACCTTCACCTCTGCAGGGTCATGTTTGGGGCTTTTAGCATCTTTGTGTGTCGGTCAGATTTAATTCACTCTTGTTTTGAGGTTTTGTGCCTTTTTGTTTCATTCTTTGTGCGTTTATTTTCTCTTTAAGCCTTTCAGGACTCGTGCTGTTGGCTTTTTCCTGGTGTGTTATTAGTATTTTTCATTTCTAAACTTATTCTAAAAGAAGGACCGATGGAACATTTATGTGAAAATAAACATCATTTAATGTTTTTGTCAATCACAGTGTTGGGACTAACGCGTTATTAAGTAACGTGTTACAGTAACTACGTTATTATTGTGGTAACGAGCACGGTAACTAGTTATTATGCTAAAATCAGGAACGCGTTAGTCGTTACTGGGATTTAGATAGGCTCGTTACTCGTTACTTCGTGTGGTGGCTATCGCGGAGCTTCCACAGATTCAGTAACATTAGCAAGTGGTGGAAGCCAGCAGGTGGAGGAGGGAAAGGGGGATGCAGAAGGAAAAGAGACCCGAGGCGGCCGCCGGTCCAAGTGTGAACTGAACTTCAGGTAAGAAGTTATGACCTGCAGTCTCTCTGGGTCAGATATGAACCAAGTTTAGGTGGAGTTTATTTTTGTTATTCTGACTTTTTCCGTACTGCATACTAGCTAGCATGACAGAGTTTCTATACAGCTGGGTGGGTGCTATGAAGTTAATGATGTTGAACTTTATTTTGTTCATAAGTTATTAGAATTGCCAACCGTCTCATCTGGTATTCAGAGAAAATATTACGCATTTCTTATTGAGGTGAAAAGGAACAGTTAGTCCTGTAATTCAGCTACAATGAAAAAGGCACAAAGCTGGATTTATTCTGTGTCTTTGCTGCACAGCTGCCTCTTCTTCTCTCATTCTCTCCCCCTCCCTCTCCCGTTTCTACTTCAATCATGAAAACTGATCAATGATCAGCTGATCGGCTCTCTTGTTTGTTTATCTCCCACTTTGCATTAGAAAGAGGAAACCAGCGGAGTTCACGTTAAACAACAGCAGCACGTTTAAGCTTGATCAGCTGTTGTTAGAATTTATTTCATATTAATTTCTAGTATCAGCTGATGTTTGCTGGAGCCACAGCTGCAAAAAAACTGCTGGTCATGATGTCGGTTTGGTTATCTGGTGAGAGGGAAACATGAAGATGAAACCAGGAGATGTCCTTACTGAATCATCAGAGCTGAACAGTGATGGAGAAACAGGTTTACCTTTTAGGTGACATGAATGAGTTGAAGGGAAGTTATGAACTGTTTCTGAGAGACAAATAACACCAGGATCCTTTTTTAGGTAGCTGACAGCTGGTAACTGTGCAGGGGCGGGTCTAGCAAAGTTTTGCCAGGGGGGCCAGGTAGGGCATTAACAGGGAAAGGGGGGCACAAGGAAATACTTTTCTTTCTTATTCTCATTTAAAATGTCTCGCTTTTAAAAAATAATTATCTGAATCTTACAACAAACGATTGATAGATTGATGCATATACACCATCAAGACAGTGAGCATCACTGTCACAACAGCGTTTGTTTTCATTCAAAGGCTTTAGGATTTTTGCTATAATGGTGGGCCGGTCTCTAGTCACAATGCCCAGGCTGATTTTTTTGTCCCAGTCCAGCCCTGTATGCAGCTCATCTGCAGTCTGGTGTTACCTACATCTTCCTATTCAGAAGGCAGAATTTCCGAGTTCTGAGTACAATCGAAAGCACCACGACTGCAGTTCTTGTGTTGGATGTAAAAGGCGCACATGATGCTGTGACGTAGGCTAGAATCATGGTGGCGGTCAACGACGGTCCAGGCGTGGGATTTCTCTCGTGGAAATATGCACATTATCTTTTCCTTTCTATTGGTAGGTGGCACAGTGCACTTGTGGCAGGTAAGCAAGCTAGAAGACTGGCAAAGTTATGGAAGCAACACATTAACAAGAGAATTCTGAGTAAAACCAAAGTTACTTTCCCTAGTAACTAGTTACTTTGAAAGTAACGAGTAACTTGAAGTAACTGAGTTACTTTTGATAGAAGTAACTAGTAATGTAACTAAGTTACTAATTTAAAGTAACTTACCCAACACTGGTCAATCATTAAAAATAAGTCCTGGTCTTTCATTTTGCTGCTGCATTGTTCACAGAAACACATATTTTTCTGTTTCTTTCTGTTTGTGTGTTTCTGCTTTTGCCTGTTTAGAGCTGCTGAGCAGGAAAACCCAGACGAACAAAAACCTCTTTTAAGTAAATGTTTGAGTCACTTTGGGTCTGAACTGTAAAAATCTGCAGACTGAAACAGATTTGAAGGCATCACAGGAACAGCCTCACAATCAAAACATGAAAGAGAGGACTTTTATTTTGAAACACTCAGGAAATGACAGAGGGAAAGTTTTTTAATTAAAACAAATTATTAGTTTATACAACCACCAAAACTGTGATGATCCTCCTTCTCCCTAAGATGGCAAACTGAAACACAAGTTTCCTTGTGGCTCAGGAAACTAACCACTCCAAGTTGGTGACTTTTGGAGATTTATTTTCCTGGATGATTGAGAATGCATCAAGACGAACACAAAAGGAAGTTCACCGCTTTTAGCAGCTCCCCCCCAGACAAACAAAGAGGCAGTTGGCAGTTAGAAATCAGCAATCATTCACACACCCCCACTCCCCTCCAGAATTCTCAGGTAACAACCTAATTTACATATGAATGACTAGCCAATTTAGCTTCCACTTGGCTGAAGCTAAAGCCTAGCTAAAAGCCTACCAGCCATTTGGCAACTCAGCCCATCACACGTCCACGTCTCTCCTTGTTTCGTCTTTTATTATGAAAGGGTTGTGTTTCCATGTTCAGTGTGTTTCATGTTGCTTCCCCTGTGGTGTCAGGTTCATTTGTGTCAGCTGTGTTTCCACTTCCCTCCTTTCTCTTCTGTGTATTTAAGTCCGCTGTCTTCCTCTGGGCAGTGTTGGTGCGTTTTCCTCCGTTCACGTTATTCCGGGTTTCAGGTTATCTCCTGATTCTGTTTAGGTCCATGTTCATGTTCATGTTTTTTCATCAGAGTTTCTCGCATGCACCTCCTCGGATTCATGTTCATGTTTTTCTTGTCATAGTTGTCATAGTCATACCGAGTTATTCCCAGGATAGGTTTTAGTTTTAGTTTCCGCTCCTGTTTGCTGGGCCTTGTTTTGTGTTCGTGTTTTTCAACCTAATAAATGGTTTGTTTTTTTGTTAAGATTCAGTTCCATCTCTCCCTTGTCTGCTTCCGGGTTCATATTGCAATCACATCAGCCACCGTGACAATAAACTTATTTTGATTTTTAACTTTCTTTATTTTTTCAACAATATTATGTATATATAAACATTTTGCATCTTACAATATAAAGCCTGGATCCTGCACATATTGCACTTTGAACTTGAACTGTGTTGTCTGTTTATTGGAGATTGTACTACTTGAATTCATTATCCTGGTGATATAACACATTAATTCTCCATTTGGAATCAATATAGTATATAATACAGTATCTGTCTATCCATCTATATAGCTATTGAATTGAACTGGAGTGAATGGAAGAGAATTAAATAATGGATTTCATGTTCATGTTTATCTATGTTGTAACAGTGACGACTTGAGACATCTGTTTGGCACTATATGAAGAGAATTAAATAAAATTTAAATAAAAATGATATTAACTGTATTTATACATTTTATATTTTTGGATGAGACACTGTCAGTGTGCTGTTATATAACTCAGGTATTTTTAAGGCCTGACTGGTGGCATTGGTGCCCATTGCTTTACTGTGCTGTTGGATGTGTATGTGGGCTATCCCTTGTACCTGACATTTGATTGGGCATCACTGTGTTGCTATGGTATGATCCTGGTAGTTGTTGTTAATAAAACAATAACAAATTCAAATTCAAACATTGCTGCATTCTTCTGTCACTGAGGATTCCAAACCTGCACTCAGTCTCCTCATTACTTTGGTATTGAACAGACAAACTTTGGAGCTCCTGCAAACTTTATTCACAAACTGCAAATATTTTACACAAATCTGCGACTGACAACAAGCACAGAGACTTCAAACAATCACTGAAGTAAGCACTGAAAGATTTACTTTTAAACAATAATGATTAAGACCTTTTTCGTAAGGTTGTTTTCCCTTGATTGCCAGCTGTTACTGTTTTTATCTTCATATCTTTCATATTTGTCCACCTAAACAATGCTTTAATGATAAAGTTTGAGAAGTTTGATATGAATTTATCCAACTGACTTGAAAATGAAACTGACAACTGTCCTGTAATCTTACACAGAGAAACCAAATCCTGCGTCTTTGCCTTGACAGACGCCTAAAATGGCTCGAGCTGTGGTAAGTTACCCTTCACTGTGTCTGTTTCTAAACATTAAATCGTGTGAATTTTTAAAGAAAAATCCAACAACAACAATAATAATATGTAACAGAGCAAAACGTCAGATGACTTAAATGTTCCTCTGCAACACAAAGTCAAAGTCTGCCTCCTCCACAGGCAAAGGAGAAGCTCCCACGCTCATCCAGTGCAGACCGTTGTGCTCTGGACAATGAAGTTCCCGCTTTCATGTTCCGACCTATCAGCGCACCTGCATGTGAGCTCCTAAGTCCAACACCTGCTGATGCCAGCTTTCAGTCGAAGGACACAGACAAGATCATGCATCCAGATTTGAAAAACGATCATTCATCCCTGGATGATGACGTGATGTTTTTCATGTGTCCTACTGATGTTCCTCTGCCTCCGAGACCTCCACCCACTGCAGAGTTAGGTCTCTGCAGAAAGCGCAGATATTCTACTGCTTTTTCTGTTAATGATGAAGAGGAACATTTGATGCCCAAACGCATGAGGCTGATGAGTTGGGATGTCTCTAAGTCTCCAGCTGCTGAGAAGGAGTATGTTTGCTTTACGTGTCCTGAAGACAAGAGGTCTGAGTTACCTCTCAGCTCCCTCCAAGGCCATCCACCATCACAGGTCAATAATAATGACACTGACCAGTGTACCATTCTGCTGCCTCCTGAAATCCCAGTGCCTCCACCCACTGCAGAGGTAGGTCTCTGCAGAAAGCGCAGATATTCTACTGCTTTTTCTGTGGAGGATGAAGAGGAACATTTGATGCCCAAACGCATGAGGCTGATGAGTTCTGATGTTCCAGTTTCTTCAGTTCCTCCACCTGCTGATGCCAGCTTTCATGCAAAGTACACTGACAAGATCATTAATCCAGATTTGAAAAATGATCATGCATCCCTGGATAATGAAGTGACATTTTTCATGTGTCCTAGCGATGTTCCTCTGCCTCCGAGACCTCCACCCACTGCAGAGGTAGGTCTCTGCAGAAAGCGCAGGTATTCTACTGCTTTTTCTGTTAATGATGAAGAGGAACATTTGATGCCCAAACGCATGAGGCTGATGAGTTGGGATGTCTCTAAGTCTCCAGCTGCTGAGAAGGAGTATGTTTGCTTTACGTGTCCTGAAGACAAGAGGTCTGAGTTACCTCTCAGCTCCCTCCAAGGCCATCCACCATCACAGGTCAATAATAATGACACTGACCAGTGTACCATTCTGCTGCCTCCTGAAATCCCAGTACCTCCAAGTCCTGCCCCTGTTGGAGTTCTAGAAACTGTTGATTTTCCTTTTGTTGATAATTAGATACATGTTTGTGGTAATAAATACATTTTTGAGCAAATACATGTTGAGATGATTCGGTTGCTTATGATGGTTATAACTCTCCAAACAGTATTATTCCTAATAAGATCTTTACTTTTTATACTTATTTTCTCCATGAACTATTTTGATGTCTATTTTGAAGATCCACTCATATCATGACAGTATGCTTATTCTCAGTAGAGTGTATAGCCACATCTGAAGAAAGAATCAATTAAAGTCACTCATTAACAACTTACCACATACGCCGGAGCTGAATTCAAGATGTAAGCAGACGTTTCACAGATATCTTGGTTGTCTTTCCATTTCCTACACTAACAGTATCCTGAGAATTGGCTTATAGAGCTGATATAAAGGTGAAATTTGATGACTTAATCGAAGCATCATCAGCTTAAATGCAAATGAATCCACTGTACTTGAGGTAACCTAACACTGACCATGAACGCCACAATCACTGTGCGCCAGTCCAACACAGTGCTTTACTGTGAACTCACCACAGTACTGCAAACTAAAGTGTTTATCTTCCAGTCCAATCCAATCCATCTTTATTGAGAAAGCACTTTAAAAAACCCAGGACAAAACCAAAGTGCTGTACAGTAAATGAGTTAAGAACAATAGAATAAAACATAACAGTAAAAAAATAAAACACATAATACATAAAAAATGTAAACAGCCCTATATTTCAAAACAAGATAAAACAGCAAAAATAAACTAAAAAACTCAAACTAAAAACCAACATCTTACAAGGTGTCAAAGGTCAGGGTGAAGAGATGAGTTTTCAGGAGTGATTTAAGAACAGGCAGAGAAGAAGCCTGTCTAATCTCTAAAGGCAGATCGTGTCACAGTTTCAGAGATGCTGCAGCAAAAGCACGATGTCCTCTAAGTTTACGCTCAGTCCTGGGAACATTCAGGAACAGCTGATCAGCTGACCTGAGACAGCGGGTGGGTTTATAAGACTGTGGCAGCTCAGAGAGTTAAGATGCAGCTAGGTCATGGAGAGCTTTAAGAGACATTAATACCAATAAGCTGCTAACATGATGTTGTATTTTATTTACATGTCTGTTTTAGCACTTTAACATTTGCATCTGTCTAACTGGCTAACCATGCAAGACTATTGTAAGCATTGCTCTGTAATAGTGCGACATTTTGGACCCCAGGAGGTCCTTCTGTATCTGCACGATGTTTGACCTGCAGTCTTTATAGCCGCCTATGTATATTCTTTTAAACCTTTTTATTGTTTTTAAATGATAGTTACGGACCAAATGTTAAACTATATAGTTGAATATATAGTTAAAGTGTTTCTCTAGATACAGAGAAAGGTTTTACATCAAAAGGTCATCTGTCTGCATATAAAACAGAAGCTTTCATGCAGATGCACTTCCTGTTTAGAGACTTTGAGGTTTAGGTAGTGACGGGGGTGATTTACTGAGCGTGTAAGTTTTCCTCCTGTCAACACACTCTACAATGCCGCCCACATGCCACTCCTGTCCAGTCTTGAAAGCAAAACATGTATGTATAGTATAAAATGGTGAAATGCTGATTTCCATGTTTCAATTGAATCACTTGATTGTAATCAATTGATTGCAGAGACTTTTGTCAAGACCCTATAGAATCAGAAGTCCCGTGAACATGCACTAATAAAAGCTGCAGTTGTAATAGGGGATAAAGTGGTGTGCACAATGTGTGTTTGGATAAGATGTCAGTAATGCATTCACATTAAAATCACAGGGTTTCTTTCTTTTTCTTATTTTTCTTACATATCATGTAAAAAAAACACTCCTGCAGCATTTTTTCTCTGCCACAGATTTAGGAGAGGAAGAGTCCAGCATTTCAACACCTGTGCAAATGTTAGTTTATTTGATAGGTGCATCAGTAGTAATTATTTAAATTAGAGTTTTCAGCAGTGTTGTTGTATTTACAGCAAAGTGCCTGCAAAGTGTAAAAACTAATTAACTGATGATACTAGACCCTTAAAGGAGATAAACACCACTAGTCAAGTCATAATGGCTACTTACAAATACATAACCACTCAACACAACCCACACAGTGATCTAATGCACAAAAACAAAGGAGACTTAAACTGGCTGAATCAATTACTGTAAAGAAAACATGGAGGAAGGCTTCCTGTGGTGTCTGGCTGCAGTATAGGTCATAAACCTGCCTCCTGCATTACAGCAGACAGGTCAGGGGTCAAATGAAAAGCAAAATGTTTACCTCAGATAAGGGATGCACCGATACCACTTTTTTGGAAACGAGTACGAGTACTTGCATTTCAGTACTCGCCGATACCGAGTACTTAATAAAAACACGATTTAAATTTACAGGTAACAGCTTTAGTCCTATAATTTAACAACAAACAAACAAGGGACTGGTTTGGAATTAAGAACATTTATTTAAAATGAAAAGCATGTTGTATGCAACATATTACAGAATAAATAATTATAAAAAAAATTTAAACAGTGACAGTGCAACTCAAGTATTTTTCAGTTTATTGTAAACTCTGCCGCTTTGGACAACACAAGGGGCATTAATAAACATCTTTGCCATTTAGTGCACAATATGTGAATAAACTAACAACATCCACTGACATAGAACTGTGGCAGTCAGTGCAACTGAGGTAGGTATTAACATCAAGTCTAAGATGACTCACTAAATGGAGAGAAACAGTGAATGGCAGGGTTTTTAAGAAAAGTAGCTTTTCTGCATCATCAGCAGTCAGACTGTTTCTGTTTTCATCTATAATGTGTGACACTGAGCTAAAAAGCCTTTCACTGTCCACACTGCTACATGGGGCTGAGAGCTATTTACAGGCTATTTTAGCCAAAGTGGGGAACCTGATTTTGTTGACACCCCAGTACTTCAGAGGACTGTCTTCACGAGGGCTTGGGGCCTCTCCGAGGTATGTGTCGAGCTCAATGGCAGCACCTGCTGCCAGCGGCAGCCTGGGCCTTGAGGAACAGTTTAGCAGGAGGTTCTGCAGCTTCTGCCCGACTCCCCTCTGCCTCACCTCTAGAAGCTCCTGCTTCAGGTGCAGCTTGGCCTCTGGAGCAGTGTTGTTGGAGAAGAAGCGATCTTTATACCTGCACAAAATTCATAAATGTATTAATATGTGGAAAAATAGGACTGATGTCATGTAATATGTGCTCTTCCAGCGTGTCTGTACGTCCTGCTGCAGTCTCTTTATTGGCTGGTTGAGCTGTCCCTGAATGTCCTCGAGGCGGGAGTAGGCTAAGGCGTTTAAAATGTTTAAAATGCCCAACTATTTTCCGTCCCACTGCTTTAGCATCAGCTATGCTCCTCTGTGCTAATAAGCGTGGGTAAATAAGCGTGGGCAAACTCTTTGTACTCGCTGTCGTGTTGGGATTTTAGGTGCTTGATTAAATTACTTGTGTTAAATGCGCTACCTTTAGAGCCTCCTCTGGACAATTTCGATGAGCACAATTTGCAGTCCGCCTTTGTTTTCGTGTCTTCGTTCACTTTGAAATAGTTCCACACGGCTGACTTGTCTCGCCTCACTTTCTCCCAGCTCTGAGATGCAGCCGGGGCCTGTGGGGCGGGCACTCGGCGCCTGTGATTAACCCCTTACATGCCGCTCAAACATAGACAGGTCTCAGACCGTGGTATCAGTCCTCGATATCGGGGAACTTTTAACGAGTACTTTAGAAAATGTGGTATCGAGGCCGATACCAGATACCGGTATCGGTGCAACCCTACCTCAGATTAAATATTTCCCAAAGTAAATTGGACTGAACTGGCCAGTTAAATACACGAGGGGATAAGAATAGAAAATAAAATATCTAAAAACAAAGAATGAAAACCAACTATTAATTTAATACTTAAGTCTGTGAAGGTTCTCAGTCATCCAGGTCATCGTAGTCTAAGGAGCTTGGAAGGAAAAGCGTCTGGACTTCTTGAGTTGCTTGAAGACGTTTCACCTCTCATCCGAGAAGCTTCTTCAGTTCTAAGGGTCAATGGTGGGGAGTCCCAGATTTAAAACCAGTGGGAGTTTCCCCCCAAAGAGGGACAAAGGACCCCTGATGATCCTCTACCTAATCACATGAGCCAAGGTGTGAAAGCGGGTGTGGGTCCTAATCAGCCAGGGTTTCGGGTGAGCTCATTGTGAAACCTGGCCCCACCTTATCATGTGATTTCCTGAGGTCAGATGGCCCAGGATGTAAATGGTCTGAGATCCCTTCCCAGACGCCTTAACGCCCAATGAAAAAAAACACATCATTTTCTCTCCAGTTACCCTCAGCAGTCCAACAGACCTCCAGCACCAGTAAAACATTAACCAGAAATAGTTTATGGGACATGTGTCGTTATTTATGTTTGTGGAAATGTGCATTAAAATTAAAATAAAGATGCTGGTGTCTGACGTTACTGACTTCCCAATTGTGTGGCTTCTGGTGTGGCCTTCACAATTCAATTTTCAATTCAATTTTATTTGCACAGCGACAAATCACAACAATATAAAGTCGCCTCAAGGCGCTTTATATTGTAAGGCAGACCCTACAATAATACTTACAGAGAATAAGCCCAACAATCATATGACTCCCTATGAGTGAGCAGTCTGGAGACAGTGGGAAGGAAAAACTCCCTTTTAACAGGAAGAAACCTCCAGCAGAACCAGGCTCAGGGAGGGGCGGGGCCATCTGCTGCGACTGGTTGGGATGAGAGAAGGAAGACAGGATAAAGACACGCTGTGGAAGAGAGACAGAGGTTAATAACAGGTATGATTCAATGCAGAGAGCTGCATTAACACACAGTGAGTAGGAAAGGTGACTGAAGGAGAAATACGCATTGCATCATGGGAATCCCTCAGCCACATACACCTGTTGCACTACACAACAAATGCAAGCATGTCAGTTTTATTCATTTTATGCTCATCTTCGTACAAATTTTAAAGGTAATGCAGTCAAAACTTTGTAAGTATCTGAGTGATTGGATGAAGCGGTTTGATGACGTAACACGCTATTTTAGTTTAAAATGCTTATAATGTTATGATAAATGGTAGTTTTGTTGTTACTTTTACAATATTATCCATCCTTCAGTTTCAGCGAACATGACAGTTAGCAGTGTAATAATTCCTCTGTGATAAAGAAAAATTAGCTTGTTTTCTTTTTGTGTGGGAGCTCGCACAGTGTTTCAACTTTACAGCCTTTTAATATGAAAGTCCTGTCAGTACACTTCCTTTTTACATCATTTCACACTTGCCCCGTGAAGGGCAACAGTCTGACGTCTGCTTAGCCAGGAGAGCTTCAGCTTGTTTCTTTCCGCACAGCTTCCTCTTCACTGTCGGTGGCTTACAGACATGTTAACAAGCATGGACGTATCAAAACTTTGCTTGATTTTGCTGTTACCACTAGCTGTGTCCCATGATGCTGAAGGTAATACAAGGAAACTATTTTCATTATGCATTATTAATATTTTTAAATTTATAACCTCCTTGCTTTTAGTTTAAACTAAACACATTATTATGGGATTAAAAAGATGGTTTAACATTCACAAAATATAGAAACTAAAGTCCTCTCTGACACAGGCTGAATCTTGTATTTACCGTATTTTGCTGTCCCTGTTTACAGAGACTGTTGTGAAGACAGTCAGGAGAGAACACGATGTCACTCGGATTTGCAACAAGGAAAGTCAGACTACTATTGTTTTGATTATCTGTAAGATCAAAAGACAGAGGGACACAGGAGGAGAGTGTCATCTGCTGTATCGACACGGAGAGAACGTTACTCAGGAATGTGACCCCAGGTTCTCAATAACAAAAGAAAATCAGACTGCCTTTCTGGAGCTGACCAGTTTAACACCAGCTGATAGTGGGAACTTCACCTGTGAGTGTACAAACACTGAAGGGACATATATTGTCCATATCAGTGTCACTGTGGAAGGTAAATGCATTTTGGTTTCTTTATCTGACACAGTTATTCAGCACTGTGTTAGCATTGTATTGACCTGCTTATGTGTTTTTTATTCTTGTAATTTGTTCATTTCTTTTCTTCTTATTTTCACTGACAGCAGTTTAAATACTCTCACTGACTCATTTATCAGGTACATCTTTGAACCGAGTTGGACCACCTTCAGCCATCAAACATGTCTTCATTTTTTGTGGCACAACAAGGCGCTAAAAACATTCCTCAAAGATTCTCAAGACATATTGAAATTACATCATCACACAGTTGCTGCAGATTTGTCAGCTGCTCTTACTTGAAGCAAACTTTCCGTTCCACCACATCCCAAAGGTGCTCTGCTGGATTGAGATCTGGTGACTGCGCAGGCCGTACATGATTTGAGCGCCGTGATATGGTGTGGTATCCTGCTGGAAGCAGCCATCAGACGATGGGTATTTTTTGGGCATAAAGACATGAATGTGGTCAGCAACAACCTTCAGGCAGGCTGTGGTGTTTAAATGATGCTCAGTGGTCACTACAGGGTCCAAAGTTTGCAAAGAAAATCCCCCACAGAGCATTACACCACCAGCAGTCTGAACTGTTAGAAATCAACTCATCGGGCAAGGCATCGTTTTTTTAGTCTTCTGTTGTCCAGACTTGCAAACTGTAGCCTCAGCTTGCTGTTGTTAGAGGACAGCAGTGATATCCAGTGTGGTCCGCTCTGCCTCAAGGTTTGATGTGTAAACAGCATTTTTACCCAGAGAATCACAGCTCACTGGATATTTTCTATTTTTCAGACCATTGTCTGTGAACAGAGATGATTGTGTGGGAAAATCCCAGCAGATCAGCAGTTTGTGAAGCACTGGGACCAGTAACATGTGCCATGTTGCTCTGTTTGAGCATTGATTTGCTGACATTTTATTATTTTATTAACCTTTATTTAACCAGGAAGATGAAGCTGACATGTGATTGACAAATGAAATGAACACTGAAATATTTGTGTTACACCCTGAACAAGTATACCTCATAAAGTGGCCAGTGAATGTATATAAGCAGCTGGACCAATTTCAGTTCATAGTAATATTCAGAAAAGATGCAAAAGAAGAAGAAGACAAAAGAAAAGAGCACAGTGACAATATTTAAAGCTCTGTGGTTATAAAACTGGGGTTTCATTACTTCACTCAGAGTTTCAGTAGACGTAAACTGTGTTTGATTTGTGTTTTGATTTCCAGGAAATGAAAGTAAATGATTTTACTGACAAATGCATCTTTTCAATGATTTAGACACAAACGAGGCCCACACTTCAGCAGACAAATCTTTTTCCGTTTATCTGCCCGGTGTTGTGATCATCTTTATAACTGGAGTTATCGTGGGATTTATCTACTGGAGGAAAAGTAATGGGTGAGACTATTTTTGCTGCAGTAATTCAAAGATGATATAGATGTAGAGAAAGTAAAAGGAAACATCACATTTCAATAAATGAGAATTCGGTGTATGTTAAACATCATGTCTAGAATGAACACTTTTTATCCTTCCAAAAATAATTATCATTATTAAGAGAGAAGATAATATAAATGTAGATGTTCTTACTTGATTTTTCTCTGTTTGAATGTGAATAGTGTTACACTAATGCTGACATCCTTTCTTATCAACGTGGCTGCTTAAGGTCAGGAACATCTGGAGTGTCTGTACCTGAAAATCCCAACGGTTTGGTGAGCAATTTATTGCTACGATCTACAGCAGCTAGTTAAAAGTTTGCCAGTAAACATAAAACATGTACATTTATGTTTTAGGATGTTAACTACTTATATAGATAATTACAGATTAGTGTTATAATACTATTAGTGCCAACTTCAGTGTCCTTTATTTTGTGAAGAAGCTCTTACAGAAATGAGCAGAAACATTAAATAATCCAGGCAACAGATGGAGAGATTTAAAGATCAATAGAGTGTGTGGGTAGACCGGGTTGAACTTGATTAATACCTAAAATATTTCACTTTTCTAAAGGATGACGATGAGCCAGATCAGCCCTATACAAACCTTCAGCAGCCATCGAGTGATTCCTACCAGACTATCATCTCAGTGAACCATCAACACGACAACAAGACACGCTCAGCAAGAAGCACAGGAACTGTGGGAGTGGATAATAAAGCTCTATGAAACATTTTAAAGTATATAACACTTTAGGTGACATACTAATATAATAATATTCATATATTATAATAAACGTCCATCTTTTCACACTGGATAGTTGTTTCCCAGTAATGGAGACCATTCAGTCATAATACTCCAACTCAGGCTCTCAGATTTAATACAATACAAACACAATAAACTGTGGCAAACATGACTCTTTGTATCAGACTAGTTTTGTTTTTGAACAAACATCTCATCATAATTTGAACACAATGTCCATCCAGATAAACAGAGAGATCAGTCTGGCTTAAACAATGTTGGTGGTTTACCTTCTACTGTCCTTCCACTTTTATGCACTTCTATTTTAGACATAGTAAAAGTTTCAGTGTAGACACAAGAGGTGAAATAAGGAGGGTGCAAGTGTAACCCAGTAGAGAAAACTACCTTTTGTTATTTTTTTTCTTGTTTTCGTTTTGATTGTATAAATGTATTTTCATTATTTTATTTTGAAAAGAAACATTTATTTTGAAAAAAGGAAGTGTGATCCTCTAGCAAACTTTATTTTCTGTTGCTGGATCACAAGGGATAAATGCCTTTTTCATTGGTTGAAGGTGGTTTTAGCCCCGTCTTCCGAAACACCAGACCATCATTTCACATGAGCTAGATCTTTTCGCACGTGGAAATAGATGAGACAGGTCACGGATAGCTCGTGCGGAATTTTCTAACATTTTGGTGAGTTTAGCCCATGGGTTTGAAAAGTTAATAATGTGTTAGTCTGTTGCTAAAAGTTGTTTCTTCTGTTCATACCGATTCGCGAGTGGTAATTTGCTGTTTAAAAACGGTTGAAATGCTGTTGTGGTAGGATTTGTTTAGCATACTCGAAGGATGATTGGAAAAATGTATTATCTTGCTGGTTATACCTATTAATCATAATTTCATGGTTAAAAAGAGAACAAGAAATTCATTTGTTGTTTACATGGTTAAAATAATTTCATGTATAACGAGAGATATATTCAAAGCATGCATGTAATGTATTACTGTGGTAATGTGAAAGAAATGTGAAAAGAGATAAAGAACTAAAGCTATAGCTGTGATACAAGAGAAGAAACGGAGCTGGCTGTGTACAATAATGTTAATATTGTTGTGCAGGCTAGGTTTTTTTCCCTTGTCCGTGTGGAAGGAACTAAGATTTTGGATTCCAATGGATTCTCTCCGGATGGAGATGGCGAGCCTGAGCCCAGACTGAACTTTGCAGAGGAACTTACTCTTCTTCCTCGACGGAGACTCCCAAGTGGTAACACACAAACCACAAACGAAAGAGAACAAGAACTAGACTAAGAATTTTTGACTTGACAAATGACCAAAGACAAAAAGACAATTGAATATTGAGCTCAAACGACTATTTTTGGGGTTATTTTTGTTTTGCCGGCTTCTTCTTATTATTGTTATGGTTATTATCACTACTACTGTCAATGTGGAATTTGTGTCTTGTTTATTTCATTTTTGTGCAAAATAATAACTGTTGCTGCTCAAATTCCTGTCTCCAGCCATTTCATTCTGCATTCGCCTCGCTTTCTATTGTAGCCCTGCCGAACCTAGCAACTGGTCCGTAGTTTGGCTGTCCTAAACTATTTAAAATGAGTCAGTGGTTACAGTAAGTCTTGGCGAGCCAGCCAGGAGGCTTTTTCTCATGTGATTACAAGTATATAACGCACCCCAAATGGACCGTCTTGTTGAATGTGAATCTGTTGAAGTCCCAAATTCGGTGATCGTGAGCGAAATAGCTGGAGATGAGCAAATTGATGAGGTGACTGAATTCCTAAAACAGTATGGGTCAATCTCAAGAGTCTTAAAGGTAGATGATGGTAAATCTGAGTTTATCTCGAGTGTTGTTGTTGAGTACAATTCAGGTACTGCTGTTGATGCTCTTGAGCCGTTACCTTACAACCACATATCCGATAGCGGGGTTAAGTATAGAATACAGTCTCTTGCAAGCGTATACACGCGATGTGTGGGGAATGATACAACCAAGTCATATCTCACTGAGTTAAAAAACCTAGCCAAAATGAGCGGCCGAGGGTTTGCAGATGTTCTGAAAGACATGATGTCACAGATAGCTGAATCAATCAAAGAGCCTGAACATGATCAATCAGAGCAAATTGACTTACCTGAATCTCCCTTGGCTGAGTTTCAGCCTTCAGCTGTTGAACCCAGTGTTGATGGTGCACAGCAATCGAACCAGTCAAATCACACTGCAAGAAACCCAGCTCATAGTGTACCCACCATACCTGCACCTGATTTAAACCCTCCTGAGGTGCAGCGTGTAGTAGTTGAGCACATTGTGAGAAGAGATGATCATTCAGTGCAACATTTTTCACAAAAACTCAGAGCTTTTTCTGGCAAGGACCCCCGGCCAACCTATGAGCCAGATTATGATACTTGGCGTTCCAGTGCTGAACTAATCTTGAGTGACACTTCCATGTCGCAACTGCAACAATCGCGAAAGATTCTTGAGTCTCTCTTACCCCCGGCAGCTGACGTAGTTAAGCACTTGAACCCAGACAGCTCACCTGCAGACTACCTTCAAATGTTGGATTCTGCCTATGGGACAGTTCAAGATGGTGGAGAGCTTTATGCCAAATTTCTTGACACCTTCCAAAATCCAGGTGAGAAACCGTCGTCATACATACAACGCCTTCAGGTAGCTTTAACTCACACTGTAAAACGGGGTGGTGCTTTAAGCAATGATGTTGACAGACTCCTTGTCACGCAGTTCTGTCGTGGTTGCTGGGATGATTCCCTTTTAAACGCACTTCAACTAAAACAAAAACGGATAAACCCCCCATCTTTTCCTGAGTTGCTTCTCTTATTACGCACAGAAGAAGACCAAAATGCTACCAAAACAATGCGAATGAAGCAACATTTGAACATCACGAAACAAAAAGCGACATACCACCTCCAAACAGTCAAAGGCTGCTTAGACGAAAATGAAGACACAACCACCTTAAGCTCAATTAAAGAACTCTCAAAGCAAGTTGCAGAGCTCCAGGCCCAACTGGTGCAGCTGACCGCGAAATCAAAAGCGCAGAATTCCAGATATGCCTCCCATACCAAGTCTAAAGAAAACCGAAAGCCAGACAAAGTGAGCAAGGAGCCCTCAGAACGAACAGTTAAAACTCAAAGTATCCCACCCAAACCGTGGTACTGTTTCCAATGTGGAGAAGATGGCCACATCAAGCCCAACTGCAAAAATGAACCAAACCCAGCCCTAGTTGCTGAAAAGCGCAAACTGTTTAAAGAGAAACAGAGGAAATGGGAGGTTGAGAACCCTCCAGCCACTAAGGAACAGTTAAACTGAAAACAGTCTCTATTGTGGGGCAAATGGAGACTGCAGCCAGGCGATCATGTCCCACTAAGTACATGCAACATGCTAACTGTAAGCAATCTGTCACTAAGCCACAGAAGTATAGTCTGCCAAAAGGGTTGGTTGGCTCTAAATGCACAGCAGTAGTTAGCATTTCTGGCGTTAATGTAAATTGTCTCCTGGACTCAGGGTCACAAGTGACCACAGTCGCTGAGTCGTTCTACAAACAGAACTTTCCAGATCAAAATCTTAACCCACTCTATGATCTTTTGGAAGTGGAGGGTGCTGCAGGTCAGCCCGTCCCCTATTTGGGTTATATAGAGACATGCATTACTTTTCCAAAAGACTTCTTAGATGCAGAGATGGACATACCAACCTTAGCTCTTGTTGTTCCAGACACTCATCCAAACAGTCAGACCCCAGTGTTGGTGGGAACAAACACGCTTGATGTCCTTTATGAAAAATTTTTGGACCTTAAGACTTCTGACTACTTACCTAGTCCTTGCGGGTTTAGAGCCCTGTTGAAAACTCTAGAACTAAGACATACACAGAACAAAGATGGGAGCATTGGGTTAGTTACCCTGTCAGGCAAGGCTACAGTTGTAGTTCCAGCAGGCGAAACAGTAGTTTTAGAGGGATCTGCTAACGTTCATTGTACTGCAGCAGACACGTGTGCCATAGTTGAACACCCCTCTCAGTCTTCCTTGCCTGGTGGCCTTTGTGTTAAAACTTGCTTGATAACACTTCCTTCCCGAGCTCCACACAAAGTGCCTGTTATGATTACAAATGAAACAGAACAAGATGTTACTATCCCGTCTACTTGTGTCATTGCAGAGCTGGGAGCTTTCCATTGTATCATGTCCCAGCATAATGTCACCAGTGTTAATGAGTCAGCCACAAGTAAGACACCGCTGAATTTCAATTTTGGTGACTCTCCGATTCCACATGAATGGAAAGAGAGGATAACCAAGCAACTCAATGACATTCCGGAAGTATTCGCTTTTCATGATCTTGACTTTGGGTGTACGAACAAGGTGAAACATTCCATCAAGCTTAATGATCCGACTCCCTTCAAGCACCGTGCACGCCCTATACACCCTCAAGATCTTGAGGCTGTCCGGAAACACCTGCAGGAGCTGCTTGCTGCAGGTGTGATAAGAGAGTCTCAATCACCTTTCTCGTCTCCCATTGTTGTGGTGAGAAAGCGGAACAATGATGTGCGTCTATGTATAGACTTTCGCAAGCTGAACTTGCAAACAATAAAAGACTCTTACGCACTTCCAAATCTGGAAGAGACATTCTCTGCCCTTTCAGGATCCAGGTGGTTCACGGTCCTCGATCTGAAATCTGGGTATTACCAGATAGAAGTTGAGGAGGCAGACAAAGAAAAGACCGCGTTTGTGACACCGCTTGGGTTCTGGGAGTTTAACCGCATGCCGCAGGGCATAACCAACGCCCCAAGCACCTTCCAGCGGCTGATGGAGCGCTGTGTTGGTGATATGAACTTACATGAAGTGCTCGTCTTTTTAGATGATCTCATCATCTTCTCAGATAGTTTGGAAGAACACGAACGCCGACTTATGCGGGTACTCCATCGCCTTAAAGAGTATGGCCTGAAGTTATCGCTGGAAAAATGTAAATTTTTCCAAACCACAGTTCGGTATCTTGGGCATGTAATCTCTGAAAGCGGAGTTGAGACGGATCCCGAAAAGGTTCAGGCCCTAAAGACCTGGCCACAGCCCAAGAATCTCAAAGAACTAAGATCTTTCCTGGGGTTCTCGGGGTACTACAGACGTTTTGTAAAAGGGTACTCGTCCATAGTACGCCCACTCATGACCTCACTCGTGGTTACCCACCACTACGTAAGAAATCAAAGTCCAAAGAACCCAACCAGACCTACTTTGATCCCAAACTGCCATTTGAGGACCGATGGACCGCAGAGTGTCAAAAAGCTTTTGACTCCATCATTGAAAAGCTAACGTCAGCCCCCGTCTTAGGCTTTGCAGACTCGAAGCTGCCTTATGTGCTCCATACCGATGCCAGTACTACTGGCTTAGGTGCAGCACTCTACCAGGAGCAGGAGGGTCAGCTCAGAGCCATAGCTTTTGCCAGTCGTGGGTTATCAAGAAGTGAAGCACGATATCCAGCCCACAAGTTGGAATTTTTAGCACTCAAATGGGCAGTGACTGAAAAGTTTCACGATTATTTGTATGGTGGTCAGTTCACTGTGGTTACAGATAGTAACCCACTCACATACATATTGACCTCTGCTAAGTTAGATGCCACTGGCTATAGGTGGCTTGCCGCTTTATCTAACTACAACTTTAAGTTACAGTATAGAGCGGGCAAGCACAACCTAGACGCAGATGGGTTGTCTAGACGTCCTCATGGAGAACTCGTAAATGATGTCCAGTCCAGGAAAGAGCAGGAGCGTGTAAGCCAATTTGTAGAGCGTCACCTAGCTGACACTGACACCACTGACACCATAAAGCTTGTAGATAGTGATGTTGTCCAAGCAATCTGTCAAAATCACCTTGTAAAAGTCAGTGATGATTGTCAGGATAGTGGTGTTACACTTGTAGAATCGCTTACCCTCTCAGCTGACGCGATTCCAGACATCTATGTTTCAGAAGAACATCATGGCTTACCAACCATCCCTGCCTTGTCCCAATCAGAAATTAAGGATAAGCAGAGAGCAGACTCGACAATCAGCCAAGTTATCAAACAAATCGAACATGGTCAGACACCTCCACCGACTGTTAGAAAAGAACTCCCAGATCTCCCTCTTTTGCTTAGGGAACTCAATCGGTTGGAAATGCACAATGAGGTGTTATACAGAAAAAGACAAGATGGAGACCAGGTGACCCACCAGCTTGTTCTTCCTGAGGAGCTCAGAGCTTCAGTGCTCCAAAGTTTGCATGATGACATGGGCCACTTAGGTATCGACAGAACCCTTGATCTGGTCAGAACCCGATTCTATTGGCCACGCATGGCGACACAGGTTGAGCAGAAAGTGAAAACATGTGATCGTTGTATACGGAGAAAGAGTCCCCCTGAAAAAGCAGCTAGACTGGTCAACATAACAACAACCAGACCTTTAGAACTCGTCTGTATGGATTTTCTCAGTCTAGAACCAGACAGTAGCAACACACGGGATATCCTTGTGATAACCGATCATTTCACTAAGTTTGCCCTCGCGTTGCCCACCTCTAATCAAAAGTCACGAACGGTCGCCAGGTGCCTGTGGGACCAGTTCATTGTCCACTACGGCATACCTGAGCGCCTGCACAGCGATCAGGGTCCTGATTTCGAGGCAAAACTGATAAAAGATCTGTGTGAGATCTCTGGGATAAAGAAAATAAGAACTACCCCGTACCACCCACGTGGTAACCCTACTGAACGATTTAATAGAACACTACTTAGTATGTTAGGAACACTGGAATCCAAACAAAAGTCTCACTGGAAAGACTATGTTATGCCATTAGTACATGCGTACAATTGCACCCGTAGTGATGCAACAGGGTTTACACCCTACGAGTTGATGTTTGGCAGAAAACCCAGATTAGCTGTTGATCTTGCATATGGACTTCCTCTCAGCAAAGATCAAAAAGTGACACATTCGCAATATGCTGAAAGTCTCAAGAAACGGCTAGAGGAAAGCTATAGGTTAGCTTCTCAAACCGCACAAAAAGTGGCAGACAAGAATAAGGCCAGATTTGATCGCAAAATAACTGTTTCAGAACTTGAACCTGGGGACCGGGTTTTAGTTAGAAACGTGCGGCTGCGTGGCAAGCATAAACTTGCTGATAAATGGGAGGCAGACATCCATGTGGTAGTCAAACGTGCAGGCGACCTACCCGTTTATACTGTTAAACCCGAGTCCAAGCAAGGTCCCTCCCGAACTTTACACAGAGACCTGTTGCTTCCCTGCAGTTTCCTCCCGGTTGCCACCGCAGACACATCTGAGCCACAGCAGGTTCACCGTCCTAAAACGCGTCAAACTGTTGTCACAGAAAGCAATGAGGATGAAGAATCAATGGAACTTGACAATGAACTTTTCATTCAATGGGTTGATGATTCCCCATGTGAAGAAATAACCAGATTTACTACTGTACATGAATATCCAAAACCTTCTCATGAACCAGACATTACAAACTTACCTGATTGTGACCTTTCTGAAATTGCTAGCAACAAGGAGCTGAATATGGATAAAGATGCAAGCAAAGACGAACTTACCAATCATGTGCTTGTTGAAAACTTACCAGATGGAGATGAGATTGGAATTGACGATCCTGTGGACAATGGAACGGGAACCATATTGGATGAATCACCTGAGGATTTGGTTAAAGAACCAGGAAACCAGCCTGTTAACTCACCTGATGAGATGGACAGTTGTGATCCCATTACAACTCAACCAGTAAGACAGTCAACAAGAATCAGACATCCACCTAAAAGACTTGATTATCCTGATTTAGGAAACCCTCTAGTTACTGTTGTGAAATCACTTTTCCAGGGTTTGAGCATAGCCTTTTCTGAGTCCCTAAACAGTACAGAGGGACAGTACTGGCTACACATGCAACGAGACGTGCATGACATTTAGCTGGGGAGAGTGTAACCCAGTAGAGAAAACTACCTTTTGTTATTTTTTTCTTGTTTTCGTTTTGATTGTATAAATGTATTTTCATTATTTTATTTTGAAAAGAAACATTTATTTTGAAAAAAGGAAGTGTGATCCTCTAGCAAACTTTATTTTCTGTTGCTGGATCACAAGGGATAAATGCCTTTTTCATTGGTTGAAGGTGGTTTTAGCCCCGTCTTCCGAAACACCAGACCATCATTTCACATGAGCTAGATCTTTTCGCACGTGGAAATAGATGAGACAGGTCACGGATAGCTCGTGCGGAATTTTCTAACATTTTGGTGAGTTTAGCCCATGGGTTTGAAAAGTTAATAATGTGTTAGTCTGTTGCTAAAAGTTGTTTCTTCTGTTCATACCGATTCGCGAGTGGTAATTTGCTGTTTAAAAACGGTTGAAATGCTGTTGTGGTAGGATTTGTTTAGCATACTCGAAGGATGATTGGAAAAATGTATTATCTTGCTGGTTATACCTATTAATCATAATTTCATGGTTAAAAAGAGAACAAGAAATTCATTTGTTGTTTACATGGTTAAAATAATTTCATGTATAACGAGAGATATATTCAAAGCATGCATGTAATGTATTACTGTGGTAATGTGAAAGAAATGTGAAAAGAGATAAAGAACTAAAGCTATAGCTGTGATACAAGAGAAGAAACGGAGCTGGCTGTGTACAATAATGTTAATATTGTTGTGCAGGCTAGGTTTTTTTCCCTTGTCCGTGTGGAAGGAACTAAGATTTTGGATTCCAATGGATTCTCTCCGGATGGAGATGGCGAGCCTGAGCCCAGACTGAACTTTGCAGAGGAACTTACTCTTCTTCCTCGACGGAGACTCCCAAGTGGTAACACACAAACCACAAACGAAAGAGAACAAGAACTAGACTAAGAATTTTTGACTTGACAAATGACCAAAGACAAAAAGACAATTGAATATTGAGCTCAAACGACTATTTTTGGGGTTATTTTTGTTTTGCCGGCTTCTTCTTATTATTGTTATGGTTATTATCACTACTACTGTCAATGTGGAATTTGTGTCTTGTTTATTTCATTTTTGTGCAAAATAATAACTGTTGCTGCTCAAATTCCTGTCTCCAGCCATTTCATTCTGCATTCGCCTCGCTTTCTATTGTAGCCCTGCCGAACCTAGCAACTGGTCCGTAGTTTGGCTGTCCTAAACTATTTAAAATGAGTCAGTGGTTACACAAGTCTTCCTGCTTTCACTATAGTCTACCTCACACTGTCAGCCACAGTTACTTCCTCACCAGCATGACTGCACGGAAACTCTGCTTTCTCCTGCTTCTGCTTGTGGTTTTTAGCAGTGAAGGTAAATATATATAATTAAAAAAGAAAAGCTGTAAAGCCAGGTGTTTAAGAAGAAAGCTTTAGTTAGGTTAGTGAAATAATATATGTGATTGATTTTCCCACAACAACAAATATATAGAAACTATAATCCCGATTTTGTTTCATTTTAACTGGAACAATTTATAGAGACTCTTGTGAAGACAATTGGAAAGAAACCCGATTCCACTCAAATATGCAGCAAAACAACTCTGAATATTACTGTGATGATACTGTGTGAGATCAGCACAGAGAGGAGCCGAGGAGAACAGCGTCGTCTGCTCTATCGTTACGACCGAGGCTTTATTCATGGCTGTGACTCCAGGTTCACACTGATCAAAGAAAATGAGACTGTGTTTCTCCACCTGCTCAACTTAACATCTGAAGACAGTGGGAACTACACCAGTGAGTGTGGATTTCGTGGTGGATTGTATGTTCTCCATCTCAGTGTGACTGTGAGAGGTAAAAACATTTTCTATTTATACTAGAGATGGACCGATCCGATATTACGTATCGGTATCGGTCCGATACTGACCTAAATGACTGGATCGGATATCGGAGAAAAATAAAAAATGTAATCCGATCCATTAAATATCACGAAAGCACCTCACAAAACTTGCAACACGCCGTAACTCGCCTCAGAACGTTAGCAGTCGGAGCAGTATGCATCACGTGATAGAGCGGCTGTGGCATGCGGGACCTGTCGGTGGTCTGGATAGCATTTGGAGCTTCGCTAGCAACCTGGCATTTCATCTCCGACAAAGTTATCCCCGAGAGAAGTAAAGCAAGTGTGTAAGTCCACCTCTGAATGTTTGTAAAGCATTCCTGCGTTAAGCTTAACGAGCGACTGCCTCTCGCTCTCCGGCTGCTACTTCAATCGTGAAACTGCTTAAATGATCAGCTGATCGGCTTTTCTGTCGCGAGTCCATCTTTGTTTTTGGCCCACTTTGGAAACCAGCGGCTGAACAACAGCAGCACGTTTAAGCTTGATAAGCTGTTGTTAGAATTTATTTAATATTACTTTCTAGTCCAGGATCTTTTTCTACGTAGCTGACGCTGGTAACTGTGCAGGGGCGGATCTAGCAAAGTTTAGCCAGGGGGGCCGATAGGGCATGAACAGGGAAAAGGGGGCACAAAGACATACTTTTCTTTCTTATTCTCATTTAAAATGTCTAGCTTTTAATAAATAATTATCTGACACCCAAAGTTTTAATTTGATGTAAAATGAATAGAAGTCAATTACTGTATATAGTGACTATTAAGTCTAATATATATACCCTAGTAAGCTATAGTACTTTTTCCTTTGGGAAGGTACCATCTGTGCAGTCTGCAATTTTGTTGAAGAAAGATGTTGAATCTATTTAATATTTCTTGAAAAATAATTGATTTCTGTGCATTTTTTTCACACTGCATCAAATTAAGGTTGATTACATCGATTAAGCATCATGAGGTGGAGCGTGAGGGGTGGTTCCCTATTTTTTATTTATTTATTTTTGTTGTTGCTGGGAGTTTTAGAGCCCTATTAGTTAGGTTGCTTAATATGCTAAGTACTCTTTAAAATACCAGAATAGGGAGGATGGTGTAGGTCTAAGTTTATTAGATTGATCAGTATTGCTGAACTATGAAATATTTTTTTTGTATACAGGTATAACAGAATAGCTTTAGTGTAGTTGTTGTTTTAAACTTGAGTATGAACTTGCAGACTTGCAAAATGCAGCAAGATATTTTAAAAAACAGTTTTGTTGATTAAAAAACACTATATCGGATTCATATCGGTATCGGCAGATATCCAAATTTATGATATCGGTATCGGTATCGGACATAAAAAAGTGGTATCGTGCCATCTCTAATTTATACCCACACCGCAGATTCAAGGTGGATGTTTGGAACTGCGTTAACACTTTCTTTTCTGTCATACATGGTTTGAGGTCGTCATTCCCGCCTGCAGCGGATTAATGAAAGGTTTCAGTCAGGAGATGAACATCTGGAATGTTTTTAAGCTCTTCTTCTGGCTAATTTGTTTAAAATTTCATTATAAAACTGCTCTAATCACAACTTTGGTGTTATTTCATCAGTGAAATGTTTGAATGATGCAATTGTAACTCTAATGTAATGAAAAGATAAACATGTTTTCCACTTTAATATAACAGGCTAATGCAAATTTCGTGACTTTTCATGTTTTCAAAATGAAGTTTTTTTGTGTGTGGCAACATTCAACAGACGATGGAGATTCTTCTGGCATGAAGTTCATGGCTACAGTTTCCATCATTTCTGCTGCTGCTTCACTCATCAGTGTGGCTGTGATAACCTGTGGTTACAGCCTGAGGAGAAATCCTCGCAGGTGAAAACTTTTACTGACGCACTTAAACTCATGAAATGACCCTTTGAAATCACTTGAGCACATTACTGCATACAGCAGCCACTGTGGTGTTCAAAGTATCTCATAGGTTCTTTTAAAACACCACACATTAGTTGTAGACATAGCTAGTCTTGTTTTTGAGGTATTTTTCACCCCATGACCTCTGATGTTTTTATCCTAACAGAGAAAACAGATCAGGTCTAACTAACTTAACAGGATCTGAAACTCGCCAGATGTTTGTGAGTTTTCCATAGTTCTGTTTTACACTTAATTGTGCCGAGGCTGCAGTGCATTATGTCTGTGTTTTAAGCTGCACTTTAATTAAATGTAAATGACAGTGTAAATTGTTGTTTAGGACAAAGAGGACCGCTACATGAGCCTTCATTGGCAAAACATCGATGTCTACCAAACTATCTCCTCCGGTCGCCTTCATCATGATGCTGAGGCCGCTGCATGTCACAGTCATGTACAATAATAATCAGAGATGGAGTTTTTATCCTGACTACGTGATCTATAAAACTATGATGCTAGACATGCTATCTATAAAAGACACTGACATTTTAACTTGCCAGCATCATGTGTACTGTTAGTTTGTTTTGCACTGAAAAAAGAGAAAAATATTAACGTCCAGTAAAACTTGTAATTATGTTGTGAATGAATTGCCTTAATTCATGGCTTTTAACACCATTTAATTTCTGTTTTTTATCTGGTTTGAACGTTGAAAATCCTGCCACTTGGCTCTGTGGCCTCTGCCACCATTATGGTTTTTGCTATACTGGTCCACTTGATAGTCATATTTGATGATGATTTTACTTTATTTTGAGTCATTAGAATCAGAACGGGGGTCAGGAAAGAAGAAAAAAGATAAGCTGGGGAGAAAGTTAACAGAAGAAGAGGGAAAAATAGAGAAGAGAAATAGATGGAGAGGAAGAGAGAAAAAATACTGAAAATCTATTTCATCATCTGCTGAAAAACACAAGGAAAAACCAACACAGTGGGGAACCCACAGCAACAACCAATAATATGCAGTAAGTAGGCTAGTAAGTAGTAGTAAATAATAGATATTAAATGTTACTGAGCAGTAAATGGGCCCAGAGGGCCGAGACCTGAGGGCACCCCACCCGCAGCACAGGCCCAACAGAGCCAGGGGGCCGGGCCCCACCGAGCAGCCGCCCAAAGTGAGCCACTAAACACAGAGAACCACTAATGCACTGTGGGTGGGGGCACCAGCTACTGGCAGGAAGTGTGGTGGGGGGAAATAATACGTGACTATTTTTATGTGGAGTGGAATTAAACTGCCATAGAATATGCTTGTGGTGGATTTGACTCAACACAAGCGTATTGTCAAAGTGTTCTTTGGCATGCATCGAGACAGTTTCTCAGATACTGAAGTGACTTGAGCAGAGCCAGTTAAAGCCTACTGTGCTTGAGTGGGCAGCTCAAGTTTCCACGTGGAAGGTTTAGTGAGACAAAGACAGGAAGTTAAAGCTGCTGACTAATAATCTGCAGGTTCCTGATTTGAGTCTCTGTTAAGAGGATGGTGTCTCTGAGATAATTGCTTTTGTGCATCGATAAATAAACAGGGAAATAAATGAATAGAAAAAAGCATCCGAGCGGATGTGCACCGACGGTGTGCCCACTGGTCTTAAAGTGCCTTTGCGCCCCTTACCATTTATGGAGGTCCCATTTGGGCACATTGGCATGGACCTATAGTGTACATGGATGTTGCTTTGTATTAGTTCTGGTATATTATACAACACAATAACATGATGCAGTGCTGCTGTGCACCATTTCTGCAAAGAGTGTGGTGCAAGCAAGGAAGATAAGATAACTCTTGCACAGTCATACCTAGTGCAATAATACAACAAATTTGGAAACTGTCCCACCATAACACAATCATTTAGATACAATATTGGACTTTGTTTACATGTAACTGCACAAATAGAATTTAGAAATGTAATTATTGACAAGAGTGAACAACCACTTATAATGTAATCTACAGCTGTGAGCAAACAGCTAGATAGAGAATCAGAAGTGTTGTGTTTTCTACAAAGTTTGCTGTTTCAGTGAGAGTCATATGTCATATCATTTCAAACAGTGGCGATCCAGAAATGTTGTACAAACGAGTAAGACTAACTATAGACTTTAGCCAAAGTTGTTAAGTTAGCTAAAGAGTTGGGATTGTGTGTAAGGCATAAATAAACCTAAAATGCAATGTTTTGGACGTTCTTTGGCACATTTCCCTACTGTAGGGGTCTCTGCAAGCATACGGGGCTCTGAGAGGGAACAAGATGACAACGAGGAATTCTACTGGAAACAGTCGATCATGTCTGTCAAAGCTTAATTCAGGGCAAACTAAGCTAAATTAGTGTTTTTAGCTAACAGCTACAATAAGCATAAAAGTGACTGTTGGGCTATTATTTGTTAACAGGGGCGATTTTAGCCCATTTTTGGGGTGCTTTGGTTCATTTTTGGGGTGCTTTGGTTCATTTTTGGGGGTGCTTTGGTTCATTTTTGGGGTGCTTTGGTTCATTTTTGGGGTGCTTCAGCACTTACTTACTTTTTTTTGACAATATTTCCTGTTTGTGTGACACACTACTAAAAATATAAAAGGCAGAACTTGGTTGAGAGGTAACATTTTAACAACAAAAGTATCCATAATATTTTCTAATATTTTGTAATAATTTATTTGTAATAATTTATTCTGTTTCAGGAGTGTTTTTATGCATCTGTATTATATTATACAAACACATTAAAAGTGAATCTCTGTCCAAAATATGCACTCAGTTTACTTCTTACTCACTGTGAGCATCATTCATTATTCTCCTCCAGTAATTAAGGTTAGGATATGTATTTTTTTTATTCCAATCCATTCTTCTTTGGCAGCATTTAAATAACCTTGATCAGAGTTGATGGTTTTGTTACAGACTTTTCAAAAAAGTGTTTTGCTTTTCTTTCACAAATGTGGGATTAAATTGTTAAAAAGTACAAAACAGTGATGGCATGTTTTGTGACGAGGACCCAGGCACAGAGAGACTTGATGGATTTAATAATCTTTTGATTTAATAAAGAAATTTGCAGACTTGCACAGAGACGGTAAAATTATGATGACTGATAAAGGAGACGAAGACAACAGACGATGAGGACAGGGAGGATGCAGGGACAGAGACGGGGAAGAAGTCTCATTGTGACGAGTAAAGTGTATCTTGGCTGGCTGGGCAGCTCTCTGGGTGCTCAGCCCCCCGAAGCTCTGATCCTAGAATCCTCCCTGAATTGTGTTAATACAGTATGTCAACATGAAAGCATAACTGTACAGGGTGGGCCAGTTATATGGATACACCGTAATAACATAGGAATGGTTGGTGATGTTAAAGTCCTGTTTGTGGCACATTAGTATATGTGAGGGGGCAAACTCCTCAAGTTCGGTGGTGACCATGGTGACCATTTAGAAGTCGGCCATCTGATACCAAATGATACCAAAGAAGGCAAAGTAAATAATTTTTAAAAGTAAATGTAGAGGAAACATCAAAAGTTGTCACGGCTGGGGCAGCAGTCGTGTGGTGGAGTGAATGAGGACCAAGATGCAGACGGCGGTGGAGATGCGAGTGGAGATTTATTTACAGTGAAAATAACAAAGGTGAGGGAAGAAGTGAACATCAACCTAAACTGGGACAAACTAACAGACAAAGCAGAAAACATGAGGGCAGCAGGGAAACACAGAGATGACACGAAGAAGACAGAGAGACGTGGAGAAACACCGATGGACACGGAGACTTTTCACCTGTTCCTTTTGTTTGAAGTGGCCAAACTTGGCCACAGTAGGACGTGGTCTCCCGGTCGCAGCCCGCATGGGGCCGATGCGATGCACTCTATCAAAGGCGATGTTCTTCACCGTGTCCTCCAGCAGCTTCAGGTGGGTTTTGATGAAGGTTTTGCACTCTGAGCCTTCTTCATCACAAGATCCTGGAAGCACTGATCAATGTAATCTTGGAGAGCCTCTAAACTCTCCCCGTTGTTCTCCAGGGTGTTGGAGATGATTTAGACAAATATTGTTAGTTAGAAGACTATTGATAAGTGTATTTGGTAATACTGAAGCTTAAAGGAATTTGTTCAATTCTAAACTACCATTCGCTTTAATTTTCCGCCAAAATCTCCGGCGTCTGACGTCAGTTACAACATGAGTCGCTTACCTCTGTCACTCTGAAGTCACATTGAGTTTTCCTCACTGACTGTTTCAGACAGGATTGTGGGAGCAACACAAAAAGCAGCTTCAGCTGGAAACACACAGTTTAGTGTCTTTGCTGCTCGCTTTAAGTCACAATAAACAGGAAACTCATTGTGTCTCATGTCAGAATCAAATCACTCATATACAGGAAAGGAAGAGGCGGAGCTTATTTCCTGCAGGGAGAGGTTAGCAGTCTGTGTCTTTCTCATTTCTGACTCCTAAAGAGCTGAAAAACACAGGCTGTTATTGGCTGGCTGACACTGGGATTAATGTCCTTGAAGCCAGCAGTCTTTAATGTCCAGGTTCAGAACGGGCAGGTGAAAAACAGTCCTTTATGTCCTCTGATGTTCAATAAACTGTCCTGATTACTGAGGGAGCAGAGAAAGTGTCTCCATCACTCACCACAGCTGGATGCTCTGAAATCCTGGAATCCAGCTGTGGAGAGGAGCGCCGGCGGCGTGGACGCAGTTTAGTAATCAGGGAACGGGAGACAGGAGGGAAACACAGCTGGGACCAATTACACACACGAGACAGGAAACAGTAACACAGGACTGTCAAAGTAAAACAGGAAATATAACACAGAGTCCAAAGTAAGGAGACGTGGGACACAGTGAAGACACAGAAACAGAAACCAGAACTATAATCACAAAACAAACTCAGAAACATAAAGAGTGAATCAGCTGATTCAGTGTTTGTGACAAAAACATGGATCCTGGTTAATAACTTTTATTTGTTTGTTTCTGTATTATTTTGTGTATCGTTCTTATGAGCTGTTGTTTTGTCAGTGAAATATTATTTCATTGTTTTAAGCTTTTTGTTGACTTTGAAGTGCTTAAGTTGATATTTTTGAACATTTAATTTGTTCGATTATTGTCGAGTCGATAAAACTGTCAAACGCACAGCTGCTTCCAGCATGGCCGGAGGAGAGGTGGCCGAGCAGACGCACAACACACACAGCTCACAGGTTTGCATTTCTATATATTGCAGATGTTGCAGAATTTGAGAGTAAAGAACTCAGAGATCCAGCGCTGTCTCCTGCCCCTTATTTATACACCACAACACAACGACAGGCGTAACTCACACAAACGGGTAACATGAGGCTCAGATGCTTTGGACGTGTTCACATATACTGGACACAGAATGATGAAGATGGAGCTGCAGGAAGGAGGAAAAGAGGAAAAACACAGAAAAGATTCACAGATGTGGTGAAAAAGGACACGACAGCTTCTGTTTGTTAGTTTGGTTTTTCTTTATTTGGTAAAGAGTCGGAAATAAAGAGAAGATCACATGTTTGAATATTATATTAACGTTCTGTAATTACAACAAGTTGTAAAATCTTTCCAGAGTGAGACAGAGACTGTGCAGAGACTGTAGAAGGACAGAGCAGCAGCAGAGCAGTCCAGATACACTGATGATCCTCTGTCAGATCCAGAGGGACACACAGGGCTGATGCTGGACTCTACATTGTGTCTGACAGTGGAGCTGTTCTCAGAGCAGTTCACTCTGCAGCACTGACAGTCATCTGCACTTCATTCCTCTGTCAGTCACTGCTGGATGAAGCTCTCCTCTCCACCTCCCAGTAACATGGCCCAGTCAGAGCGTCTCTACACACAAGCTGCTGCTGCTTCAACCTCTCTGGATCATCAGGACACAGCTGCTCCTCTCTCAGCACACACACCGTCCTGTTTACCATCATCAGCTCCACCTGCAGAGAGAAGGAGGAAGAGCAGAGGAGATAAACGAGTGTTTCCAGAGACTCTTCATCAGCTGTCAGTCAGTGATGCAGCACATCCAGTATAAAGAGCAGCAGGGACGTCAGTGCTGGGACTGTACTAGGACTCATTGTTGCTTCACTTTTTCTAATCTTTGGATTTTTATTGAAGTTGCTGAAAATGTTTTTCCCTCCTAGTTTGAGTTTGGACTTTCATTCATTAGAAGAACCTTGGTGTGTCCACTCTGAGCTCTGTAGGAACCCCAACAACAAGCCCAACAATCCAGATGGACGGTTCCAGCTGTTAACTGGAGGAATTCCATCCAAACATCTGCTCTCACTAAATTCTTCCTCACCTACAGACTGTGTTCTTCACTGCTTTAAACTTGGAAATCAATGCAGTCATTGGTCTGCGTGCTGCTTTGTTCAGAGAGCTGATTGGCTGTTGACAGTGTTTGATCAGAGCGTGTCAGCCGTTACTATGGTGACCATAAAGGTGAGAAACAGGAAGTGTTTGTGTCCAATCCTGAAGCCTGTCACCGTTCTCCTCTCACAGCTTCACTGAGAAGCTGCAGCTTTACAGGAAACACTGGATCTTTGTTTCATACTGACTGTGTTTAGTACAATACTGCTGACAGCACCACCCACTCACTCCATCACTCTACTGACCTCAGAGTCTCCAGTCTGTAGTCTGGACTCTGCTGAAGATCAGACAGCTGCTTCACATCTGGATCCTTCAGGTTGTTGAAGTACAGCTCCAGCTGTCTCAGATGGGAGGGGTTGGACTTCAGTGCTGCTGCCAGATAATCACAGCTGATCTTTGACAAACCACATCTCTGCAATCTGTATAAAGAATGAAAGATGTAAGTTTATTAGACAAAGTGCTTGAAATCATTCAGTGTTTCATCATCTGTTCAGAGCTGAAGAAGGTTCAGAATGTAGAAGTTTAGAAAATGGAAACTCCAAACAGCTGAAGCCAACAGGAAGCAGCTTCAAACAGGAAACTGTGCAGAGTTTCAGACTATATGTCCTGATGCAGCCAGTTGGATTTTGGAGATTTGAATCTCTGTTCTGTGACTAAGTCCTTGAATCATTTCTTCCAGTTGGTCCAACAAGACAGACTAAGTATTGGACATGTGTTGTGGCTCCATCAGGGGAGCTTCTAAATGTGATGTGATGGCCCCTCTGGGTCTGTCAGGTCACAGCACTGAAGAGAGCTCAAACTGGGCACACAGCTGTTCCAGTCTGGACCAAAGACTCTATACTGGGACTGAGGGACTGCTTTGACTGCACCCACTGGGACTTTTTAAAGGCTCATGTTCTCACTTAGATCATCGATTTCTACTGACATTTCTTTCTGGGAAAAATGGGGATTACTTTGGAAACAGGAAGTATTTTCCCCAATAAGCAGCCCTGGATTAGTAAATCACTCCAACATGTTCTCAGGCAGAAGAAGCTGTCTTGTTATGAGGGAGAGAAGAAAAAGATTGAGGCACAGAAACCTGTTGAAAGAGAGATAAAGCAGCTAAAATCAGGTGTAAAAGTAAAGCAGAGGATGAGCTGAATAAAGGACACTCAAGGCTGGCTTGGAAAGGAATGAAGTCCATGGTGGGGATGCAGAACAAGGAGCAAAGATGAATGTGATGCTGAATCAGCAGAAGACTTGGACTCATTTGATTCCAGCTTTGATATCATTGATTTCAATGAAGAGCTTTGTGATTGTAGCAAAGGGCTGGTAGCTCTGAGAGTCCCACTGATGAGGTGTTTGTGTGGAAATCTCTTAGTGGGACCAAAGAGAGAAAAAGCCCTGGTCCTGATGCTGTGGGAGGGAAATGATTGAAGTGTGCTGTGAGGAACTGACTGGGAGATTTTCACACATTTTCCAGTCCTCCTTGGAACAACAGGAAGTTCCCAGCATATGGAAACAAAGGTTAAGTGTCCTATGGCACTCAGTGATGATGGTGCTGTGGCCCCACCACCTCCACCTCTTTGTAAAGGAACTAACTGTAATCTGAAGCTTCAAATGGAACTAAGACTTCCTCCACTAGGTGGCAGTGTCTGATGAGAAAGTGTTAGTGGAGCTGGCCTGGAGTCAGAAACAGGAAGATGCAGGATTTGGGCTGAAATGGGCAAAAGTGGTTAGCACTAGTGCCTTAGAGCAAGAAGGTTGTAGGTTGAAGCTTGTTGGTCAGCTGGGCCTTTCTGTGGAGGTTGGATGTTCTCCCACAGTCCAATGAAATGCTGCTTAGGTTCATTGGTGCTTCTACATTGGCTGTAGGTGTGGATGTGAGGGAGTGCTTCTCTGTCGCTCTCTGTTGGCCCTGTGATGGACTGCTCACCTGTGCAGGTGGACCACGCCTCTTGCCCTATGACAGCTAGGGCACAGGCTGCAGCCCTGTGAGCCTAAGCTGAATAAACAGTTAGCAAAAATGATCCATAGATGGCCTGAAATCCCCCAGTTAGCAGTTTGGTAGATAGCTATGACATGCTAATCCCATCCAGCAGCTGTATTCTACCTGTAAGCTGATCCCTGCTGAGCCAAAGCACTTTTTCATATACAAATTACAACCTTTAATAGAAACCTATTGGTCAGCATCTTATTAGCCTGCTGTTAGCTTCATTCCACAGAAAACTGAGAGAAACTAACAGAGTTGATAAAGAATAAAGAGAAATGTGCTGATTTAAAGCCTTTGAAGTGCTTCAGATGATCTCTGTCCACTTCTGTCCACTCATTCATTCATGTAAGCTTTCTAATGCAGCTTTGATCTTCACAGTCTGCTTGATGAAACTCATTCTAACCCTGAATGTCAGAGTGTTCCTCCTTCTCTTTCCCATCATTCATGCTGGCAGTGGAGGAGATTTGGATGTTGGACTGTGTTTTGGATGATGTGTGTATGTTTGTGTTGGACTGCTGTCTGTAAAGCAAACGCACATTTTGCTTTGGATTTCAGTGTCAGACAGACTTTAAGGTGCAATGAAGAGTTTGAGAGTTTCACAGTGAATTTTCCAGTGGAGGATTTTTCTTCTTCTTTGAAGGTTTGAAATGTGAACATTGTTCTGCTGCAGTCAATGGACTAAACCAGAGAAGAAGAAAACAGACTTTACCATGAAGATCCTCAGTGTGGATCAGTATAATATCAGCCTGATGTCTGCAGTTTAGTGTCAGCACAACTTTCACATCATATTCATCTCAGCACAACTAAAACATGCTGACTGACCTCAGAGTTTCAAGTTTACATCCTGGACTCTCCAGGAAACCACACAGATGCTTCACTCCTGGATCCTGCAGGTTGTAGTTGATGCTCAGGTCCAGCTCTCTCAGATGGGAGGGGTTGGACTTCAGTGCTGCTGCCAGATAATCACAGCTGATCTCTGACAAACCACACCAGCTCAATCTGTATAAAGAATGAAAGATGTAAGTTTATTAGACAAAGTGCTTGAAATCATTCAGTGTTTCATCATCTGTTCAGAGCTGAAGAAGGTTCAGAATGTAGAAGTTTAGAAAATGGAAACTCCAAACAGCTGAAGCCAACAGGAAGCAGCTTCAAACAAACACAACAAGAGAAAAAACTCTGAATGTTTCACATTAAAGTCGTACATTTCTCATAAAAACAGGACAAAGACTTGAAAAAGTCGTGTTTTTCCTTCCAGGAACCACATGGCTTCACTTTTAAAGGTGAAGTGTGAAAGAAATGGACATATTTGAAGTCCAACACCTTTTTCCAGTCACATTATTAAAGCAGACAAACTACAAGCTCATTTTCATTCCAACAAGTCATCTTCTGACCTGGACTAACAACACTGGTCTCTATGTGCAGCTGGCTGTGAGACCAGTGCTCAGGGAGCGTCTACAAAGTGCAACACTGAAAGAACATCACACACTCATTTGCTTCCAGCACTTTCACACAAACATCTACTGTCATTATTGTCACCAAACTCTGTGGATCCTTTATTGCAAATTCAAATGGGATCAAATGGTCAGACAAAAGAGGGTTATGAGGAAATATGATGAAATGTTGTGTATTAGCAGCAAGTTATTGAATCTTTTTCCTCAGAAACCAAACAAAATGATTGACAAACATGTTTTTACAAACTCAGTGTTGGACTTGGATCAGCAGGATAAGCTGATGTTTAAAGGCATTTGAGTCTCGCTGTATGAGAGTCCAGTTCTTACTCAATATTTATGGATGATGTTCTTTCAGTGTTGCACTTTGTAGACGCTCCCTGAGCCTCACAGCCAGCTGCACATGGACCAGCTGACATTACCCAGCATTAGAGGCGGCTGTAAAAAATTCATGTTCCCATTTAAATGGTTTTAATTTGAATAAAACGATGTTGATTCATTCAATCCTGAATCGATGTTTAATATAAATGTATTTTGCCAGAATCTCAGGTTAAAGCTCACAAACTATTTCAACAAGCAGCAAACAGATAAAACAGTAAATGAGAGCAGCTAAACACACAAAGATGGAAACACAGAGCGTGGATCGTTCACTCGACGGCACGTACACGGACACGCCGTCGGGGCTGAAAGTGGACAGCTCACAGATCCTGAAGCTGCAGGTTTCATCTGTCTCCAACCAAAACTGAGTGAAGCAGCAGCAAAAGAAGATCCAAACTCTGCTTCACGTTTGATCAATATGCTCATGAATTCTCTCTGACTTTGGCTGTTCCTGCCTGCACAGCTCTCTCTCTCTCAGTGTACTCCAAGAACAGCTTCAAACATCTGTTTCTGCATCATTCACTGTTTATTAGCCACCAGTCTGCTGTTGTGTTCAGTGCTGTCGGCCTCTGACAGTAAAGCCTCATTTCTGCTGTTCCATGGAAACTTTTTAAAATGATGACAGATTACAAACTCTCAGCTGTGTCTGTAATCAAACCTCTGTAACTTTGCTTCACTTCAGCAGCATCAGCTCATGTTCACATGTTGCTTCATGGTTTGCTTCAGTTTTTGATCGACTGCAGAATATTTTGAAGGTTATCTGCTATAAAAAGCCAGAAGAGGAAAATCTGCTTCATGTGTTTCTGTTTGATCCTCAGTGACTTTGACACAAAGGCCTCTGCTGTGATGATCACACCTCTGATCAAGTCTCACAGTGTCACAACTGATAAATGATCAGAGTTAGAATATTTCTGACTGTCTGCTGTGTGCCGTGACCTTTGACCTGCTAAAGACAGTCAGCTGTGGATTATTCATTGTTGTGTCTGATACTTAGAACTGTGAGGAAGAAGCTACACAGTTAATCAGGGTCCCCTCTCTCTGAATCAGGAAAGGTGGGCAGGCCGCGTGTGGGCCGCGGGCCATACGTTGAGTATCACTGTTTGAAATGTGAACATTGTTCTGCTGCAGTCAATGGACTAAACCAGAGAAGAAGAAAACAGACTTTACCATGAAGATCCTCAGTGTGGATCAGTATAATATCAGCCTGATGTCTGCAGTTTAGTGTCAGCACAACTTTCACATCATATTCATCTCAGCACAACTAAAACATGCTGACTGACCTCAGAGTTTCAAGTTTACATCCTGGACTCTCCAGGAAACCACACAGATGCTTCACTCCTGGATCCTGCAGCTTGTTGTTGAAGCTCAGCTCCAGCTGTCTCAGATGGGAGGGGTTGGACTTCAGTGCTGCTGCCAGATAATCACAGCTGATCTCTGACAAACCACAGCTCCACAATCTGTATAAAGAATGAAAGATGTAAGTTTATTAGACAAAGTGCTTGAAATCATTCAGTGTTTCATCATCTGTTCAGAGCTGAAGAAGGTTCAGAATGTAGAAGTTTAGAAAATGGAAACTCCAAACAGCTGAAGCCAACAGGAAGCAGCTTCAAACAAACACAACAAGAGAAAAAACTCTGAATGTTTCACATTAAAGTCGTACATTTCTCATAAAAACAGGACAAAGACTTGAAAAAGTCGTGTTTTTCCTTCCAGGAACCACATGGCTTCACTTTTAAAGGTGAAGTGTGACAGAAATGGACATATTTGAAGTCCAACACCTTTTTCCAGTCACATTATTAAAGCAGACAAACTACAAGCTCATTTTCATTCCAACAAGTCATCTTCTGACCTGGACTAACAACACTGGTCTCTATGTGCAGCTGGCTGTGAGACCAGTGCTCAGGGAGCGTCTACAAAGTGCAACACTGAAAGAACATCACACACTCATTTGCTTGCAGCACTTTCACACAAACATCTACTGTCATTATTGTCACCAAACTCTGTGGATCCTTTATTGCAAATTCAAATGGTCAGACAAAAGAGGCTTATGAGGAAATATGATGAAATGTTGTGTATTAGCAGCAACTTATTGAATCATTTTCCTCAGAAACCAAACAAAATGATTGACAAACATGTTTTTACAAACTCAGTGTTGGACTTGGATCAGCAGGATAAGCTGATGTTTAAAGGCATTTGAGTCTCGCTGTATGAGAGTCCAGTTCTTACTCAATATTTATGGATGATGTTCTTTCAGTGTTGCACTTTGTAGACGCTCCCTGAGCCTCACAGCCAGCTGCACATGGACCAGCTGACATTACCCAGCATTAGAGGCGGCTGTAAAAAATTCATGTTCCCATTTAAATGGTTTTAATTTGAATAAAACGATGTTGATTCATTCAATCCTGAATCGATGTTTCATATAAATGTATTTTGCCAGAATCTCAGGTTAAAGCTCACAAACTATTTCAACAAGCAGCAAACAGATAAAACAGTAAATGAGAGCAGCTAAACACACAAAGATGGAAACACAGAGCGTGGATCGTTCACTCGACGGCACGTACACGGACACGCCGTCGGGGCTGAAAGTGGACAGCTCACAGATCCTGAAGCTGCAGGTTTCATCTGTCTCCAACCAAAACTGAGTGAAGCAGCAGCAAAAGAAGATCCAAACTCTGCTTCACGTTTGATCAATATGCTCATGAATTCTCTCTGACTTTGGCTGTTCCTGCCTGCACAGCTCTCTCTCTCTCAGTGTACTCCAAGAACAGCTTCAAACATCTGTTTCTGCATCATTCACTGTTTATTAGCCACCAGTCTGCTGTTGTGTTCAGTGCTGTCGGCCTCTGACAGTAAAGCCTCATTTCTGCTGTTCCATGGAAACTTTTTAAAATGATGACAGATTACAAACTCTCAGCTGTGTCTGTAATCAAACCTCTGTAACTTTGCTTCACTTCAGCAGCATCAGCTCATGTTCACATGTTGCTTCATGGTTTGCTTCAGTTTTTGATCGACTGCAGAATATTTTGAAGGTTATCTGCTATAAAAAGCCAGAAGAGGAAAATCTGCTTCATGTGTTTCTGTTTGATCCTCAGTGACTTTGACACAAAGGCCTCTGCTGTGATGATCACACCTCTGATCAAGTCTCACAGTGTCACAACTGATAAATGATCAGAGTTAGAATATTTCTGACTGTCTGCTGTGTGCCGTGACCTTTGACCTGCTAAAGACAGTCAGCTGTGGATTATTCATTGTTGTGTCTGATACTTAGAACTGTGAGGAAGAAGCTACACAGTTAATCAGGGTCCCCTCTCTCTGAATCAGGAAAGGTGGGCAGGCCGCGTGTGGGCCGCGGGCCATACGTTGAGTATCACTGTTTGAAATGTGAACATTGTTCTGCTGCAGTCAATGGACTAAACCAGAGAAGAAGAAAACAGACTTTACCATGAAGATCCTCAGTGTGGATCAGTATAATATCAGCCTGATGTCTGCAGTTTAGTGTCAGCACAACTTTCACATCATATTCATCTCAGCACAACTAAAACATGCTGACTGACCTCAGAGTTTCAAGTTTACATCCTGGACTCTCCAGGAAACCACACAGATGCTTCACTCCTGGATCCTGCAGCTTGTTGTTGAAGCTCAGGTCCAGCTGTCTCAGATGGGAGGGGTTGGACTTCAGTGCTGCTGCCAGATAATCACAGCTGATCTCTGACAAACCACAGCTCCTCAATCTGTATGAAGAATGAAAGATGTAAGTTTATTAGACAAAGTGCTTGAAATCATTCAGTGTTTCATCATCTGTTCAGAGCTGAAGAAGGTTCAGAATGTAGAAGTTTAGAAAATGGAAACTCCAAACAGCTGAAGCCAACAGGAAGCAGCTTCAAAGAAACACAACAAGAGAAAAAACTCTGAATGTTTCACATTAAAGTCGAACATTTCTCATAAAAACAGGACAAAGACTTGAAAAAGTCGTGTTTTTCCTTCCAGGAACCACATGGCTTCACTTTTAAAGGTGAAGTGTGACAGAAATGGACATATTTGAAGTCCAACACCTTTTTCCAGTCACATTATTAAAGCAGACAAACTACAAGCTCATTTTCATTCCAACAAGTCATCTTCTGACCTGGACTAACAACACTGGTCTCTATGTGCAGCTGGCTGTGAGACCAGTGCTCAGGGAGCGTCTACAAAGTGCAACACTGAAAGAACATCACACACTCATTTGCTTCCAGCACTTTCACACAAACATCTACTGTCATTATTGTCACCAAACTCTGTGGATCCTTTATTGCAAATTCAAATGGGATCAAATGGTCAGACAAAAGAGGGTTATGAGGAAATATGATGAAATGTTGTGTATTAGCAGCAAGTTATTGAATCTTTTTCCTCAGAAACCAAACAAACTGATTGACAAACATCTTTTTACAAACTCAGTGTTGGACTTGGATCAGCAGGATAAGCTGATGTTTAAAGGCATTTGAGTCTCGCTGTATGAGAGTCCAGTTCTTACTCAATATTTATGGATGATGTTCTTTCAGTGTTGCACTTTGTAGACACTCCCTGAGCCTCACAGCCAGCTGCACATGGACCAGCTGACATTACCCAGCATTAGAGGCGGCTGTAAAAAATTCATGTTCCCATTTAAATGGTTTTAATTTGAATAAAACGATGTTGATTCATTCAATCCTGAATCGATGTTTCATATAAATGTATTTTGCCAGAATCTCAGGTTAAAGCTCACAAACTATTTCAACAAGCAGCAAACAGCTAAAACAGTAAATGAGAGCAGCTAAACACACAAAGATGGAAACACAGAGCGTGGATCGTTCACTCGACGGCACGTACACGGACACGCCGTCGGGGCTGAAAGTGGACAGCTCACAGATCCTGAAGCTGCAGGTTTCATCTGTCTCCAACCAAAACTGAGTGAAGCAGCAGCAAAAGAAGATCCAAACTCTGCTTCACGTTTGATCAATATGCTCATGAATTCTCTCTGACTTTGGCTGTTCCTGCCTGCACAGCTCTCTCTCTCTCAGTGTACTCCAAGAACAGCTTCAAACATCTGTTTCTGCATCATTCACTGTTTATTAGCCACCAGTCTGCTGTTGTGTTCAGTGCTGTCGGCCTCTGACAGTAAAGCCTCATTTCTGCTGTTCCATGGAAACTTTTTAAAATGATGACAGATTACAAACTCTCAGCTGTGTCTGTAATCAAACCTCTGTAACTTTGCTTCACTTCAGCAGCATCAGCTCATGTTCACATGTTGCTTCATGGTTTGCTTCAGTTTTTGATCGACTGCAGAATATTTTGAAGGTTATCTGCTATAAAAAGCCAGAAGAGGAAAATCTGCTTCATGTGTTTCTGTTTGATCCTCAGTGACTTTGACACAAAGGCCTCTGCTGTGATGATCACACCTCTGATCAAGTCTCACAGTGTCACAACTGATAAATGATCAGAGTTAGAATATTTCTGACTGTCTGCTGTGTGCCGTGACCTTTGACCTGCTAAAGACAGTCAGCTGTGGATTATTCATTGTTGTGTCTGATACTTAGAACTGTGAGGAAGAAGCTACACAGTTAATCAGGGTCCCCTCTCTCTGAATCAGGAAAGGTGGGCAGGCCGCGTGTGGGCCGCGGGCCATACGTTGAGTATCACTGTTTGAAATGTGAACATTGTTCTGCTGCAGTCAATGGACTAAACCAGAGAAGAAGAAAACAGACTTTACCATGAAGATCCTCAGTGTGGATCAGTATAATATCAGCCTGATGTCTGCAGTTTAGTGTCAGCACAACTTTCACATCATATTCATCTCAGCACAACTAAAACATGCTGACTGACCTCAGAGTTTCAAGTTTACATCCTGGACTCTCCAGGAAACCACACAGATGCTTCACTCCTGGATCCTGCAGCTTGTTGTTGAAGCTCAGGTCCAGCTCTCTCAGATGGGAGGGGTTGGACTTCAGTGCTGCTGCCAGATAATCACAGCTGATCTCTGACAAACCACAGTTCCACAATCTGTATAAAGAATGAAAGATGTAAGTTTATTAGACAAAGTGCTTGAAATCATTCAGTGTTTCATCATCTGTTCAGAGCTGAAGAAGGTTCAGAATGTAGAAGTTTAGAAAATGGAAACTCCAAACAGCTGAAGCCAACAGGAAGCAGCTTCAAACAAACACAACAAGAGAAAAAAACTCTGAATGTTTCACATTAAAGTCGTACATTTCTCATAAAAACAGGACAAAGACTTGAAAAAGTCGTGTTTTTCCTTCCAGGAACCACATGGCTTCACTTTTAAAGGTGAAGTGTGACAGAAATGGACATATTTGAAGTCCAACACCTTTTTCCAGTCACATTATTAAAGCAGACAAACTACAAGCTCATTTTCATTCCAACAAGTCATCTTCTGACCTGGACTAACAACACTGGTCTCTATGTGCAGCTGGCTGTGAGACCAGTGCTCAGGGAGCGTCTACAAAGTGCAACACTGAAAGAACATCACACACTCATTTGCTTCCAGCACTTTCACACAAACATCTACTGTCATTATTGTCACCAAACTCTGTGGATCCTTTATTGCAAATTCAAATGGGATCAAATGGTCAGACAAAAGAGGGTTATGAGGAAATATGATGAAATGTTGTGTATTAGCAGCAACTTATTGAATCTTTTTCCTCAGAAACCAAACAAAATGATTGACAAACATCTTTTTACAAACTCAGTGTTGGACTTGGATCAGCAGGATAAGCTGATGTTTAAAGGCATTTGAGTCTCGCTGTATGAGAGTCCAGTTCTTACTCAATATTTATGGATGATGCTCTTTCAGTGTTGCACTTTGTCGACGCTCCCTGAGCCTCACAGCCAGCTGCACATGGACCAGCTGACATTACCCAGCATTAGAGGCGGCTGTAAAAAATTCATGTTCCCATTTAAATGGTTTTAATTTGAATAAAACGATGTTGATTCATTCAATCCTGAATCGATGTTTAATATAAATGTATTTTGCCAGAATCTCAGGTTAAAGCTCACAAACTATTTCAACAAGCAGCAAACAGATAAAACAGTAAATGAGAGCAGCTAAACACACAAAGATGGAAACACAGAGCGTGGATCGTTCACTCGACGGCACGTACACGGACACGCCGTCGGGGCTGAAAGTGGACAGCTCACAGATCCTGAAGCTGCAGGTTTCATCTGTCTCCAACCAAAACTGAGTGAAGCAGCAGCAAAAGAAGATCCAAACTCTGCTTCACGTTTGATCAATATGCTCATGAATTCTCTCTGACTTTGGCTGTTCCTGCCTGCACAGCTCTCTCTCTCTCAGTGTACTCCAAGAACAGCTTCAAACATCTGTTTCTGCATCATTCACTGTTTATTAGCCACCAGTCTGCTGTTGTGTTCAGTGCTGTCGGCCTCTGACAGTAAAGCCTCATTTCTGCTGTTCCATGGAAACTTTTTAAAATGATGACAGATTACAAACTCTCAGCTGTGTCTGTAATCAAACCTCTGTAACTTTGCTTCACTTCAGCAGCATCAGCTCATGTTCACATGTTGCTTCATGGTTTGCTTCAGTTTTTGATCGACTGCAGAATATTTTGAAGGTTATCTGCTATAAAAAGCCAGAAGAGGAAAATCTGCTTCATGTGTTTCTGTTTGATCCTCAGTGACTTTGACACAAAGGCCTCTGCTGTGATGATCACACCTCTGATCAAGTCTCACAGTGTCACAACTGATAAATGATCAGAGTTAGAATATTTCTGACTGTCTGCTGTGTGCCGTGACCTTTGACCTGCTAAAGACAGTCAGCTGTGGATTATTCATTGTTGTGTCTGATACTTAGAACTGTGAGGAAGAAGCTACACAGTTAATCAGGGTCCCCTCTCTCTGAATCAGGAAAGGTGGGCAGGCCGCGTGTGGGCCGCGGGCCATACGTTGAGTATCACTGTTTGAAATGTGAACATTGTTCTGCTGCAGTCAATGGACTAAACCAGAGAAGAAGAAAACAGACTTTACCATGAAGATCCTCAGTGTGGATCAGTATAATATCAGCCTGATGTCTGCAGTTTAGTGTCAGCACAACTTTCACATCATATTCATCTCAGCACAACTAAAACATGCTGACTGACCTCAGAGTTTCAAGTTTACATCCTGGACTCTCCAGGAAACCACACAGATGCTTCACTCCTGGATCCTGCAGCTTGTTGTTGAAGCTCAGGTCCAGCTCTCTCAGATGGGAGGGGTTGGACTTCAGTGCTGCTGCCAGATAATCACAGCTGATCTCTGACAAACCACAGTCCTCCAATCTGTATAAAGAATGAAAGATGTAAGTTTATTAGACAAAGTGCTTGAAATCATTCAGTGTTTCATCATCTGTTCAGAGCTGAAGAAGGTTCAGAATGTAGAAGTTTAGAAAATGGAAACTCCAAACAGCTGAAGCCAACAGGAAGCAGCTTCAAACAAACACAACAAGAGAAAAAACTCTGAATGTTTCACATTAAAGTCGAACATTTCTCATAAAAACAGGACAAAGACTTGAAAAAGTCGTGTTTTTCCTTCCAGGAACCACATGGCTTCACTTTTAAAGGTGAAGTGTGACAGAAATGGACATATTTGAAGTCCAACACCTTTTTCCAGTCACATTATTAAAGCAGACAAACTACAAGCTCATTTTCATTCCAACAAGTCATCTTCTGACCTGGACTAACAACACTGGTCTCTATGTGCAGCTGGCTGTGAGACCAGTGCTCAGGGAGCGTCTACAAAGTGCAACACTGAAAGAACATCACACACTCATTTGCTTCCAGCACTTTCACACAAACATCTACTGTCATTATTGTCACCAAACTCTGTGGATCCTTTATTGCAAATTCAAATGGGATCAAATGGTCAGACAAAAGAGGGTTATGAGGAAATATGATGAAATGTTGTGTATTAGCAGCAAGTTATTGAATCTTTTTCCTCAGAAACCAAACAAACTGATTGACAAACATCTTTTTACAAACTCAGTGTTGGACTTGGATCAGCAGGATAAGCTGATGTTTAAAGGCATTTGAGTCTCGCTGTATGAGAGTCCAGTTCTTACTCAATATTTATGGATGATGTTCTTTCAGTGTTGCACTTTGTAGACACTCCCTGAGCCTCACAGCCAGCTGCACATGGACCAGCTGACATTACCCAGCATTAGAGGCGGCTGTAAAAAATTCATGTTCCCATTTAAATGGTTTTAATTTGAATAAAACGATGTTGATTCATTCAATCCTGAATCGATGTTTCATATAAATGTATTTTGCCAGAATCTCAGGTTAAAGCTCACAAACTATTTCAACAAGCAGCAAACAGCTAAAACAGTAAATGAGAGCAGCTAAACACACAAAGATGGAAACACAGAGCGTGGATCGTTCACTCGACGGCACGTACACGGACACGCCGTCGGGGCTGAAAGTGGACAGCTCACAGATCCTGAAGCTGCAGGTTTCATCTGTCTCCAACCAAAACTGAGTGAAGCAGCAGCAAAAGAAGATCCAAACTCTGCTTCACGTTTGATCAATATGCTCATGAATTCTCTCTGACTTTGGCTGTTCCTGCCTGCACAGCTCTCTCTCTCTCAGTGTACTCCAAGAACAGCTTCAAACATCTGTTTCTGCATCATTCACTGTTTATTAGCCACCAGTCTGCTGTTGTGTTCAGTGCTGTCGGCCTCTGACAGTAAAGCCTCATTTCTGCTGTTCCATGGAAACTTTTTAAAATGATGACAGATTACAAACTCTCAGCTGTGTCTGTAATCAAACCTCTGTAACTTTGCTTCACTTCAGCAGCATCAGCTCATGTTCACATGTTGCTTCATGGTTTGCTTCAGTTTTTGATCGACTGCAGAATATTTTGAAGGTTATCTGCTATAAAAAGCCAGAAGAGGAAAATCTGCTTCATGTGTTTCTGTTTGATCCTCAGTGACTTTGACACAAAGGCCTCTGCTGTGATGATCACACCTCTGATCAAGTCTCACAGTGTCACAACTGATAAATGATCAGAGTTAGAATATTTCTGACTGTCTGCTGTGTGCCGTGACCTTTGACCTGCTAAAGACAGTCAGCTGTGGATTATTCATTGTTGTGTCTGATACTTAGAACTGTGAGGAAGAAGCTACACAGTTAATCAGGGTCCCCTCTCTCTGAATCAGGAAAGGTGGGCAGGCCGCGTGTGGGCCGCGGGCCATACGTTGAGTATCACTGTTTGAAATGTGAACATTGTTCTGCTGCAGTCAATGGACTAAACCAGAGAAGAAGAAAACAGACTTTACCATGAAGATCCTCAGTGTGGATCAGTATAATATCAGCCTGATGTCTGCAGTTTAGTGTCAGCACAACTTTCACATCATATTCATCTCAGCACAACTAAAACATGCTGACTGACCTCAGAGTTTCAAGTTTACATCCTGGACTCTCCAGGAAACCACACAGATGCTTCACTCCTGGATCCTGCAGCTTGTTGTTGAAGCTCAGGTCCAGCTGTCTCAGATGGGAGGGGTTGGACTTCAGTGCTGCTGCCAGATAATCACAGCTGATCTCTGACAAACCACAGTTCCACAATCTGTATAAAGAATGAAAGATGTAAGTTTATTAGACAAAGTGCTTGAAATCATTCAGTGTTTCATCATCTGTTCAGAGCTGAAGAAGGTTCAGAATGTAGAAGTTTAGAAAATGGAAACTCCAAACAGCTGAAGCCAACAGGAAGCAGCTTCAAACAAACACAACAAGAGAAAAAACTCTGAATGTTTCACATTAAAGTCGTACATTTCTCATAAAAACAGGACAAAGACTTGAAAAAGTCGTGTTTTTCCTTCCAGGAACCACATGGCTTCACTTTTAAAGGTGAAGTGTGACAGAAATGGACATATTTGAAGTCCAACACCTTTTTCCAGTCACATTATTAAAGCAGACAAACTACAAGCTCATTTTCATTCCAACAAGTCATCTTCTGACCTGGACTAACAACACTGGTCTCTATGTGCAGCTGGCTGTGAGACCAGTGCTCAGGGAGCGTCTACAAAGTGCAACACTGAAAGAACATCACACACTCATTTGCTTCCAGCACTTTCACACAAACATCTACTGTCATTATTGTCACCAAACTCTGTGGATCCTTTATTGCAAATTCAAATGGGATCAAATGGTCAGACAAAAGAGGGTTATGAGGAAATATGATGAAATGTTGTGTATTAGCAGCAACTTATTGAATCTTTTTCCTCAGAAACCAAACAAAATGATTGACAAACATGTTTTTACAAACTCAGTGTTGGACTTGGATCAGCAGGATAAGCTGATGTTTAAAGGCATTTGAGTCTCGCTGTATGAGAGTCCAGTTCTTACTCAATATTTATGGATGATGCTCTTTCAGTGTTGCACTTTGTCGACGCTCCCTGAGCCTCACAGCCAGCTGCACATGGACCAGCTGACATTACCCAGCATTAGAGGCGGCTGTAAAAAATTCATGTTCCCATTTAAATGGTTTTAATTTGAATAAAACGATGTTGATTCATTCAATCCTGAATCGATGTTTAATATAAATGTATTTTGCCAGAATCTCAGGTTAAAGCTCACAAACTATTTCAACAAGCAGCAAACAGATAAAACAGTAAATGAGAGCAGCTAAACACACAAAGATGGAAACACAGAGCGTGGATCGTTCACTCGACGGCACGTACACGGACACGCCGTCGGGGCTGAAAGTGGACAGCTCACAGATCCTGAAGCTGCAGGTTTCATCTGTCTCCAACCAAAACTGAGTGAAGCAGCAGCAAAAGAAGATCCAAACTCTGCTTCACGTTTGATCAATATGCTCATGAATTCTCTCTGACTTTGGCTGTTCCTGCCTGCACAGCTCTCTCTCTCTCAGTGTACTCCAAGAACAGCTTCAAACATCTGTTTCTGCATCATTCACTGTTTATTAGCCACCAGTCTGCTGTTGTGTTCAGTGCTGTCGGCCTCTGACAGTAAAGCCTCATTTCTGCTGTTCCATGGAAACTTTTTAAAATGATGACAGATTACAAACTCTCAGCTGTGTCTGTAATCAAACCTCTGTAACTTTGCTTCACTTCAGCAGCATCAGCTCATGTTCACATGTTGCTTCATGGTTTGCTTCAGTTTTTGATCGACTGCAGAATATTTTGAAGGTTATCTGCTATAAAAAGCCAGAAGAGGAAAATCTGCTTCATGTGTTTCTGTTTGATCCTCAGTGACTTTGACACAAAGGCCTCTGCTGTGATGATCACACCTCTGATCAAGTCTCACAGTGTCACAACTGATAAATGATCAGAGTTAGAATATTTCTGACTGTCTGCTGTGTGCCGTGACCTTTGACCTGCTAAAGACAGTCAGCTGTGGATTATTCATTGTTGTGTCTGATACTTAGAACTGTGAGGAAGAAGCTACACAGTTAATCAGGGTCCCCTCTCTCTGAATCAGGAAAGGTGGGCAGGCCGCGTGTGGGCCGCGGGCCATACGTTGAGTATCACTGTTTGAAATGTGAACATTGTTCTGCTGCAGTCAATGGACTAAACCAGAGAAGAAGAAAACAGACTTTACCATGAAGATCCTCAGTGTGGATCAGTATAATATCAGCCTGATGTCTGCAGTTTAGTGTCAGCACAACTTTCACATCATATTCATCTCAGCACAACTAAAACATGCTGACTGACCTCAGAGTTTCAAGTTTACATCCTGGACTCTCCAGGAAACCACACAGATGCTTCACTCCTGAATCCTGCAGCTTGTTCTTATTCAAAGACAAGGAGTCATTACTCAGGTCCAGCTCTCTCAGATGGGAGGGGTTGGACTTCAGTGCTGCTGCCAGATAATCACAGCTGATCTCTGACAAACCACAGCCCACCAATCTGTATAAAGAATGAAAGATGTAAGTTTATTAGACAAAGTGCTTGAAATCATTCAGTGTTTCATCATCTGTTCAGAGCTGAAGAAGGTTCAGAATGTAGAAGTTTAGAAAATGGAAACTCCAAACAGCTGAAGCCAACAGGAAGCAGCTTCAAACAAACACAACAAGAGAAAAAACTCTGAATGTTTCACATTAAAGTCGTACATTTCTCATAAAAACAGGACAAAGACTTGAAAAAGTCGTGTTTTTCCTTCCAGGAACCACATGGCTTCACTTTTAAAGGTGAAGTGTGACAGAAATGGACATATTTGAAGTCCAACACCTTTTTCCAGTCACATTATTAAAGCAGACAAACTACAAGCTCATTTTCATTCCAACAAGTCATCTTCTGACCTGGACTAACAACACTGGTCTCTATGTGCAGCTGGCTGTGAGACCAGTGCTCAGGGAGCGTCTACAAAGTGCAACACTGAAAGAACATCACACACTCATTTGCTTCCAGCACTTTCACACAAACATCTACTGTCATTATTGTCACCAAACTCTGTGGATCCTTTATTGCAAATTCAAATGGGATCAAATGGTCAGACAAAAGAGGCTTATGAGGAAATATGATGAAATGTTGTGTATTAGCAGCAACTTATTGAATCTTTTTCCTCAAAAACCAAACAAAATGATTGACAAACATGTTTTTACAAACTCAGTGTTGGTGTGTTGCCCTTAAGGCATTTCTCTGAATAAATAGGTTCATAAATTTGAAATAAATAATTCTAAAAAGATTTGCCATTAAAAAATTAATGTGTTGTTAAAATGAATAATTCATGCTTTACATACGTTTTAGTTAAAAGGAAAATATCGCTAAAATGTATTTCCCGTTCTGGCGGGGCACTTCCGGTTCCGGTCAAGCACTTCCGGTTGGGGTCAAGCGCTCGGTTTTGCTGAGAAACAGGCTCATGCTAAAGGCAGTATGGAGATGTAATCTAATGCCATCTACTCCGAATTATCAGGCCGGAACGCCGTAAGTTACTTTATATGACAGTTTGTACAGATAACTTTGGATATTAATGTGTATTTGCTAACATGAATGTTTTAGTGAGAGTAATGCACTTTATTGATGTAAACATGCTTCTGCCTGTTGAGATGGAGTTTATTTTCTGTCATTCCAGTTTTCACCACATGTTCATGGAGACAATTAAACAAGCTGCAACTAAACTCCAGGGTCTTCATTTGTGGTTTAACTCGGTGTCACCAACATCCTCGTTGAAAACACTATAGTTGGACTTGGATCAGCAGGATAAGCTGATGTTTAAAGGCATTTGAGTCTCGCTGTATGAGAGTCCAGTTATTACTCAATATTTATGGATGATGGCTCAGCGACAGTGTCCCGGACCGCGCCATTCAGCTCGACCAGCTAACATGCTACCGTGCTGACAGAGTCATCGTCGCGGGAGGTAAGACCCGCGGGGGAGGACTTTGTGTTTACATCAATGATGCCTGGTGTCGCGATGCTGTTGCGGTCTGCAAACACTGCTCACCAGTGCTGGAGTTAATGGTTATTAAGTGCCGGCCATTCTATCTACCGAGGGAATATACAGCCATACTCCTGTGCGCTGTGTACATCCCTCCCTCCTCCAATGTCAACAACAGGAATGAGGCACTGAATGAACTGTACCAGCACATCAGTGAGCAGCAGACAGCCCATCCTGATGCTTTTCTCATCCTGGCTGGGGATTTCAATCATGCAGACTTAAAGTGCGTGTTTCCAAAAATACAACAACACATAGACTTTCCAACAAGGGGAAATAACACACTGGACTTTGTTTACACCACCCAGAGAGGAGCTTACAAAGCTTTTCCCCTCCCCTACCTCGGCGCCTCAGACCATATCACTGTCATGCTAATGCCTGCTTACAGACCGCTCGTTAAAGTGACCAAACCGGTTCGTAAGCGGATACAAGTGTGGCCAGAGGGGTCTTCAGAGGCTCTACAGGACTGCTTTAATACTACAGACTGGAACATGTTTAAGCAGGCTGCCACCTACAACAACACCACTGACCTCCAGGAGTACGCAGAGACTGTTACTGCCTACATCAACAAGTGTATTGAGGATGTAACAGTCACGAAAACCATAACTGTCCGGGCCAATCAAAAACCATGGATGACAGGAGAGGTCTACAGGCTGCTGAAAGCTCGGAATGTTGCCTTCAGAGATGGAGACGAGGCGAGCCTGAGGACAGCTAGGGCCAACCTTTCCCGTGGCATCAGAGAGGCTAAGAGACAGTACTCCAAGAAAATATCCCATCACTTCAAAGACAGCAGAGACTCACGGAGCCTGTGGCGGGGCATTCAGACCATCACAGATTACAAGCCCCCACCACAGACTTGTGACAGTACTATCCCCCTGCTGAACGAGCTGAACACTTTCTTTGCTCGCTTTGAAGTCCAAAACAGCACCACTGCACAGAAGACCCCACCCCCTCCTGGTGACCAGGTGATGACTCTGTCACCGGACAGCGTGAGGAGATCCCTCAGCAGGATCAATGCACGTAAAGCTCCGGGTCCTGACAACATTCCTGGTCGTGCACTGAGAGACTGTGCAGTGGAACTCACTGATGTCTTCACAGACATCTTCAACATATCACTCATCCAGGCTGTCGTCCCCACATGTTTTAAAGCCACCACAATCATTCCGGTTCCAAAAAAGTCATCTCCCTCCTGCTTTAATGACTACCGTCCTGTTGCACTTACTCCCATCCTGATGAAGTGCTTCGAACGACTAGTCATGCAACACATCAAGACTGTCCTGCCCCCCTCTCTGGATCCCTTCCAGTTTGCGTATCGGCCCAACCGCTCAACCGATGATGCCATCTCCACTGCACTCCACTCGGCACTCACACACCTGGACAAAAATGACTCATATGTTCGAATGCTGTTCATAGATTTCAGTTCAGCATTCAACACTATAATCCCCCAACAGCTCACTCAAAAACTGGTCCAGCTGGGGCTCAACACCTCACTGTGCAACTGGCTGTTGGATTTCCTCACCGGAAGACCTCAAGCAGTACGGGTTGGCAGTAATACATCCAGCACCATCATTTTAAACACAGGGGCCCCGCAGGGATGTGTGCTGAGCCCCCTCCTCTTCACTCTGCTGACCCATGACTGCACTCCATCATACAGCTCCAACCTCTTCATCAAGTTTGCGGACGACACAACGGTGGTGGGTCTCATTAGCAACAGGGATGAGACCGACTACAGAAGTGAGGTGAGACGCCTGGCCACGTGGTGTGCTGACAACAATCTCTCTCTGAATGTGGAGAAGACGAAGGAGATTGTTGTGGACTTCAGGAGAATGCACACCCAACATGCTCCTCTGACCATTGACGGAGCGTCTGTGGAGAGAGTGAGCAGCACCAAGTTCTTGGGTGTGCACATCACAGAGGATCTCTCCTGGACGTACAACACCACAGCACTGGCCAAGAAATCACAGCAGCGTCTCTTCTTTCTCCGCAAACTAAGAAGAGCAGGAGCTCCAGCCCCCATCATGTACACTTTCTACAGAGGCACCATCGAGAGCATCCTGTCGAGCTGCATCACTGTGTGGTTTGGAGCCTGCAATGCGTCCTGTCATAGAACCCTCCAACGCATAGTGAGAGCTACAGAGAGGATCATTGGTGTCTCTCTCCCCTCCCTCCAGGACATTTACAGCACCCGTCTCACTAAAAAAGCCCTTTGCATAGCGGCTGATCCCACGCACCCAATGCAAAGCTTCTTCAAGCTGCTGCCGTCGGGGAGGAGACTGCGGAGTCTCCAGGCCAGGACCAGCAGGCTGAAGGACAGCTTCATCCATCAGGCTGTCAGGAAGCTTAACTCCCTCCCGATTCTGCCCCCTCTCCCCTCTCTCCTCCACGGTCTCACTGAACTCTGTCACACACACACAAACACACACACTCTCTGACTCACTCACTGGCCTGCACCAGTTACCAGTCACTTTGTGGAGCATTGGACTGCCATTACCTCATAAGACTTTGTTGTTACACTTTCTCTTACCGTACATTACTAAATCTCCATTTGCACTATTTGCCTATTTGCACTACTCTGCCTGGTTTGCACTCAATGTCACTTACCCATTATATTGTATATTGTATAGCTTTCTTGTTATATGTAAAATTGTATTTATTTAAATTTTTACTTTTTAATTATTTTACTTGCATTTTTAATCACTTTTATATTTAAATATATTTAAATGTTCATTTGCTATTTATCTAGGGATTGAGAGTAACGCAATTTCTATTCTCTGTATGTCCTGTACATGTGGCAGAATCGACAAATAAAGTTGACTTTGACTTTGACTTTTGACTTTGATGTTCTTTCAGTGTTGCACTTTGTAGACGCTCCCTGAGCCTCACAGCCAGCTGCACATGGACCAGCTGACATTACCCAGCATTAGAGGCGGCTGTAAAAAATTCATGTTCCCATTTAAATGGTTTTAATTTGAATAAAACGATGTTGATTCATTCAATCCTGAATCGATGTTTAATATAAATGTATTTTGCCAGAATCTCAGGTTAAAGCTCACAAACTATTTCAACAAGCAGCAAACAGCTAAAACAGTAAATGAGAGCAGCTAAACACACAAAGATGGAAACACAGAGCGTGGATCGTTCACTCGACGGCACGTACACGGACACGCCGTCGGGGCTGAAAGTGGACAGCTCACAGATCCTGAAGCTGCAGGTTTCATCTGTCTCCAACCAAAACTGAGTGAAGCAGCAGCAAAAGAAGATCCAAACTCTGCTTCACGTTTGATCAATATGCTCATGAATTCTCTCTGACTTTGGCTGTTCCTGCCTGCACAGCTCTCTCTCTCTCAGTGTACTCCAAGAACAGCTTCAAACATCTGTTTCTGCATCATTCACTGTTTATTAGCCACCAGTCTGCTGTTGTGTTCAGTGCTGTCGGCCTCTGACAGTAAAGCCTCATTTCTGCTGTTCCATGGAAACTTTTTAAAATGATGACAGATTACAAACTCTCAGCTGTGTCTGTAATCAAACCTCTGTAACTTTGCTTCACTTCAGCAGCATCAGCTCATGTTCACATGTTGCTTCATGGTTTGCTTCAGTTTTTGATCGACTGCAGAATATTTTGAAGGTTATCTGCTATAAAAAGCCAGAAGAGGAAAATCTGCTTCATGTGTTTCTGTTTGATCCTCAGTGACTTTGACACAAAGGCCTCTGCTGTGATGATCACACCTCTGATCAAGTCTCACAGTGTCACAACTGATAAATGATCAGAGTTAGAATATTTCTGACTGTCTGCTGTGTGCCGTGACCTTTGACCTGCTAAAGACAGTCAGCTGTGGATTATTCATTGTTGTGTCTGATACTTAGAACTGTGAGGAAGAAGCTACACAGTTAATCAGGGTCCCCTCTCTCTGAATCAGGAAAGGTGGGCAGGCCGCGTGTGGGCCGCGGGCCATACGTTGAGTATCACTGTTTGAAATGTGAACATTGTTCTGCTGCAGTCAATGGACTAAACCAGAGAAGAAGAAAACAGACTTTACCATGAAGATCCTCAGTGTGGATCAGTATAATATCAGCCTGATGTCTGCAGTTTAGTGTCAGCACAACTTTCACATCATATTCATCTCAGCACAACTAAAACATGCTGACTGACCTCAGAGTTTCAAGTTTACATCCTGGACTCTCCAGGAAACCACACAGATGCTTCACTCCTGGATCCTTCAGGTTGTTGTTGATGCTCAGGTCCAGCTGTCTCAGATGGGAGGGGTTGGACTTCAGTGCTGCTGCCAGATAATCACACCTGATCTCTGACAAACCACAGCTCCACAATCTGTATAAAGAATGAAAGATGTAAGTTTATTAGACAAAGTGCTTGAAATCATTCAGTGTTTCATCATCTGTTCAGAGCTGAAGAAGGTTCAGAATGTAGAAGTTTAGAAAATGGAAACTCCAAACAGCTGAAGCCAACAGGAAGCAGCTTCAAACAAACACAACAAGAGAAAAAACTCTGAATGTTTCACATTAAAGTCGTACATTTCTCATAAAAACAGGACAAAGACTTGAAAAAGTCGTGTTTTTCCTTCCAGGAACCACATGGCTTCACTTTTAAAGGTGAAGTGTGACAGAAATGGACATATTTGAAGTCCAACACCTTTTTCCAGTCACATTATTAAAGCAGACAAACTACAAGCTCATTTTCATTCCAACAAGTCATCTTCTGACCTGGACTAACAACACTGGTCTCTATGTGCAGCTGGCTGTGAGACCAGTGCTCAGGGAGCGTCTACAAAGTGCAACACTGAAAGAACATCACACACTCATTTGCTTCCAGCACTTTCACACAAACATCTACTGTCATTATTGTCACCAAACTCTGTGGATCCTTTATTGCAAATTCAAATGGGATCAAATGGTCAGACAAAAGAGGCTTATGAGGAAATATGATGAAATGTTGTGTATTAGCAGCAACTTATTGAATCATTTTCCTCAGAAACCAAACAAAATGATTGACAAACATGTTTTTACAAACTCAGTGTTGGACTTGGATCAGCAGGATAAGCTGATGTTTAAAGGCATTTGAGTCTCGCTGTATGAGAGTCCAGTTCTTACTCAATATTAATCAAAGCTCTGTAACTTTGCTTCACTTCAGCAGCATCAGCTCATGTTCACATGTTGATTCATGGTTTTCATGGTTGATTCACCTCATTTTTTAAAAAATGACCTCTGACAGGAAAGTCTCATTTCTGCTGCTCAACACTGAAGAAATGTAAACTTTCAAAACGATGACAAATTGGAAAACACAGAGCTGTGTCTTTTTTTTTTTTGTGTGTCCCGTTTGGATCTTTAGCCATCAGAATTGTTGTCTTAACGCCAAGAAAGATGCCAAGCGGATTTATTTTACCAAGTGGATCATCATGGCCTTTCCATATTGGTCCATTTGATTGACCTTTATTATAATTATGAATTTATTTTATTTTCTGTTGCTACAAACGGGACAGACATGACTGGGGGACAGGACAGGGAGAGAGAATGAAAGAAAGAGAGGGAGAGAAAGAAAACCAAAGGGGAGAAGAGACGGTGAGAAAGGGGGGAAGAAAAAAAGAAAAACAAACAAAACACCTGGATCACCTGTATGGAGAAAAAAAAACAGAAGAGAAAGCAAACAACATAATAAAAACAGCACCATCACAATAAACTAGCTAGTAGTAGATAACAGTAGATACTAAATAATAAACGATATTGTGCAGCACGCAAGATAGACAGCGCACAATGTGCTTAGAGGCAGCAGCCATAAAGGTGTAGTCCGCGTCTGTGAACACCCGTGTGTACACCTGTGTGCACACCTGTGTGGATCAGCATGCTTGTATTCCAAAGGTTTCTCCATGTAACGATCTGCTAGGGAGTGTGGGGAGCCATAGCCCCGTCCACCAGGGTATGAAGCAGGTATGGAGGAGATCCAGGCCCCAGATATCCAGAGGCCCCAGAGTACAAGGACCCGAGGAGGACCACCAAAAGGGGGGGAATCGCCAATCGGCCACCAGGAGTGAGCCGGTACATACATGAGCGCCCAGCCCCAGACGACAAGGACCACCAACACACCAACGTCTGAGGGCATCAGCCACCGGCAGGGAGTGTGGTGAGGGGAGATAGGCCTCCGTACTTTGGAGGGCCTGAGATGTACCCAGAGAGGTTGAGTCTAAGACCCAACCTGACACATAGACAGGCGCACGCGGACACCAACGTGCATTCCCACCCCATATGCACAACCAAATACTCGGCACTCACCCAACGTGTAGACAGACACAAATAGAAACTGCACAGACCGTCGCACTCCCCAAACATACTCTATATCCCAAGTCCAGGTACCCCCGCCCTCAGAGGGGCAAGCCGCACCTAAACCCAGGAGATGTAACCCTTCTCTCTGGGGCGGAGGCAAGCGGACCACCTCTTTGATTAGAGCTGTGTCTCTAGTCAAAGCAGAGATGGAACGATGCCACTTTTTATGTCCGATATCGATATGAATCCAATATAGTCGATTTTATAATCAAACGTTTTTTTAATATCTTGCTGCATTTTGTATAAGTTCATACTCAAGTTTAAAAAATCTAAACACTAAAGCTGTTCAGTTATACCTGTCTGCAAAAACACACTGCAGCCAAAACATTAGACAATACTGATCTTTGTATTTTGATGCAGACGTCAAAAACTCTGGTTGTGAATAAAAGAAGTGCAACATCAGCACAAAATAATGTTTCTATTGAACAACTAACACAAACAGGTTGTAGAATGGAGCCTTTTATACTCACAGCTGAACAGAAACAACATCCAGAGTGGAAAACAGTGCAAACAACTGCAAACAGGCTTCATGACACTCATGTTTGATCAGGATGGATGTCAGTGTGAGCTGTTTCTATCACATTTAACCTCACAATCAATTTTGTCTCATTTCTATACAAAACTTAACACAAGTATGAAAAAAGTGTTTTTGATTGTTTTGTTTTTTGAACCATGAAACTGTTTAACAACACAGTTTGTTTCAAAGTCAAACTTGAGTCTGTCCATCGTTCGGTCAGACTGAGCAATGACAGCACACAGACGTAGACAACAGCTCTCTCAAACACCAAACTCAGGTCCTGTTGATGCTGATATACAGTGACACAGTTACATGGGTGATTCATCCTTTTAACTTTATCTTTAAACAGCTGCAGCTGTCACTGACAGCGCATGTGGTACTTTAACCTTTGGACTGTTTTCATCAGTTAATTATGGAGTTACTACAAAGAGTGAAACTATAGGATGATCTGTCTGCTGTCACTGGGTGGTGCTGAGGTCTGAATCTGAGGACGGCTCCTGTAGTCACAACAAGAACACAATCATCACAAACTGAAATATAAATATGATGGAGTAGAGCTTGAATTAGCTCCAGAATTTAAATATCTTGGGGTCATTCTAGACCCAACATTATCCTTCAAGAGTCACATAAATAAAGTGTCCCAGGTACTTAAATTTAATAATCGAAATTTTAATCATATACGTAATAATTTAAATATGAATGTTGCAAAAACTTATTTTTACTCAATGATCATCTCTCATATGGACTATTGTTTGACGTCCTGGTCACTTGCTTGTCCAACAACACTTAAAACTATTGAAAACATTTATAAAAGAAGTTTAAAACTACTTGACAAAAAACCGACTTCCCACCACCACTGTCATGTGTTAAAAAAACATAAATTACTGAACTTCAATAACTAGGTGAAACTTAAAAGAGTGAGTTTAATATATAAAGTCTTACACTCCCTTGCTCCACCACCATTAAAGCAGTTCATTAGGCATAAAGAAAGCTCAGACAGGACCACTCGAGCTACAATCCGAGGAGACTTGTTTATACCCCACAGACGGACAGCATTTGGGCAGAACGTCCTCTCTGTCCAGGGAGGCCATCTGTGGAACAGTCTTCCTCAACCCATTAGAGAATGCTCTACACTCAGTTTAAGGCAAAGGTTAAAAACTGGTTATGGACAAATCAAGTGTGCGATCATGTATGAATTGTATAGTTTTAATGTTTTATTTGGGAACAGAATGGTGTGTGTGTGTAAGTTTGGTGACGGAGTTTTTATTATGAATGAATGATGAATTTTTATGAATTATTATGTCTATTTTTTATGCTTAAGGACAACAGATGGAAATTAGTCCTTGGCTATAATCTGGTATGTTTACATTCATGTAATTTTTTTTTTACATTTATGTTCATTAACATGCACTGTCCTAAATAAATAAATAAATAAATAAATAAAGTTTATCTCTCAAATCTGAAACAAAGCTGATCCTTCTGTCCTCACACACTCGGGAGTGTTCTTCTCTTCTCTTACATTTTTTCAGTCCTACAGTTCTGCTGACAGCTGACATATGAGCTGTTTATTTAAAAAAAGCCTTATATACGAACAGATGTTCCTATATCATGTTCACCTTTGAGTTGTTGGAGCTTTATAAATGGACATCTGCAAAGATGTGATGATGGAGCAGGTTTCAGTGCTGCTGCATCCTGGTCACAACATACGGAGGTGGTATCAGCACTGGTATCAGCACTGGTATCAGCACTGGTATCAGCACTGGTATTGAAGAAGAAATATTAATGCTTCAAACTATTTGTCTTAAAGGATGGAAGCTGTACAGAGTTCTGCACATGTGTCTTTGTGAACATACCTCATTAACAATATTTCAGACAGTTTTTAACCTGAATATTTGCAACAAACTCAGTATAAAAACTACAGTCAGCGCTAAAAAATTAATCAGTCGAAAAATTAAAATTTTAACTTAAGCTGCCAAGAGGAAGTCGTTGGTTTCAGTAAATATCAGGCTTTGCTATTTGATCGGTTTTTACAGATTAATGAGGAGTTACTGAAGTGCCAGGTTTTTAAAGTAGGTGTTACTGTCTCTACACATGTGGAGACTGAAAACATGGTGCTGTTTAATAAGATATTTAATATTCAGCTCTGCACAGGAGCTGCAGCAGGGTGCAGCCTGTTGCCTTTACAGTATAATACTTGTAATAAAAGTACAGTAACGGTAATTAGTGACTGAGCAGCCCGGGGCGTTTCTCTTGATTTCTTTAGTCAGGGTAAATTCATTCACCTGCACGGGTTAGCTAAACAAACCCTGACGGCCGAGTGCTCATCTTAGCTAGCTAGGTCTCAGGACCGAGCTAAGGACGGTAGTTACGGAGTAGCTTACAAACACGTTTAACTTACCGAAAAAGTGCAGCGGGGCCTCGGGTCCATCTGTCGGGTAGTCCAGTTTACTGAAGAACACCTCAGGCTGTCAGGTTAAAACACTCGGCCGTGTCTTCGTAGCGTAAACGCTGGCCGTCCTCTCAGAGCCTACCTCTATCTGCTATTCCCGAACAGAGATACGCAAGTTTCTCCGTGACTGCAGCTGCCAGTCAATTCAATTCAATTCAATTCAATTTTATTTATATAGCGCCAAATCACAACAAAAGTCGCCTCAAGGCGCTTCATAGATACAGAGAAAAACCCAACAATCATATGACCCCCTATGAGCAAGCACTTTGGCGACAGTGGGAAGGAAAAACTCCCTTTTAACAGGAAGAAACCTCCGGCAGAACCAGGCTCAGGGAGGGGCGGGGCCATCTGCTGCGACCGGTTGGGGTGAGAGAACGAAGACAGGATAAAAGACATGCTGTGGAAGAGAGACAGAGGTTAATAACAGATATGATTCAATGCAGAGAGGTCTGTTAACACATAGTGAGTGAGAAAGGTGACTGGAAAGGAAAAACTCAATGCATCATGGGAATCCCCCGGCAGCCTACATCTATTGCAGCATAACTAAGGGAGGATTCAGGGTCACCTGGTCCAGCCCTAACTATATGCTTTAGCAAAAAGGAAAGTTTGAAGCCTAATCTTAAAAGTAGAGATAGTGTCTGTCTCCCGAATCCAAACTGGAAGCTGGTTCCACAGAAGAGGGGCCTGAAAACTGAAGGCTCTGCCTCCCATTCTACTTTTAAATACTCTAGGAACAACAAGTAGGCCTGCAGAGCGAGAGCGAAGTGCTCTAATAGGGTGATATGGTACTACAAGGTCATTAAGATAAGATGGGGCCTGATTATTTAAGACCTTGTATGTGAGGAGCAGGATTTTGAATTCAATTCTGGATTTAACAGGAAGCCAATGAAGGGAAGCCAAAACAGGAGAAATCTGCTCTCTCTTTCTAGTCCCTGTCAGGACTCTTGCTGCAGCATTTTGGATTAGCTGAAGGCTTTTCAGCGAGTTTTTTGGACATCCTGATAATAATGAATTACAGTAGTCCAGCCTGGACGTAATAAATGCATGAACTAGTTTTTCAGCATCACTCTGAGTCAAAGCTGCTATGATGACATTACACCCCATTTTAACATCACCGCTGTCGGAATTAGAATCAAACTTGGACATAAATCAGCGTGATGAGAACTATACCTCCAAAGGCCAGAAGTAAACGGCTATGAAATGGGACGGTCTAGCCTTCAGATTAGCATCACCGCTGTCTCGATGGAGTTTAATAAACTCAGCTGTCTGCTCCTTGCTATCTAAAATATAACAGGACACTGGAGTAAACTCTCGACCATCTCACACTTATGCTTAATCAGTTTTCTGTTTGACGTTTATTCAGCTGTGTGAAAACCACCCGGGGGATTAATAAAGTGGCTTGCAAAAGTATTCGGTCCCCTTGAACTTTTCCCCATTTTGTCACATTACAGCCACAAACACGAATCATTTTTTATTGGACTTCCAGGTGAAAGACCAACACAAAGTGGTGCACACGTGAGAAGTGGAACGAAAATCATACATGATTCCAAACATTTTGTACAAATAAATAACTGCAAAGTGGGGTGTGTGTAATTATTCAGCCCCTGAGTCAATACTTTGTAGAACCAGCTTTTGCTGCAGTTCCAGCTGCCAGTCTTTTAGGGTCTGTCTCTACCAGCTTTGCACATCTACAGACTGAAATCTTTGCCCATTCTTCTTTGCAAAACAGCTCCAGCTCAGTCAGATTAGATGGGCAGCGTTTGTGAACAGCAGTTTTCAGATCTTGCCACAGACTCCTGATTGGATTTAGATCTGGACTTTGACTGGGCCGTTCTAACACATGGATATGTTTTGTTTTAAACCATTCCATTGTTGCCCTGGCTTTATGTTTAGGGTCGTTGTCCTGCTGGAAGGTGAAGCTCCGCCCCAGTCTCAAGTCTTTTGCAGACTCCAAGAGGGTTTCTTCCAAGATTGCCCTGTATTTGGCTCCATCCATCTTCCCATCAACTCTGACCAGCTTCCCTGTCCCTGCTGAAGAGAAGCACCCCCAGAGCATGATGCTGCCACCACCATATTTGACAGTGGGGATGGTGTGTTCAGAGTCATGTGCACTGTTAGTTTTCCACACAGAGCATTTTGAACAAAAAGTTCCATTTTGGTCTCATCTGACCAGAGCAGCTTCTTCCACATGTTTGCTGTGTCCCCTACATGGCTTGTGGCAAACTACAAACGGGACTTCTTATGGTTTTCTGTTAACAATGGCTTTCTTCTTGCCACTCTTCCATAAAGGCCAACTTTGTGCAGTGCACGACTAATAGTTGTCCTATGGACAGATTCCCCCACCTGAGCTGTAGATCTCTGCAGCTCATCCAGAGTCACCATGGGCCTCTTGGCTGCATTTCTGATCAGCGCTCTCCTTGTTCGGCCTGTGAGTTTAGGTGGACAGCCTTGTCTTGGTAGGTTTACAGTTGTTCCATACTTCTTCCATTTCTGAATGATGGCTTGAACAGTAGTGATGTGACGTTCTGTATCGAGGCTTCGAAGCGTGTGTCGAGTAATGGAGGGGGCGTTTCCGCGAAGCGCGTATCGAGGCTTGCTTCATTTATGGGAGGAGCTGAAAATGATGACGTCCGAAGCCTCGCTGTCCGGCTGTACCACGTGACTGGTTCAGGAAGCGGTTCAAACTTTGCCGCGAGCTATGACAGCGATATAAACCCCTCAGACCCCATTCAAAATGTGGGCGTTTGATGGAGAGTTGCGGTTAGTGAGAGTTAGAGACAGTTTGGAAAAAAAAGAAATCGCCTACGACCTGCCACAGTGGAGAAACTGTTGTTTTTAAATAAAAACCAATGATGTGTCCCCTAAACACTAATCACTAGGGGTGCAACGATATTCGTATCGATATTGAACCGTTCGATACAGTGCTTTCGGTTCGGTACGCATATGTATCGAACAATACAAAATTTGTAATTTATTTTATCAACTTTCCTTCTGACGATGCTGTCTGTGTTGAGCGCTCAGTGAATCTGCGTTCGACTACTCCGCCTAGGCTGTACTGTCCAGCGCAGATCCACTGAGCGCTCAACACAGACAGCATCGTCAGAAGGAAGAGCGCAGGGCAAGCTAGCGAGACAGAAGTTAAGCACTCCTTGCAACTTGGACCTCGCCCACCCTCATTCAGATCTGGCATTTGGAATTATTTTGGTTTTCATGTGACGTATGACCCTGAAGGTAAGCGAGTCATGGACTAAAGTAAAACAGTATGTTGGATGTGCCACGCAATGCTCAATTACATGGGTGGGAGCTAGTGTGTTAGCGCAGTTAGCTCGTTAACGTGTTGGCCGTCTAGCCCCATGCACGGGGCGATCGGCGGTAGCTCGTTAACGGAGATTTGCCGTGTTGTGGCGTTAAGGTCATTTCAACAAGATTAACCTGAAAGCACTAGTGGGAACACAACGAATATGACTGCACATTTACACCGACATTATCCTAGTGCAAAGACAAAGATGAGTGATTCCTCAATCAGATACAGGGCTCGCAATATCGCTAGCCCGACGTCCCGGGGCTAGCGATTTTTTCAGTCGGGGTACCAAAATCTATCTCTGCCCTGCCCGTCGGGCTATTGTAGGAAGGAAAAATATATGTCAATGCTTTTGCATTCTTTCGGAAATGTAGCTGGGTAATTATGTCATTGGCATCGGTGAGCCACTGTCAATATGTGACATATTGAAATCGCGTTTGAATTTGCGCTTGTTTTTTTGCTTTCACTTTGCAATCGTGCGAACTGTGTATAGAGAGCGACAGCACTGATTGGTGAGTGATGATAATTTGTGCACCAATTCCTCTGACATTGTCTTATTAATCGTTAGCTTACTATGCAAACATGACAAGTGAAATCTCCCGCAGCAAGCTTAAACATGTGAGAAGTTGATCGCGCAGAGAATCGCTGAGCGTTATGTGTGTGTGTGTAAAAGCAGCAGAATATATATTTTAGTTCTGCTGAGCCAAATAAGACAGGTCGGGGTGAAGAAGTGACAGCCAAAGAAAAGCTTACCACAAAACGGAGAAGTTATGACAAATCAGACTATAAGGTAAAAAGAAAGTGCAGCTTTATGGTTTCATGGACAAAAGAATTTCTGTGGCTGCAATATGACGAGCTAAATAACCAGGGGTGCACATAAGTGGTGCGCATTCTCTGTCAAAATAAAAAACACGCACAAGGGTTAGGGTTAAATTTAAAAACTGTACTTTTGAGTTAAAATATATATTTATAATTTTAATAAATGACAAATTAAAAAGGCATGAACATTTTTTTTGTATCGAAAAAATATCGAACCGAACCGTGAATTTTGTGTATCGTTGCACCCCTACTAATCACTGTCCTTGCCTCAATGTTACAAAAGCACAACCACTGTCCACACCTCACCTCACAGTATATGATCATTTCCATTTTAGGCATTTCCAAATAATCATTTTCCATACTGCCAGCATAAATATACACAGTATACTGCCATCACTACAATATAGATGTTTTACACACTCCTTTTGTTGTTGACATTCACAGGCTGTGTGCAAAATGCCACACTCTTCAAATTCATGCCAACTAATATTTTTACGTCCAGTAGGTGTCCTGCTAGAGCAAATGAAGCTTCAAGAAGCTTCGCGTTGGGGTGAACCAATTGGATGAAAAGCTTCAGTGCTTCATGAGGCTTCATCTGCCCATCACTATTGAACAGTGCTCCGTGGGATGTTCAAGGCTTGGGAAATCTTTTTGTAGCCTAAGCCTGCTTTAAATTTCTCAATAACTTTATCCCTGACCTGTCTGCTGTGTTCTTTGGACTTCATGGTGTTGTTGCTCTCAATATTCTCTTAGACAACCTCTGAGGCCGTCGCAGAGCAGCTGTATTTGTACTGACATTAGATTACACACAGGTGCACTCTATTTAGTCATTAGCACTCATCAGGCAATGTCTATGGGCAACTGACTGCACTCAGACCAAAGGGGGCTGAATAATTACACACACCCCACTTTGCAGTTATTTATTTGTAAAAAATGTTTGGAGTCATGTATGATTTTCATTCCACTTCTCATGTGTACACCAGTTTGTGTTGGTCTTTCACGTGGAATTCCAATAAAATTGATTCATGTTTGTGGCTGTAACGTGACAAAATGTGGGAAAGTTCAAGGGGACCGAATACTTTTGCCACTGCAAAGGTTTATTTTGTCTAATCTAATCTAATAACTTTAATCTCAGCCAAACTGATTTACTCAGGAACAAATAAAACACTGAAAAAAGTCAAACAATAACATTTTTAGGTTGTCTAAGTCACTTATATATTACGTTTAACCTGAGTAGCGAAAGACCGCGGTGATCTGAACATGATGTGCCGGGAGTTTGCTGTTCTCTGCGGCTCTAGTGACCCTCGAGCTCTCGGCTAGCTATCGAGCTGGTGGGTAACAGACGTCTCAGAAACGTCGGAGCACTTTTGCAAATATGCGATATCTTGATAAACTGAGCAGATATTTAAAGTTTACACAGCTACATTCTCACCTGAAAATATGTTAAAAGTTTATTTTGTGACCCAGAAAGAGTAATAAGAGTAATATTAAAAACTTAGTAGCGACCGCCATTGCCGGAAAGTGGAATTGGATGGGCCACACTATGAATTCTGGGATATGGTGGGCCACGAAGGACACACCCGACCCATCCTTTAATTTTGGGGAAAAAGAGGACGCATTGGTCGGCTGCATTCAGAGGAGTCTATGAATTTGGACAGCCTTCATCGTGTCGCTGTGACGTAATCGGTCTACAAATGCGTCCTCAGGAGGATGCAGCCCATGAATTTGGACACCCCCTATGTTTACTACTGCATAGACACATTGAATTTCCAACACAAGGAAACTACACTTTGGACAATGTTTTCACCACCAAGAAAGGAGATTACAAAGCCCCCCACATCATGACCACATCACTGTTATGCTAATGCCAGCATACAGGCCCCTGGTCAAAGTCACTAAACCAGTTCGTAAGCAGGTACGTGTGTGGCCAGAAGGACCTGCAATACTGCTTTTCCACCACAGACTGGGAGATCCTTAAACAGGCCGCCACACATGACAACACCACAGACCTGCAGGAATATACAGAAACTGTCATTGGCTACATCTCAAAAGGCATCGATGAGGTCATAGAGACCACTGTCCAGGCCAATCAGAAACCATGGCTCACAGGTGAGGTCTACAGGCTCCTGAGGGTGAGAAATGCAGCCTTGAAAGCTGGGGATGAGGTGAGCCTAACAACAGCAAGGGCAAACCTGTCACATGCATCAGAGAGGTGGAAATGCAGTGCTCCAGGAGGATTTTGCAAAGCTTCAGTGACAGCAGAGATACTCAGAGGCTGTGGCAAGGGATACAGACCATCACAGACTACAAGCCCACTCCTCAGACCGCTGTCGGGTCCACCACATTACCGTAAGAGCTAAGTGAAATTTTCTCTTGCTTTGAGACACAGAACGACACCCCAGCACAGAAGACTCCACCCCCCAACGATCGGGTGGTGACACTATCAACATGCTTGTCAGGACCTGCTGCCATCAGGGAGGAGACTGAAGAGCCTCCGGGCCAGAACAGCTTCATCCAGGTTGTCAGGATGCTGAATTCACTCCCTGCTCTCACACACCAACTCCAGACCTGCATTCATCTTTTTCCTCTGAACCCCCCAAACATACAAACCCTGAGCCACCACCATTGCCCTTTCACTGACTGCCCTACTCCACCATTTGACTCTTAGAACTGAAGACGCTTCTCTCATAAGAGGTGAAACATCTTCAAGGAAACTTAAAGAAGTCCAGACGCTTTTCTTTCCAAGCTCCTTAGACTACGGTGACCTGGATGTCTGAGAACCTTCACAGACTGATTTTACAAGAACAACTTGTGTCAAAAATCCCTAACAGTGCCTCTCTGTCACACACACAAATCACTAGAGTTACAAATTTAATAACTTAAAAAACCTCAGAAAAACAGAACTGAGCAAAACAAACAAACAAACAAACAAACAAACAAACCAGAGACCTGGGGCCTGGGGCCTGTTCTTCGTACGTCGCTTACTACATCCAAGATCAAATGACACATCCAAGACCAAACCATCGCGCTAACCGTGAGCTCGCTAATCCGGTTCCCCGAACACACCTGCTGTTGACGATTAGTACAGCTGGACGCAGTAATGTGACATCACTGGGTGTCGTAAAAGGGGCTACGCATCGATAGTAGAAACATTGATCGGCAACCCGCTGATTGGTCGGCGAAAATGTCGAAGGGGCGCGCTCGGTATTTTCCGGCAGCAGAGCAAGAACTCATGAGTGAGGGATTTCAGGAGTTTCAGAGTTTAATCAGAACGCAAGAGAACACTGCAAAGGCTGCAAAAGCAAGGAGAGAGGGCTGGCAGGAAGTTGCTGACAAATCAAACTCGTAGGTAATTTAATAATAATAATAATAATGGATTGGGTTTATATAGCGCTTTCCAAGGCACCCAAAGCGCTGTACGATACCACTATTCATTCACTCCCACATTCACACACTGGTGGAGGCAGCTACGGTTGTAGCCAGGCTGCCATATCGCGCCATCGGCCCCTCTGGCCAACACCAGTAGGCGGTAGGGTAGATCTATCATATGACACTATATTGTCCAATATCATATGGCATTATATTATATTATAATATGTTATATTATATCCCCTTTCACATTAGAGCCACAACAGGACCCACAAGAACATGGGAACAAGTAAAAGTGGAATACAGGAGTATTCTACAGAATGGTAATATTTATCTCTTAGATTGCTTTTCGTCTCTTGGCAAGGTAATACTGGCCTGTAATACTCTGTTAGTTTGTTCATCACAGCAACCAAGAAAAGGGCAGAGGAAAAAAAGACAGGTGGTGGTCCTGCACCCCCTCGTCAACAAGTTGGTTAAGTAAATAATACCCTCACGGGAATATCGATATCTCTCTATGAGCACACTGTCGCGCTGAGCTAAAGGATCCTGTCTATCCCGCAATATACGCTGAATTCTGAGGACTCTCCTTATCAATCTTGCACCTTCCGCAATGGGTTGGTCGCGTATACGGACAGGACATGGCTGTGACAGGCTTCCCAAATCCACCTTCGCTTTTATAGCCGTGGTCTCTCATCTTGATTACACGAAGTAATTTACAATTACTACTCTGAAATATGAATTACATCTGTAATAATCACATACATGTAATAGAATGTTAATAGTACATTTCCCTTTTTTAGGAAATGACCTGTATGTATCTGTGTGACATCAATAAAAGGATCAAGTGCTGCATTATCTTTAGTTACATTGATGTTATTTATTTATGGTGAAACAGTGGTGGAATATCGCTGTTGCTTTCGTATGAATGACGCGGGCATACCTGCGTGGCCGCGATCTAATCCTGTTTACATAAAGTAAACCTGCTCCCCAGCAGGTTTACGCTTACGGCTCTGTTGCTATGACAGCAAGTCCCGGATGGGCTTCGGGGAACCGAACGATCCAGGATCACGCGAAATCGTCAACAATCTCATCCAGCTAACTCACTTAGCGCGGTACGAAGAACAGATGTTATTTATTTATGTTTCACCATAAATAAATATTATCAATGTAACTAAAGATAATGCAGCACTTGATCCTTTTATTGATTTCACACAGATACATACAGGTCATTTCCTAAAAAAGGGAAATGTACTATTAACATTCTATTACATGTATGTGATTATTACAGATGTAATTCATATTTCAGAGTAGCAATTGTAAATTACTTCGTGTAATCAAGATGAGAGACCACGGCTATAAAAGCGAAGGTGGATTTGGGAAGTCTGTCGCAGCCATGTCCTGTCCGTATACGCGAGCCACCCATTGCGGAAGGTGCAAGATTGATAAGGAGAGTCCTCAGAATTCAGCGTATATTGCGGGACAGACAGGATCCTTTAGCTCAGCGCGACAGTGTGCTCATAGAGAGATATCGATTTTCCCGTGAGGGTATTATTTACTTAACCAACTTGTTGACGAGGGGGTGCAGGACCACCACCTGTCTTTTGTTGCTCTGCCCTTTTCTTGGTTGCTGTTATAAACAAACAGATTATTCCAGGGTCTCTTTCCAAGAGACTAAAAGCAATATAAGTGATAAATATTACCATTCTGTAGAATATTCTTATATTTCACTTTTACCTGTTCCCATGTTCTAGTGGGTCCTGTCGTGGCTCTAATGTGAAAGAGGATAAAATATAACATATTATAATATAATGTAATATAATATTGGATAATATAGTGTAATATAATAAATCTACCCTACCGCCTACTGGTGTTGGCCAGAGGGGCCGATGGCGCGATATGGCAGCCTGGCTTCTGTCAGTCTGCCCCAGGGCAGCTGTGGCTACAACTGTAGCTGCCTCCACCAGTGTGTGAATGTGAGAGTGACTGAATAGTGGCATTGTAAAGCGCTTTGGGTGCCTTGAAAAGCGCTATATCAATCCACTCCATTATTATTGTTATTATTAAATTACTTACGAGTTTAATTTGTCAGCAACTTCCTGCCAGCCCTCGCTCCTTGCTTTTGCAGCCTTTGCAGTGTTCCCTTGCGTTCTGATTAAACTCTGAAACTCCTGAAATCCCTCACTCAAGAGTTCTTGCTCTGCTGCCGAAAAATACCGAGCCGAGCGCGCTCCTTCGACATTTTCGCCGACCAATCAGAGGGTTGCCGATCAATGTTTCTACTATCGATGTGTAGCCCCTTTTACGACACCCAGTGATCTCACATTACTTCATCCAGCTGTACTAATCATCAACAGCAGGTGTGTTCGGAGAACCGGATTAGCGAGCTCACGGTTAGCGCGATGATTTGGTCTTGGATGTGTCATTTGATCTTGGATGTAGTAAGCGAGGTACGAAGAACGGACCCCAGGTAAGAACATTGTTGAGGTTTAAATTTATAATCTTAAATACTTATATGCTGATTATATTGCTTTATAAGAAAGGCCCAAATCTGAGTACACTCTGTGCCGACAGGACTGACAGGAAATTACATGCTTTTGCAGGCGAAAAGTGAAACTAAGCAGAGTGTTTGGTCGAAACTTAAAGTGTGTGTGATGTCTATATAAATGACTAGGCTTGCTGTTTTGTGCTTCAGACCTGGGGTTGTGTGTTCAGGTCTCCATATCCGGATATGTAAAATAAAGATAATCTTTTAAAGTAAAAAGACCACTTTTGAGCCGTGTCTTTTTGGCCATAACGAATACCAAAAGAACTGGAATTTAATAACATTAAAACCAAACAATAAATGAGCAAAGTAGTGCATGATAAATATAGATGACAAATACAAAGTGCAATATAGAAACACTGGGTAAAAAGAAATGAACAATTAAAAAGGAGGATAAAAGATGTGAGCAGTAGTTAAACAGTAGAAATAAATATATAATAAACAAATAAAAATAGATAATAAATGAAAGCCAGGTCTGAAAGGTGAGTTTGGCTTTAAAAGCATGAAAACACACTGCTGTCTTCAGGAAGGCTGCTCCAGTAACTTTCTATGCTCGCTTCGAGGCTGCAGCTAAGGACTCCAACAATGCTAGTGCTAGCGGCGCTAACGGCTGTAGACAGGAAGATACTGCCAGCACCGGAAACGTGCTCGTCATCTCCGAGCATGAAGTAAGGAGAGCCTTCAAGAGAGTGAACACCAGGAAAGCAGCAGGACCAGACGGCATCCCAGGTCATATCCTAAGAGACTGCGCATACCAGCTAGCTCCTGTGTTCACTGAGATATTCAACATCTCTTTATCTCAGTCGGTGATCCCCACATGCTTCAAAGAGTCCATCATTGTTCCTGTCCCGAAGAAACCCCACCCTGCTTCTCTCAATGACTATCGCCCTGTAGCCCTCACCTCAGTAGTGATGAAGTGTTTTGAACGCCTGGTCAGAGACTTCATCATTTCTTCACCACCAGACACACTGGACCCACTACAGTTCGCTTACCGTCCAAATCGTTCCACAGACGATGCCATCTCTCATCTCCTCCACACATCACTTACTCACTTGGACACTAGAAGGGGGAATTATGTTAAAATGCTCTTCATAGGGGGCAGGGATAGCTCAGTAGGTAAAGTGGGCACCCCATGATCGGAAGGTCGGCGGTTCGAATCCACTTAACGGCTACCCTGAGGTACCCCTGAGCAAGGTACCGTCCCTACACACTGCTCCCCGGGCGCCTGCTTAGTGGGCTGCCCACTGCTTCACTGAGTGAATGGGTCAAATGCAGAGAAAAACAAGTAATTTCCCCATGGGGATCAATAAAGTATCCATTATTATTATTATTATAGACTACAGCTCTGCATTTAACACCATAATTCCCTCCACACTCACCACCAAGCTGGAGCATCTGGGACTCAGCTCATCTATGTGTCAGTGGATCTCCAACTTCCTAACTGGCAGACCACAGGCAGTAAGGATGGGCCGACATGTCTCAGCCTCCACCACTCTCAGCACTGGAGCCCCCCAGGGGTGTGTTCTGAGCCCCCTGCTGTACTCTTTGTACACATATGACTGTGTGGCCACTACCAGCTCCACCACCATCATCAAGTTTGCTGACGACACCGTCGTGGTGGGCCTGATCTCTGATAACAACGAGACGGCCTACCTGAAGGAGATTAGGAATCTGGAGAACTGGTGCCAGAGGAACAACCTCCTTCTAAACATCAGTAAGACAAAGGAGCTGATAGTGGACTTCAGCACTAAGCAGGAGAGGAACTACCAGACCCCCGTCATCAACGAGTGCCCAGTGGAGAGAGTGGACAACTTCAAATACCTCGGAGTTCACATCACGCAGGACCTGTCATGGTCCTGTCACATCAACACCGTGGTGAAAAAGGCCCAACAGCGTCTCTACCACCTCAGACGCTCGAGAGACTTCCTTTTTTTTTTTTTTTGTCCCGTTTGGATCTTTAGCCATCAGAATTGTTGTCTTAAGGCCAAGAAAGATGCCAAGCGGATTTATTTTACCAAGTGGATCATCATGGCCTTGCCATATTGGTCCATTTGATTGACCTTTATTATAATTATGAATTTATTTTATTTTCAGTTGCTACAAGCGGGACAGACATGACTGTGGGATAGGACAGGGGGAAAGAATGAAAGAAAGAGAGGGAGAGAAAAAAAGAAAACCAAAGGGGAGAAGAGACGGTGAGAAGGGGGGGGAAGAGAGAAAAAAACAAACAAACAAAAAAAACAAAACTCCTGGGTCACCTGTATGGAGAAAAAAAAACAGAGGAGAAAGCAAACAACAAAGAGCAACATAATAAGAAAAAAAAAGCACCATCACAATAAACTAGCTAGCAGTAGATATCGATAGTTACTAAATAATAAACGATATTGTGCAGCACGCAAGATAGCCAGCGCACAGTGTGCTTTGAGGCAGCAGCCAAGAAAGCTGTAGTCCGCGTCTATGAATACCCATGTGTACACCTGTGTGCACACCTGTGTGGATCAGCATGCTTGCATTCCAAAGGTTTCTCCATGTAATGATCTGCTAGGGAGTGTGGGGAGCCACAGCCCTGTCCTCTATGGTATCAAGCAGGTATGGAGGAGATCAAAACTCCAGACATCCAGAGGCCCCCAGAACACAAGAGACCAAGGAAGACCCACAGAGGGGCAGCCGCGCCACTGTCCCAGTAAGAGCTAAGGAGAGTCCCAGATGAGGGCTCATTCAGCAGCCGCGGAGCAGAAGCCAGGGGGAGTTGCAGTGACGCGCCCGTGAGCTCCGCCGGCAGCCAGCTGTGCCTGAGTGACCGAGCGAGCCGCCAAGGAGTGAGCCGGTGTGTACCCGGACGCCGCTTGAGAGACTTCCAACTGCCCTCCAAGGTGCTCAGGAACTTTTACTCGTGCACCATAGAGAGCATCCTGACGGGAAACATCTTAACCTGGTTCGGGAACAGCACCATGCAGGACAGACGAGCTCTACAGAGGGTTGTGCGATCAGCTGAGCGCACCATCCGCTCCGAGCTCCCTGACCTGCACTCAATCTACAGCAGGCGGTGCTGGACCAAGGCCAGGAAGATCGTGAAGGACCTCAGCCATCCCAACAACAGACTGTTCTCTCTGTTGAGGTCAGGAAAGCGATTCCGCTCCCTGAAGACCAACATAGAGAGACTGAGGAGGAGCTTCTTCCCGCAGGCGATACGGTCTCTCAATCACAATCACACCACCACACAGTACTGACCCACACATACAGTTCTTACACACACACTGGACTTTCTGGACATTGTTTTCACTTCATCACTTAAATCACTTTAAGCATATTTGCACTGCACAAGACATAATGTGGATTGCACAACACTGGACACTATATTCTTCATTTCAAGCTAATACTTGTACAGCTGCTGTTATTGTGTATATATTTATTTATATTTCTTCATACATTCTTATATAGTTCTATATTGTGTATTTTGTTGTACAGTTATTTTATTTTCAACTTTAATTTATGTATTTTATCTTATTCTTTCCCAGTTAAATTTACCCTTCATTCTAATTTGTGTTGTACAGTTATTTCATTTTTAACCTTAATTTATATTTTATTCCTTCCTAGTTAAATTTACCCTTTTTAATTTTTCATATTTATTTCCTATCTTATTCATAGCCTTTTCCTTTTTTGTTTTCTTTAGGTCACGAGCAGTTGTCCAAGCATTTCACTACATATCGTACTGTGTATGACTGTACGTGACAAATAAAATTTGAATTTGAATTTGAATTTGAATTTGAATTTGAAAGTCATCTACATGTGGGTTTAGTTCTGACTTTAGGGACAAGTAAAAAAATAAAATAAAATAAAAACATCTGTCCAGACAACCTGACAGTCAAAAATATAAACTCAGGAACTTAAAAGGAAAATTGTGCTGACTTTGAACGTCCGCATCAAGATAAACTTACAGATTTAAGAGTCAAAAAGTGTCAAAAAGTCTGTATCCTTACCTGAGAGTTTCAAGTTTACAGTCAGGACTCTTTAGTCCAACACACAGCAAATCCAATCCTGAATCCTGCAGCTTGTTCAAGCTCAGGTCCAGCTCTCTCAGATGATTGGATGGGGAGCTGAGAATTTCAGACAAAGCTTCAAAGCTTCTTTTTGAGAGTTTACAATCTCTCAGCCTGAGGAAGAATAACAATGGAGACATATTATTTTATTCATCTAGCATTATTAAACATATTTGTTCATAGATTCACTTACAGCACTTTCTTGGAGGCTTTGACCACTGGCAGCAGCTTCAAAAATGCCTTCTCTGAACGGGAGTATTTCTTCAGGTTGAACTCATCCAGATCTGATGACAGTAAGATGAAGACCAGAGCCGACCACTGAGCAGGAGACAGTTGATCTGTGGAGAGACGTCCTGATCTCAGGGACTGTTGGATCTCCTGCACTAGAGAACGATCATCCAGTTCATTCAGACAGTGGAGCAGGTTGATGCTTTTCTCTGCAGACAGTTTCCCACTGAGCTTCTTCTTGATGTACTGGACTGTTTCCTGATTGGTCTGTGAGCTACTTCCTGTCTGTGTCAGCATGCATAGAAGATCCTGATTGGTCTGCAGTGAAAGACCCAGGAGGAAGCGGAGGAACAAGTCCAGGTGTCCATTTGGACTCTCTAAGGCTTTGTCCACAGCACTCTGGTAGAAGTCTTTTACAGTAAGTGTTTTCTGGAAGATTTTAAAGCGAGGAGATTGTTTCTTAAGCAGGTTGACTCCAGAGTTGATGAAGGTCAGATAGACATGAAGAGCAGCAAAGAACTCCTGAATGCTCAGATGGATGAAACAGTAAACAACGTTGTTGAACATGTGGCACTCATCAGCTTTAAAGATCTGTGTGAACACTCCTGAGTACACTGAGGCTGCTCTGATATCGATGCCACACTCTGTCAGGTCTGATTGATAGAAGATCAGGTTTCCTTTCTGCAGCTGATCAAAGGCCAGTTTTCCCAGAGACTCAATGATCTTCCTGCATGAATCTGTCTCAGCTCCTCCATCATACTTGATGTCCTTCGTTTTTAGGTGAAATAGCACAAGGCGTAGGTAGAGCTCTGTGAGAGTCTTAGGCAGATCTTTGCTCTCTTTGTTCTTCATGACAAACTCCAGAACTGTAGCAGTGATCCAGCAGAAGACTGGGATGTGGCACATGATGTGGAGGCTTCGTGATGTCTTGATGTGGGAGATGATGCTGCTGGCCTGCTCCGAATCTCCGAATCTCTTCCTGAAGTACTCCTCCTTCTGTGGGTCAGTGAACCCTCTGACTTCTGTCACCATGTCAACAATGTCACAAAGGATCTTATTGGCTGCTGCAGGTCGTGTGGTTATCCAGAGGCGAGCAGAGGGAAGCAGTTTCCCCCTGATGAGGTTTATCAGCAGCACATCCACTGAGGTGGACTTTCTAGGGTCAGTCAGGATTGCAGTTTTGTGGAAGTCCAGAGGAGGTCGACACTCATCCAGACCATCAAAGATGAACACAACCTGGAAGTCTTCAAAGATGTAGATTCCTGCTTTTTTGGTTTCAGTAAAGATGTGATGAACAAGTTCCACCAAGCTGAACTTGTCCTCTTTCAGCAGATTCAGCTCTCTGAAAGTGAATGGAAACATGAACTGGATGTCCTGGTTGGCTTTGCCTTCAGCCCAGTCCAGAGTGAACTTCTGTGTTAGGACTGTTTTCCCAATGCCAGCCACTCCCATTGTCAGCACTGTTCTGATTGGTTTATCTCTTCCAGGTGGGAGTTTAAAGATGTCTTCTTGTCTGATGGTTGTTTCTGGTCTGTCTGGTTTCCTGGATGCTGTTTCAATCTGTCTGACCTCATGTTCATCATTAACCTCTGCAGTCCCTCCCCCTGTGATGTAGAGCTCTGTGTAGATCTGACTCAGGAGGGTCGGGTTTTCTGTTGTAGAAATCCCCTCGAGCACACACTGGAACTTCTGCTTCAGGTCTGACTTGAGTTTGAGCTGACACTCAGTGAGAATCTCTGCATGAATAAACAGCAAATGACACAAATGAGAAAACTGCATTCTGGTTACTGTGGTTATGTGTTCAGTTCACTGGACTCTTGGTGTCATGATCCGAGTGAGTCTGAGTAACTTTCCACAGCATCAGCTCTCCTCGCCTGGGTGGAGCCCTCCTCACTCCTCCCTGCTCCTCACCTATTGCCAATTACTCCGGCAGTATCTATGAGCAGCACTCACAATGAACCTTCTCCAGATTGTGTGCTTAGCACAGTCAGTTCTCTGCCTCACATTTTGTCTTGTGCTCCTCAGCTTGTTTCGCGTAACCCTCTTTTCCTGTTCCCTAGTCGGCACCTGGATACATCTTCCAACTCTCGCCATAAGTCACGCCTCAGGATTCTGGCCTGCCACTGCTGGGAAAACTCACTCTTGCAAACTGCCATCCTCACCTGCCTGCCTCCCTGTGCACCCACATCTCACTCTGTACCCAGATTTAATTCATCTCCTCCTCCAGCTGATCTCCACCTGCAGCCACGTAACACCTCTTAGTTTTTAAATCTTGGACTCATTCACTACACTGTGGACCACTCTGATTATTATCTCCTTTGTTCCAGTGATCCTGGATAGTTTCTATTCGCCCGATTCTGCCCCTGTTGTTCCTTTGACCTGCCTCAGCTTATGTTCTGGCCTCAGCTCTGCACTTCTCATAATACCTCGCTTGCTGTTGAATTTAGCCGTGATTCAGCTTTCTCCGTCAAGAAATCTAGTAAAATACATTTCTGTTAAAAGTCACTCAGCCTCCGTTTTTTGGTTCTGTGCTTGACTCCATTCCTTTTCATGAGCCATTGAGCCCTGACACTTGGGTTATAACTGAGGGCAGGTTTTATAGAGACACATTCGATTTAATTGTGTTTATTTATACAGCACCAAATCAATACTAGCAACATTTCACATATTACATAAACAACACTATGGAGCCAGTGATGAATAAATATGTAGAATAAATGAAAGAATTTCAAGTATAAAAGTTTTTTTTATTAATTCCTCCAAATAACAACAACAGTCACCCCAATGTGCTTTATATTGTAAGATAAAGAACCTACAATAATACAACAGAAAAAAAAAAACAAATATCTTTTTGGGTCCTGAAAACTGAAGGCTCTGCCTCCCATTCTACTTTTAAATACTCTGTGAACAACAAGTAGGCCTGCAGAGCGAGAGCGAAGTGCTGTAACAGGGTCATATGGTACTACAAGGTCATTAAGATAAGATGGGGCCTGATTATTTAAGACCTTGTATGTGAGGAGCAGGATTTTGAATTCTGGATTTAACAGGAAGCCAATGAAGGGAAGCCAAAACAGGAGAAATATGCTCTCTCTTTCTAGTCCCTGTCAGGACTCTTGCTGCAGCATTTTGGATTAGCTGAAGGCTTTTCAGGGAATTTTTTGGACATCCTGATAATAATGAATTACAGTCGTCCAGCCTGGAAGTAATAAATGCATCAATTAGTTTTTCAGAGTCTCTCTGAGACAGGATATTTCTAAATTTAGAGATGTTGCACAAATGGAAGAAAGCAGTCTTACATGTTTGTTTAATATGTGCGTTGAAGGACATGTCCTGGTCAAAAATGACTCCAAGGTTCCTCACAGCGTTACTGGAGGCCAAGGTAATGCCATCCAGAGTAAGAATCTGCTTAGATACCATATTTCTAAGATTTTCAGGGCCGAGTACAATAACCTCAGTTTTATCTGTATTAAGAAACAGAAAGTTAGCGGCCATCCAGGTCTTTATGTCTTTAAGACGTTCCTGCAGTTTAATTGGTGTGTGTTATCTGACTTCATGGACAGATGGAGCTGGGTGTCATCTGCATAGCAGTGTAAATGTATGCTATGTTTTCTAATGACACTACCTAAGGGAAGCTTGGTAATGGGAGCGTTGCCAGCAGAAGGCTGAAGTGGAATCTCCAAGAAAGCTGCAGAAGAAAAAACATGAGCTGAAATGGTGGATTTTAGTCATATAAGGAGAACTGTGGCTTTCCTCCAACCTTTGACCAATCACCTTAGTGTCCTGTTTATCAACCATAATAAAAAGCATTTACTGTCTGGGCATTTTTTTGTTTGGGTCTCCAAACAGCAGAAAGAAATGGCAGCCATTTTTTTAACTTTACCTTCAACTGGTAAATAGATTTAAGAAATAGCACTTTGATCATATTTGTGACGTGTCCCAAACTGTTGTTGTCGCCTCATTTATGTTGATAAAACAGCTCTAAAAACAATCTGACAATATAAATCTGTAAAATGGGCAGAAAACCTGCTGCTGGTCCCATTTTAATCAAACCAACCCAAAGAGCAGATATTCATGTGTACACAGGAGGTTATTTGTGCAGATGCATAAAACACAAACTGTTGGCTTTCTGCAGTCTCTCACTCCTGAAAGTGTTGGCAAGTGTTTTGGATTTATTATTTATATGGATTTTAATGGCACCTGTGTAATGTTAACTAAGGTTTTTATTGTTTATGTGTTTTTTGTTTAGTCATTCCCTGACTTACCTGTGGGTTCTGGGATGGTTTTATTTAAATTCTCCAACAGATCATTCTTGTTTATCCTCCCCAAAAGATTTTTAGTGACTTCAAAAGTGTTGATAGAGTAGGTATCAAACATCAGATCCACTATGTCCGTCCTCTCTGCATTCTCCAGTTTACTCACTGGGATTGCTGGTAAACCTTCTACAGACCCGTTCTTCAGATGCCACTTGAATTTTTCAAAGTCATCACGTCCCAAATCCTCCAAAGTCCCCAGAAGGATTTCTTTAGGTGTCGTCATCTTTTACCCTGTAAGGACCCGATAAACAAAGACTGTAACAACAGCTGGAGAGGTAATTGTCTGATTTATCAGAATTTAACTTGATTCTAACAGCAGTTCATCACAATAAATTTCTAAGGCTCAGAATGCAACAAAATTGCACATGAAGAAGCACATAGAGAAGTATCCAAGTAACACTTTGCTACAATATAAAACAAACTATTATAAATAAAGAAAATATATAAACTAAATATATACACTACCCGTCAAACGTTTTAGAACAGCCCAATTTTTCCAGTGTTTTTGTCACGGTTTGCGAGCCGTGTGTAAATTATCAAAGGACCCTTTATGCAGGCAACTCAGATGCAAGTGAGTTTATTCATCACATGGTGATACAAACAGAAATGGCGAAGGTGAGCATGGAAACTAAGCAAAAACCTAAAAACTAATAGTACACGAATATGAAGAAGTACACGAAGGGAAGACGAAAACACAGAACACAAGGGGTGGGAGCAAAGCACCACAACACATCACTATATAGACAGTTACACAGAGGGAGACACAGAAGGCAACAACACAGGGCGGAACAAATGGACAGAGAAGACTAAACACAGAACAGAGTGCACAGAGAAACAAGGGGGGCAGGGAATCAAAACCTAGGAAGCATAGAATAACTCACAAACTAAACTGGCATAACACAAAAATCACAAAGAACTGAAACCACTAGCTCAGGAGACCCAGGACCCTGACAGATACGCAGACAAACCAGCAACTAACAGAGGCAAACACAAGGTTTAAATACACAGAGGGATAACGAGGGAATGAGACACAGAAGGAGGACACAGCTGGGAGTGATTGACAAGACGAGACAGAGGAAACGCAAACTAAACACACTGACATGAGACACGGACCTTCACAACAAAGCAGGAAATACAAAGACTGAACTTAGAGGTACAACAAAACACAGAACCAAAACGTAAGAATAAACAAAGATACATCATGAAATCAAAAATTAACAATACAAAACAGAAAACACTGAGTCACAGACCCAGGATCGTGACAGTTTTATTGAAAATATCCTTTTTATTTCTCATTGCGCTCTGAAATGAAAGCATAGTACAAATAAGCAGTTGGAGTTAAAAATAAATCATGAAACACATTTATAGACCAAAGTTTATTCTAAACGTTTGACTGAACACACCCGTGGCTTCTGTCTACAATAGAAATCAAATATTCTCCCATATCTGTAGCAGATGTTCCCGTAAACGTGGACCTTGTAATAATAATAATAATAATAACTTTATTTATAAAGCGCTTTCAAACAAAGTGCTGTACAACTAAAGAGATAAATAAAATAAAAGCGATACATAGCAATACAGGTAAAAGACACAATACAAGTTAAAAACAATAAAAATGTAAAAACTAAAAGCCATAGAATTAAGACATGTAGGATCGGGTGAACAAATGTGTCTTCAACTTGGTTTTAAAAACCTCCACAGAGCAGCCTGCCGAATATCTTGTGGGAGGTTGTTCCACAGAAACGGGGCATGAAAAGAAAAAGCTCTCCAATTGTCTTTTTTCTGGCTCTAAGAACTTTTGGAAGACCAGAGTCCTGAGATCGGAGAGCACGAGATGGAACATAAAGGTGTAAAAGGTCGGAGAGGTATGAAGGTGCCAATCCGTTTAAAGCCTTGTAGGTGAGCAGCAGGACCTTAAAATCTGCTCGAACCTGACAAGGTAGCCAGTGAAGACATCTCAGAACAGGGGTAATGTGCTCAAATTTCCCAGTTCTTGTTAAAATGCGAGCAGCTGCATTTTGCACCAACGCCAGAATCTCAGGTTAAACCTCACAAAACTTTAACAACCACCAAACAGCTGAAACAGTAAATGAGAGCAGGAACACGGATTCTGCACAAAGACGTAAACACAAAGCTCAGAGCCGCCGACACATCAGAATCAGTGAGATGTCGCCTTTCTCACCCGATGGCACGGACACGGTCGGGGCTGAAAGCCGACAGCTCGCTGATTCTGATGTTTCGGCGGCTCCGAGCTTTGTGTTTACGTCCTTTTTACGCTGATTCTAAAGCTGTTAGTTTTATCTCTCTCCAAACAATATTGACTGAACCAGCAGCAAAAGAAGATCCAAACTACGCTTCACATAAACATCGTCATGAACTCACTCTGACTTTTGCTGTTTTGCTTCCACCAGGATAAAATCACACGTCATGCACAGCTCTCTCTCTCTCTCTCTCTCTCACACACAGTTTCCTGTCTAAAAATCTGTTTTCTGCATTATTCGCTTGCTTGTTACGCACAAGTCTACCGTTGTTTACAGCGCTGTCGGCCGCTGTTTTTTTCCTTTTACTTACTTCCAAAAAGAAAACCTAATTTCTGCCGTTCAACAGGCTTCTGAACAAATTTAAACTTTTTAAAATTATGCAAATTGCAAAACGCTGTGTCTCTAATAAAACCGCTGTAACTTCAGAGGTAATGTTCATATGTCGATTAATGGTTTTCTTTCGTTTTTGATCTACTGTAGAATATTTTTATAAAACCACCTTCATGTTTTTCTGTTTTATCTTCAGCTACTTTGACACAAAGGCCTCTGCTGTGATGCTCACACCTTTGATAAAGTCTTGCGAGTGTCAGCTTCCTTTTTATAGATACAAAAATATGTAAATGTACTGATCTGAATTATAATATTTCTGACTGTCTGAGGCAAAATTTCCCAGATTCAAATCGAATTGAATCGAATCGTGGATCGAATTGATTCAGGACCTTGTGAATCGGAATCAAATCGATTCTAGAATTCAGTGACGATACCCTGCCCTATTTGCGACCATGTCAACATCCAGTCCAGGCTTTTTCAAGATTGGTACTACCACAGCTGATTTAAAACATTCAGGAAAGACTCAATGAAGTATTTAAAAGAAACAGGTTGTAGGGTCCTAATGCTGACCACAGTTCCTTTATAGCCCAGGCTGGTAGAGGATCCAAAGAACAGGTTGTACATCGAGCTGCTTTTACAACCTTACTTAATCCAGAAAGGGAAATAGAGATGGACCAATGCGATATTACGTATCGGTCCATCTCTATTTCTATTAATTTACGTCAGTATCAATACTGATTTTGTATGTATTTTGAAGGATTTGAACCAAAGGCAAAAAATACCATGAGCAAAAAATACCATGAGCAAAAAATGGCAGTCATGATTATAAAATAGGGAGTTTTTTTTTTTTTAACATAGATTAAACTCTTTAAATAAAACAACAAGTTTATGAGCTTTCTTGTTATTCACAAGTTTCAGCGATTTAGCCCTAAAGTCATTCAGCCTTCTGTTTATAAATGGTTTAGCTTTAAAGTATCTGCATTTGTGAAGAAAAAATTTTCCCATTAACAAAAACGTCCTAATCAACAGGTCAAAATCTGCATTCTCAGCAAGTATTCCAAATTTTATTACTGTCACCGTCAAATGTGGTAACTGAATTCTCCTGTCAGTCCAGAAGGAGTGCACTGATTCACAGTAGAAAAACAAGTGATCCAGACTTTCAATATCATTTTCACAAAATGTGCAGGCGTTCACATCTAAGTTAAATTTCCGTCTTAAGAATTCATTGGTTGGATAAACCTCATTAATGATTTTAAAGTGAACCTCTTTTACTTTAGGGGAAAGAGGAAGTGAAATATACTTTTTTCTTATCGCCTTAACCTCCATGGTCTCAAATTCTTTAAGGATATAATTTCTTTTAACCGGATTAGGGCAAATGTCGTTGATCAAAATATTCCTGATCACTTTGTTTGTAAACCTGCTGTCACCAAATTCAGCTCCAGCTATGCAGAGCTGCCTCAGTCCAGGAGAAATTTTAGAGTGCACAATATCTTCTTTTATCCTTGATCTCAAAGGGACTGGGATGGCTTTCACTAGGGATTTATATCTGTTAGCAGTACATCTTACATCAAATTTCTCACAAAACGTCTCATGTTTTAATAAGACCCCATTATCATCCGTAAAATGAGCTACAGCCCAAATCCCTTAAGATCTTCCAGTAGAGAAGGACCTGCTGATGGAAAGCTGAGAGTTTAACAGGTAACGAACTGCAATCAAAGTCACAACGTAACAAAAAGTCTATTCCACCCATTTTGCCAAAAATCACACTGGGAATAATGTTCCAAAAGGAATTTTTGTTCCTAATGAAAGATCTTAACCATTTCAGTTTTAGTACACCATTCATAACATCAAAGTCAATGGCATTAGCCCCACCCTCTTCATAATCATATCATTTTTCTTTATATAATGACATTTGTTCCTCCATATGAACCTAAAATTAAGATTATTTATAGATTTAATTAGTTTTGGAGATATGGGCAGAGAAAAGGCTGGATAGATTAGTCTGGACAGACTGTCCATTTTGGTTAGCAAGATTCTCCCAAACAGAGTTATGTCCCTTTGCAGCCACCTGTTTAAAATTGACTTACACTTTTCTATATTGGCACAGATATTCTTGTTTTCTGTTGATGTCTTATCCTTGCAAATTACAATGCCCAGATACTTCACCTCTTTTTTATCTGTATATTATCTATTGCTTGCAGGGGACACTCATGCAGAGCTAGAATTTCTTATTCATTAATATTCAGCTGCAGGCCAGAAGCTTTGGAGAAGTGGTTGATCACCTGCAAGGCTAAAGGAATCTGGTCCTCATTTTTTAAAAACAGGGTGGTATCATCTGCGAGCTGACTGATTATTATCTGTTCACCCATCACAGTTAACCCCTCAATGTGACTGTTTTTAATCAAAATAGATAACTCAGCAACCATGATGAACAGAAGTGGTGAGCTGCTACATCCCTGCCTTATCCCTCTATTAACCTCAAACCTTGAACATGTACCATGTTCTAGCAAATCAAATCAAATCACTTTTATTGTCACATCACATGTGCAGGCACACTGGCACAGCACATGCGAGTGAAATTCTTGTGGGCGAGCCCCACAAGCAACAGAGATGTGCAAACACAACAACACAAACGAGCAAAATACAAGAATGGCTAATCTGAAACTAATAAATATATGTACAATATATAATAGTGTATGCATTTCTGGATGTGTATACTAAATATTTTCCTACGTGTGTGTGTGTGTGTGTGTGTGTGTGTGTGTGTGTGTGTGTGTGTGTGTATACACATTTTTACAAATTAAATAGTAAAAAAAATAATAATAAAATATATAAAATATACAGAGTTGAATATGTGCAAAACAGAGCTGTTAATGTCATTATATAGCATCTCTATAACATTGATAAATTCCTGTCCAAAACCAAAAGACTGCAGAGTTTTTAATATGAACGTATGTTCAACTGAGTCAAATGCTTTGTAAAAATCTAAGAACAGCATGTATCCTCTCTCTTGTGTCACGATGAGTTGTGTAGCTGTCAGTGGCTGGACCCACGTGCAGGACTCAGAGAAAAAACATTAACTTAAACGACAGCTTTATTTGCTGGTGAGTCACCCTTGGCGATACATAAACAACAACTTAAACTAACTAGACTGGAGATGATGAAGGTAGACGACAATGAACACACACACAACAAACGTGGAGGACGCAACAACTGGCAGAGAAAAACACAGGGCTTAAATACATACTGAGGTGATTAGGGAATGTGAAACAGGAGGAGAACACAGCTGGGACTCATCAGACATGACAAGACAAGGGGCGGCAAAACTCAACACATTGACATAGTACACAGACTTTCAAAGTAAAACAGGAAACTGAACAGACGTGGACTAAACTAGGGGATACAGTGACAGAACAAGAGACACACTGACAGAGATGACTGTATACTAACAGAAGTAACACAGAACCACGACCTAAGAAGGAGAACACAAGAAATGCCAAGGACCTAGGGAGTTAGGAATACTAGCGACAAAAATCAAACCCAAGAGAATCAAAACACATCATGAAATCAAAGATAACTAATACAAACAGAAAAACACTGAGTCCACAGACTCAGGACCGTGACATCTTGGATTATTTCACTGTACTCAAGGAGGTCCAAAACCAGCCCAATATTGTTATGAATTAGTCTTCCTTTCAAAAAACCTGATTGTGTTTCACTGATAATGTTTGAGATGCCTTTCTTTAGCCTCTCAGCTACAGCTCCAGACAGGATCTTATAGTCAGTGTTTAAGGTGATGGGTCTTAAATTGTCTAAAATTCTTTTATCCTTACCCGATTTAGGGATCAGGGTTATCAGCGCTTGTTTCATGCTCGGCATCAGTTCTTTTTTTCTCTATCGATTCCTTTAATGCATCAAACAATAAAGTTCTTAGGTCCTTCCAGAAGAATTGATAAAAATTAGTAGTGAGTCCATCTGTCCCTGGGGACTTGTTTAATGCCATTTTCATGACCACCAAATCCAGTTCCTCAATTTGGCAGCCTCTACTAAGTTTTAAAATTACTCATACTAATCTTTCTGTGTCACAAAATAAACTTTTAACATATTTTCAGGCGAGAAAGTAGCTGTGTAAACATCAAATATCTGCTCGGTTTATCAAGATACCGCATATTTGCAAAAGTGCTTCGACGTTTTCGGAGACGTCTGCTACCCACCAGCACTATAGCCAGCCGGGAGCTCGAGGGTCACTGAAGCCACCGAGAACGGCACAACTCCCGGCACATCGTTTTCAGATCACCGCGGACTTTCGCTACTCAGGTTAAACGTGATATATAAGTCCAGGGCCGTGCAGAGACGTTTAAAGGGGCGGGTGCTCAAAGTTAAAAAGGGGCACATTGAACCAGGCTGAATAACAACAACACACATTCATCAACAATCTAATATGGGATCGCATCATACTATATCACTGTTGTGAGGTGGCGACAAGGCAAAGCAAACGTAGCCGATGTTTTACCTGATGGGTACAATGTTGCTGTTGAGGTGTTTCTGCTGCTCCTGCTGCTGATAGTGCTGGAGGGCAGGGCTGTGTTGATCTGAGACTGTAGACATTAAAAAGTCCACAGGAGAGATGGTAGCTGATTAAACAAGTGTCATGAGATAATAACAAAATGCAAAGATTGGTGACAGCGCTTGGAACCATAAGGCAACAAAAAACTGTGAGAAATAAATTAGGCTCTGCCTGTGAATCACTCTTTGCTTCTCTTCTTCCTTCCATCCCATCATTTCATACATCACTCTCCACTTGCTGTCTATCTGAGAACAAGGCACAACTTGCTATTGCAATAAACTATAATCTAATTATCCACACCTAACAACTCCAGCACTTAATCTATAATAAAATGATGACAGAAAAATGTTATAGCCCTGCCTTTAGTAGCCTCACACAGCTCCTACTGTTTCCTCCTCATGTCCTTACCAGCCATGTCTGGAAAATGTTATATCATGAGTAATATTTTTTTTAAAACTCCATATACATAAAACACACACATGCACGCACGCACAGTGATATTTTAGACCTTCTTCAGAATACTGTATATACTGTGGGCATCACGGTGCTGATTCAGAATCCTTACATTATTATTTATTACTAGAGCTACAATAATAAAGCAATGAGGAGGGGGAAGTAATAAATATGAAATAATGTATTTATGATGATTCCATTTGTTTCACTATCCACTCTGTGCAGGGCAAAGCTTATTACATGTATAGAGATACAATAATTTTAGTGCTGTAAAATCCAAACTTTGTCTTATTTAAAATATAAATCTAATATAATCTGCTTCTTAAAGTATGTTCTTTAAAATACAGCGTGTGTTTTTTAAAATATTATAATAATGCATAATTATGTGGACATGTATATTAAATCGTTTTTAGTGAAATATAATCCCCCCAGAAGGGCAGCAAATGCTCTGTAACTTACTTTAAAACTAAATATGTTCCCTAAAACGGTGACAGAGCTACAGACCCATGACAGCCTTACCCAGTGAGCTAGCAGCTATGACCAGCACTACATGTGCAGTTAATAAAAGGACAGGTAATGTTTGTCACACTGTTGCACACACAGCACGCTCGTTTGTTTCAGTTCGTCAAATTGCCACAAGACAACTTACCAACGTGTACGTAATAAGCCAATACTCCTGTGTGCTATACACTACAGTGTACGCTGTACACCTACTTACTGGGTTTGTCGCATCAGTCTGTGTCTCTGAGTTAACTTGTGTTTCTCCTACAGCTCCGGACCGCAACAAATGCGCGTGCTCTTTGTGAGCTCGTTCCCGGCTCGTAACCAGCGCGTTCTGCCGTCAAGGGCGATCATTGGTTAAATGTGATCATGTGACTGATGCAAGCCAGATCCTTTTATTTAGCAAAACTGTGATTAATAGTTAAATATTATTGTTGAGGGGCACAGACAGGACTCCGCACGCACACACACATAAAAATAAATTTAAAAAAAAAAAATGTTTTTTAAAAGTTGCCTCAACAAAAGGGCACTTTGGGCACCCATCAGGAAAGGGGCGGGTGCTCAAGCCCCTCCAGCCCCCCCCCCCCCCCCCTCTGCACGGGCCTGCATAACTTACTTAGACAACCTAAAAATGTTATTGTTTGGCTTTTTTCAGTGTTTTGTTTGTTCGTGAGTAAATCGGTTTGGCTGAGATTAAAGTTATTAGATTAGATTAGATAAAATAAAACTTTATTAATCCCCCGGGTGGGTTCCTCCTTGGTTTTTACACAGCTGAATAAACATCAAACAGAAAACTGATTAAACAGAAGTATGAGACGGTCGAGAATTTACTCCAGTGTCCTGTTATATTTTAGATAGCAAGGAGCAGACGGCTGAGTTTATTAAACTCCACCGAGACAGCGGTGACGCTAATCAGAAGGCTAGACCGTCCAATTTCCCCAGCCGTTTACTTCCGGCATACCCGACCTTCTGAGGACCCAGCCCACGTAGACCGCGAAGGCCGGGTCCTCGGGAGGATGCAGCCGATGAATTTGGACGTTTAGTTTTTAAAAACCCGTCGTGATAAGGGCGGGTCTTACTGTGAACCTGCGCGCTCATTGGCTAATAACTTGAGATTGACAAGTCGTTATCCAATGAGCGCGCGGCTTCTCCCAACATAAAGTAGTTTCCTTTGAAAAACCAAAGTCTGATTATTTTTGCCTCCACTGACGGAGCCTGTTGTTCCCGCCACAGAGACACAGTAATGTCAGAGCGGTGTTAACACTCACCTGCCTCAGCACAGCTCTCACTCTCCTCCTGCTCTCTCAGCTAAACTCACTTCCTCTCTACTTACAGGAAACCAGCGCTCAGAGGAGCCGACCGGCCTCACGTTTCACCCACAGACACGAACAGCGTGGAATTATTTTATGTCATAAGAAGAAACATATTCATGTTAACACTCACCTGCATCAGCTCCACCTTCCTCCTCCTGCTGCTCTGAACGGAGGAGCAACACTTTCACTTTCACTGCTCCTCCCTAAACACAGAGGATGCTGGGACTTGTAGTTTTTACCTTGTGTGATATTTATGGCTGTGACACTAAATCACAGCATGTAAACTTCCTGCAAACATGTCACAGGCGATAAAAGTTTCACATTAAAGGTGAAGTTATTTTTCTGTCTCATGTTCAATAAACAGCGAGCTGGGAAAACTGAAGAACAGACTTCAGACGTTCCCTGCAGAGTTTCTGCTGCTCGGTCGTCTGCATGTTGCTGAGACTGAGCTGATGATGAAGCTGTGATGGGTTTATGGCACGTTTGGTTGTGGAGAAGAGTTTTACTGTCGGTGCAGGTGAAATGATCAGAGGTTACAGCCTCTGGTTAAAGTGGAGGCAGCGATCAGGACGGCTGAGCAGCAGAGGTCTCAAGGGTCCTAAAGTGTAAAAGCATCAGTGTTAGTAACACAAAGATCACAGAATGGGATCATCCACACAACACTAACATCTAAATCCACGGCAGGAACTCTTCCAGTGTCCTGAAAAATCTGTGTGCACGATGCTGAGATTAAAATCTGTCTGCTCATCTTAATGCAATATTGTGAAGTTACAATTCTTTTCTGTAAAAAGAATTTTCATTTTTGTATATAAATAAATGTTGATGCTGTGCTTTGGGATCGTGTGCTTCAATTTGACTTATAATGTGCCAAATGACTGCAACAGGCGGCTTAAGGCGATGCCATCCAGAGTAAGGATCTTGTTAGCCACAGTGTTTCTAAGATTTTTACACCCCGTTACAATAACCTCAGTTTTATCTGAACTTAGAAGCAGAAAATTAAAGCTCATTATGTGTCTAAGACATCCCGGCAGTTTAACCAATAAAAGCGGGTATCATATGCATAGCAGTGAAAATGTATGCTATGTCTTCTAAAGCACGTATAATGTAAACAGAACTGGTCTTTGCACAGAAGCCTGTGGAGCTTCATAATTAACCTCAGTGTGTGAAGAGGACTCTCCATTTAATAATAGCTGTAATAAAATGTTCTGGCCAACGGTGTTAAACGCTGCACTTGGGTCTAGCAGGGAAGATTTCAACTTTTCAATATGAATGAAGGCTGAAAACTGATTAGATTAATGTCTGATGATCTTTTCTGTGCTTCTTCAAGTTTGTAACACCGAACATATTAAAGGATGATATAAGGTTCACAGGAAGAGTTTAATTAGACACACATTTACTATTTTTCTTTATACTCTTTCTTTCTTGACATGTTTAATATGCTTACTATCAGAGGAGAAAATGAACCTTGTGTAGTTTAAAAACTTTTTATTTAATCAAACTGTAATGTTGTTGAACTCTGACGGACGTGTCTTTTAATCTTGTCAACAAATCCTTAATCACCTAAATGTGCCATTTATCATCTTGTAAAATGTTCCCTCTGCTTCTGTTGCACATCTCCCCCGACACTCTCTGCTTCACCAGCCCTGTGCAGCTGGTCCAATCGCTGCGTCCTTAAACTGGTGTGTTTAAATCTCTTTACCTCTGTTGTGAACTTCACACAAAGTTTGTGGTAACAAAATCAAACTGAGGAGGATCTGGTTTGAAAAACACACACTCGCGAGACAAAATAAAAACAGACTGCTCAAAGCAAAAGCAGGACTAAAAATAGACTAAACCATTACACACAAAAGTTGAAAAACCTAAAGAGTGTGTGAGACTGCTAGCTGTGTCGTTCAGCAATAAACTCATCTATAAATGTGTTAGTAAAGAGTGACTTGTACTTCTGTCCCATTAAGCAACGGTTTAACAAATTTCACTGCAAACTATAAAAGGAATCTGGATTTAAATAGAACATAGTAGTGCAGGAAACACTAGTATAAGGTGTCTATGGAACAAATCTCCTTCAGCGTTCAAAATGACCAAAGTGAGGCCTACAGGCGTTTCTCTCAGTTGGTTGTGTTCAGGGAAAAAGCAGCTAAATACACTGAGACTGCTCCACATTGTTAGTGAGTTAACTCTGGATATCTGTAGGTTTGTCAAACTTGGAGTGAACAAAAGCAGAAAACAGTAAAAGATGCAGACAATGAAAGTCTGGTTTATTTCATGAACACAATGAAACATTTTCGGCAAAGCAGCATACATGATAAATAGATACACATAACACGGACAGTGAGAAGTAAAACTCGTCGTCTTACCACATGTTATATTCTGTAAACTTAAAATAAACCACAGAAATGAGTGTTTTAAAGTCATTATTAAAAACATGAGTCAACATTACTGAAGTGACACTTTAACGATGCTTCACATCACCGTGTTTATGATGATAAAACATGTTCTCTCGTTAGTAGATGTCTGCGCTGACACTTGTCATGAAAATGTCCCGAGCCAGGGTTCCTCTTCAATTATCACTGATCATTAATAGGGTCACAAAAGATTTGTCACATTATCCCCATAAACAAAATGCTTTTATAGAAATCATTGTGACACAAATATTTAGATTCTTGCTTCACAATGTGCATGAACTCAAAATCTTTAGAGTTTCATATTTATAAAGTATCGCAAAGAATACATTTATACCGTTGTATGAGCCACACTTCTTGTAAAAAACTGATTGGAAATGCGTTCGAGAAAAGCTCCTGCTGTGACCTTCCTTCTGTGAGGGCACACACACACACACACACACACACACACACACACACACACACACACACACTTCATGCACTTATCAACATGCAGTTTAGAGGTTTGCATTAGAGTGCATTGGTGCTTGGGCATCTTTTATTCAGCACGGTTATACCATTGTGAATGTAGCTATATAAATAAATATGCTCAAGAGTCTATCATATGTTTGTCATGCAACTAAAAATTTGAAAATATATTTTTAAATCAGTAACTTTGCAAATTTAGAGGATTTGTTTTCAGACAACATATGTGTCACATTTTAAACAGGGTTTGAATAATCAGCGCTGACATACAGACATTTATGCTCTGGGTATAACAGACATGCTTACCTTGTGAAAGGCCCTGGGATGTCTTGGAGCAGAGAAACGCGCTGTATTGTTGCTTTTCTCTATTGTATAAGCAACGCCCGTAGGTCAGAAACGCTCTGTGCGGGTAGCAAAGTTGGCTCCAACGCACATCCAGGCATCCGTGTGAAAGAACGGTGTCGCTGCAGCTCTCAGGATAGTCAGGCTTTTATTTATATTTGCATTCTGGTGTGTTAAAACTAGCAGCCTCTGTGTCCCGCTTGGATCATCATTCCGAAAATTCAGATATTTAAATAAAATGGTGAATTGGCTCGTGATGAGGAGCCACTTAGATCCGTAAAATGAGGTTTGATTAAATTAAACTCATGTGAATTCTACCTCTCTGCTGCTGTGTTCCAAACAAACGATGTTATCTACATGTCCAAACTGTGTGCTAAGTACCTCACACCGCTGTGTCTGGGATCCGAAAAAATAAAAAGTTAAAACGCTATACCTTGCGGTAGTTGTGAAGTGCTGAGGAAAAATACAGGGTTTCTGATTAGGGTGTTTTTATATAGGTGGACTTGGTTTCAGTTGGGCTCTGAGATGTAGAGATAAAAGAGTAGGATGTAAAGAAGAAAGGTGGAAAGCCTATGGAGGTTCAGTTGGTCTGTAGAAAGTGTAATTGACAGATAAAAGAGCAGTTTGTAATGAAAAAAGGTGGAAACTATAGAGGTACAGTTAGTCAGTAGGAGGTGTAATTGTCTGCCTGCAGAGATAAAGGTGTGGGGTGTAAGAAAAGGTGCAAAACCTTTGGAGGTTCAGGTGGACATGGTTTCAGTTGACCTCTGACATGATAAGATAAGATAAAGGAACTGTTTGTAATGAAAAAGGTGGAAAAACTATGGAACTACAGTTGGGATGTGTGAGTGCTGGGATGCTCTTGATAAAGGGAGCCTCTTTTATTGTTTTATGACTTCTTTTGCTGACTGTTGGGGGCCTAACTGTAACCCACTCTGTCTAACTGTTGCAGAGTGTGACTAGTTAAGAATCTGTAGTTTTTAGAAGTAACACCAGAAAAGTTTATTTCTAAAGGAATACCTGTTGTTGTTTGTGGTGCTCTGTTTAAAACTATTAGCCTCTGTGTCTTTTCGGAGCGCTAAAGAAAAAGTCAAATGCTCCTAAAGTAGATAAATCATCTATGTGTGATCAACAAGTCTTACTGTTGCAGTGTGTTTGTGACTAGTAGATAATTATAGGGCTAGTTGCATTAAAGGAACATTAGGGGTTGATACAGTGCTAGTGTGGCTAGGTGTGAATATGTGCTTTTAGAAGTATCACAGTTTGATTTCTAAAGGGATACATGTTGTTTGTGCTATTCTGTTTAAAAACTATTAGCCTGTGAAACTATTAGAAAAGTGAAATCAAAAAAGTGTAGGTATTACTACTAATGGGAACTGAAGCAGTTGTAGGAATTGAAATTGATACTCAGCCCTAATCACATTGTCTCCTGTTATTTTTCTTGCAAAGCAGGCGAAACAGGATTTAATGATAACATGCAGCAAAACTGAATCCTAAATCATCAAAGCAGCCGTAACAATAACACAAACAACATGTTTAATCAGTAAAAAATATTGCGAAATAAAGAAATCACAGGATAAAATGATTAATCAGGCAAGTTTTTCTTTAGTTAAAATGTTTTCTTTAAAATATTTTGTATTAATCACGTTACAATCGAACAAAAAAGGGAAAAACTAACATTTTAAAGGTGTTATTCAGTTTTTCCTCATGCAAATCTTTAGATCTTTTTTAGAAAATCAAAGTCTTGATGAACCTGCATGAGTGCTCACTGTGTATGTTAACAATGATCAGATGAGTTTCTTTTTTGTTCATTTAAACCTGTTTTATATTTAGTTTTTTTCTAATTTGACTCGATTCACAGAAGATGAAGCATTTGAACTGAAGTTAAAACTAGAATTTCTTAGAGAGACTCCGCCTGAAAGAGTGAAACCCGCATGTGAGATTTTGTGGCCTCTGTGTGACTGTTGGTGGGTCAAAAAGGTTTCAGCTGCACAGCCAGACGTTATTGAGCGAGCCACCGGTTGAGAGGCACACTTCTCGCAGCTCCTTCCTTTCGTCAGACTTTAAAAGAAACATTTATAGGGTTTAGAGATATTAATATTGATACCACCTCTGGAGAGGTTACGGTGTTGTGCCAAAAAGTGATTTCCAATGTTTCTGTGTATTTTTTATGTGTAATATCTTTACGTACGTTGGTAAATAGACGTCGGTTGTCAGGTTAAGGCTGTGTGCAGGCAAGAGTGGAAGTAGAAGGACCCAAAGTGCAGACACTCGGAGGCGGAAAGTAACTCAAAACTCAGCTTTTATTGCTGGATGGCAAAAAGTGGCAAAACGTAACAAAAATCCAAATAACGTTACATGACCAGGCAGCCAGAACACACAGCATAAATGAAAGCAGATCACGACACCGACACAAAGAAACACAGGGCTTAAATACACAGAGGGACCAATCAGGGAATGGGTAACAGGAGGGAAACACAGCTGGGGCAAATCAGGCCTAACGAGACAAGGGGAAGCAAAACCAGACATATTAACATCAGACATGGACTTTCAAAGTAAAACAGGAAACATAACACAGACTCAGGCAGGCTCTATAACAAAGGGAACAGAGACGTGGGACCAGGGCAGACACAGACACTGGCTGTATCCCAATTCAGGATCTGCAGCCTTAAAGTACGCAGCCTCAACCATCCTCAAGGGCCGCATACTCAAAGACCGCTAAGGCCGGAAGTGCGAGGCTTGTGAAATGGGACGGTCTAGCCTCCGTTGCGCTGCCCATGTTTAAAGACATGTTTAATGTTAATGAGATTTTTTTTTAACTAAATAAATAAAGGTTATATAAAAGTCGCTGCCAAAAACTGATCGCGGCTTCTACCTTGTTACACGAATGTTGTTTGTGGCTCAAGATGACTTTATGTCATCCATGAGGGAAGCATTTGACATATGTTTCACATATTATAGCCCAACAAGTTACTTATAGCAGTTTAAATACGAGCAATCACTTTTTGGCAAATACCAGAAATCAGTTTTTGGCAGACAATCACTTTTTGGCACAACACCGGTGTCTAGCAGGTTTTATATTTTAGAAAGTTTAAAGCTCAGCTTAATAGAAGTAGTGTGGTCGTGAGTTTTGCATAAACAAATTTGTGCAAACCTCAATGAAGTGAAGCAACATTATAAAGAAGAGTGAGCCTAAATGACTCCCCAATGATGTGAGAGACTGATAGTCATACAGAAAACAATGACTTTGAGCTGTTGCTGCTAAACGTGCTTCTACAAGCAACTGAATCTTGGAGTGTACTTTGGTTTGTCTGCTCATAAATTGGTGGTTCATGATGATAAATGAACTTCTGAACTGGTTTAACATCAGTGCAGTGGCTGGTCCATTCCTTGATGTATATGTCAACGTTCAAAATGAGCCATTTAAATCAGCTGTGTTGGATCAAGGACACATCTAAACCCTGCAGGACAGCGGCCCCGAGGCCTGGAGTTCCCACCCTCAGTGCAGTGGAAATAGTCTCGTGCCAGTCTTGGTGCTGCCTTTGAGTCTATATTGCCGAACACTGTGCGCACACATTTCTTTCCTTCCTAAACAAACACACATTTGTAAAGGAAAATTTAAATTGAACTCACAGTTGGCGGTTAATCGTTATATAGTTTAGATGTACACCGAGAGACGCATTTAGTGGGACTTTTACACCGCCACAGATTTTCTTCTTCTTTTTTGTTACATTATTGACATATACTAGATATTTTAACCTAAGCAGCAACAATCATGTCTCTGGTACAGGCACTTTCCACCATGCAGGTTAAGCTAAAATGTGACTTGAAACAAATTCTGGGTTTCCGTTCCATAAAGGTTCATTTCATCTGGTAAGTTAGCCCCTGAGGTGACAGTCTATGTGAACATAACATACTCACTGACTCACACTCAACTTGACTGATAGTGATTTCCTGAATCAGGCAAAGCGCACAGAGGAAATTCATTTGCATATGTTTGTTTTCACAATCACTGAAATCCAAGTTAGGCATGTTTCCCTTTGTTGTTGTTGTTCTTGACACGAGTGCTTCAGTTATTTTCTCATCAGTATGTTAGGACAGAAAGGATTCTGTTGTGGATTTATGATCATCTCACGTGTGTCCATCTTTCAAACTCTTAGATTGTGTAGACATTAATGCAGCTGTCAGACTGTAGGCCAGTTTCTTTGCACTGTAAGCATTGATTGGATGCTACTGTAGCAATCAGTGCTTACACAAAACGTCCCTGCGTAAACCCTCAGACACACAACAAACAGATCAATAGTATCTGAAATTCAGAGTACGGATCTTTTTACACATTTCTCACAGAAAATCACCTAAATCGCTTTCGTGTGAGATGCATATCATGTTTGCCTCATAAAGACTTGCCCTGTATGTATTCATTTCTTTTGACTTTCACGTGGAATTGTCACCTAATATAACAGGTCCATCAGTAAATGGTGTCTATCTTCAGTTTCTGTCTCCTAGACTTTGTCCCTGTCAGGTTACAGCTGAATAGATAGTCATATCATGCAGAGACTGCATCGTACTATAATGCTCGTATGATCGCGTTTGTCACAAGTGGACTGGTCTTGTTGAAACTTTGCAGAAACCTTGCCCAGTAAACTGTGAGTGCTAACATTTCTATGGCATATGCAAATACTTTAGACAAATCCCACAGTTGTCTATATTTGTATATTTGACAGTTTAATGAAGCATTTAGAAATCAAAGGTCAGATTAAAATGCTGGATCACAATAGAATGTGATATCACACAATACAATATTTTTAATATCACACACAGCATGAAAGTTTGCTAGTGTATATTATAAAAATATTACAGTATGTTGGTATAACTTTATCCCCTCCTAGTTTTTAAGATACAAATTTTGGCCCACACTGATTTGTGATCATATTCCTCTGTCCACTAAATGAAGATGGAGGCTCTGCTCTTTATTTCTGTGTTTCTCTGGAGAATCCTGGTAACATGATGGCTTTCTGTCTCTAAACACACACGAGCTTAACTCCGAATGAACATGATCAGAGTTCATTGAACCAACTCTGATCAGTCTTTTCTAAGGGTTTCAAGCCTTTCTTGTTCGAGCCTCTCTTTGTTGTTGCTACAGTTATGTGTAATTATTAATAGTATTGCAGATGTTAGCCTCTGCCTGCAGTGTTGATGTGGGTAAAGGCTTTAACCATGGATTAGCGGCAGGTCCCAGCTTGTAAATTGTGGAGCATTAATGCCCACTCCAGCTCCTATAACCAAATATAAACAGTTGGGATGAGAGTTAGCTCAAGCCACTACAACAGCCAGCAAGAATGATCTGTTCATGCTAGCATTAACAGTGCCTATACACATAGCGACACACGGGGGAGGGGCCTAACTAATAACCAAGATGACTACAGGCTTGGAGGTGCTAAAAGTCAGATATACCAGGAGCAGTTTGGGCTTTAGAACAAATTTTGTGTAATTATAACAATATGTAATTTAGGACCTGGTTACATATGATGCTGCTGATTTTTTAAATCTAATTTTTACGTTGCATTAATTTCTTTTTGTCAGACAGGGAATCAAACAAGTTCTGTTTTCTCGAATGAATCCCACTGTTATTTCTTTGTCCTACCAACAGGGATGTTTACATGGTATTCATGACTGCTGCACCTGATGACTTTCACAGCTTGAGGACTGCAAACATTTCCCAACAAGACATGAGTGGTGGGGTGATCGTTGGTATTCCTGATCAGGTGAGGATCTGTTCCCATCAAACCACCAAAACCAGTTGTTCAGGATGTTTACAGGATGAAGAATCCCCAGTTATTCTTTGTGGTTGGAATGTGCCTACATATGGCTGTGTGGGATTCTGGCTTACTTTAGGGTCAGAGCAGTTGGTATGTGGAGCAAATACTGACACAGTCAGAGTGGGCAAACCAGCAATAGGCTTGTTGTCGTACCTGGAAGTCTGAAAGCTCCCGATGCTGGATGGTCTTTCTAGTTTTTAATGACAGGTCGTCTAACAAAGCTTCCATGAGGTGCTATAATGGAGACTGTCCTTTTCAAGGAGTTTCTCATGTCTTATCCTACTTTTTTCTTTTTTTTAAATTAACAGGAGTGAGAATTTGAAATCCTCTATATTGACATGATTACATTTCTTCTATTAAATGAGAAGTACATTTTGAACACAGTATAGTGAACACAATATCCAAGAAGCTAAATCTGGTGAAATGGTTTCTTTAGCTGTCAGCTTGAAAGGCTGATTGGGGTATTTTTGTCACCTTGCATGCGGGTGGCATGGACACCCGACTTTTGTGTGCATTTATCAAAAAGCTTGGATGATTTTGAAGATCAGTGGCATTCAACTCATGATCAGCGTTCAAGTTTTCTTAAAATCTTGTAACATGATAACTAGAAAGAAGACAGCTAGGATTTTCAAACTGATCCATAGATGGATCTACTATGAAGCTGAGGGACAGCACTGCTTAAAAGATCCTTTTTAAATGACTCCAGCTGTCTGATTTAATGAGACCACGTGTGCTCAAGTTTCCTGCTCTGACTCGGCCTCAGAATGTCTAGAGGCAGAAATCAAGCACACTCAAAGGAAATAAGCGTATCAGTGGGCATGTGCTCAGCACGCAGAGTGGGAGTGACTAAAGGTGCCACTGCAGAGCATCGCAGTTGTTTCGTGTGATTAAGTTGTGTGTTTATGAACCTGTGAGTGTTAGTCCTTTTGGCAGGATGACTCGCATGAAGCTGTTATAATTGTTTGTGCATGTTAAAGTTATGCCTCAGTTCTTTGATACCATGTTGGTAGGATTATTTGGCACTAAGTTAATAGCAGTGGCTGTAATCTCCCGCAGTCATTACATCCAGTGGTATTACAAATAAAGGACTTTTCTATTGTTTAGTTTAACTGTGGCTAGCTTGCCATGTCCGTGCCTTATGATTGGCAATTTGTATGACGTGCTATTTAGGCAATATATGAGCTATAGTGACCCCTTGTGGATATTGTGAGATATTGCTGTGTTGAGTACATTATGTTTTCAATTGTTTTTCTAGTTATTTGTGACTCTACTAATGATAAAATTGCCTGTTTCTGTTTCCAGAAAACCATTGCTCATAGTCCCACATACTATACAATGATAAGTTCAAGTATGGCTGTACCTAATTTGGATTAAGCCTGGCAAGCACTTTGATGTAAACATTTCTTCTGTGGGACTTAAAGACAGTTAACCCAACTCCTGGACTGCTGCAGTCTTCCTGACAGAAAGCTTAGGCCAGGCTTGTATGCCCAGTATATATATTCTATAACGTGTGTAACTACTTCGTTTAGTTGTTTTTGTTTGGATTTAGTTTTGTTTTGTTTCTTTTCAGTGTATTTCAGTGTCAGTAATTTGTGTAGTGCTCACTCACATTTTCAACTGGAAAAGACCTGCAATAGAAACGTATTTAGGAGCAAACAAGTGAATGAAAAGTTTGACATCATTAAGCCCAAACAGCACCTAGTTTTCAACAAAAACACATAACATAAGAGCAGCAGTGACGATGCAGCTGACACACATGAACCCATTTAAACTGGTCCCAGTGTTTTTAGCCTAACTTGAGTCTTGAACCATTGGGGCAAATGAAAAATTCCAGCAGTTCTTGAAAGCAGCAACTCTGTGCTTTTTTTGTGATGTTAGGGACATTATGGTAACTCGAGGCAGAACACCATCCAAATCTTGGTAAATAACACATGAAAGAACAAAAGAAACAAACATGGTAAAAAGAAGCCAAACGTGTGATAACATTGTTCCATCACGCTCACTCACTATTCTCTCAACCTTTGCCTTCACGGGGCTGCTGCAACAATGTACCTGGGATTACCGTAATGATGCAAATATTAATGAAAAGTGCAGAGTTGCTGCTCTCAGGAATCATTGGACTTCTTTTAATTGAGGAAATGGATCAGGAGTTACGGTAGTTACAGATGTTTAATACAACCCTAGAAAAGAGCTTTCTGTAGTGCTGTGCGATACGGAAAGATTTTTTATGTATCCGATACAAGTAAATACAGGGCTGATATGATCTATACTTTTTAATGTGGATGATGCATCATCAAAATGCCAAATTGTTTACATTTTCATGACCTTTACGTTGTTTTTTAGGGGGCTTCATCCTAATGATTATTAATGAGTTAAAACCGAGGACAGAAATAATAAAAGGATTTAGTTTGTAGCCCATAGTTTAAAAGCAGTAATCACACATTATCCCTTTCTTTAACAGCAACACAAAAGGGTCATTATATTCCATTAAATCTGAGCCATATTATATTCAGTATATTTATTTTAATTTCAGTAAATGTTTTTATTTAAATGACATGTTTCAGTGAGATAAATGTGTTATTTCAAGGTCGTTGCATCATTTTTACTTTTCGAGTTGGCTAAAATAAGAATTAGCCAGTTGCACTTTAAAGTAATATAACCAACATATCGCCACAGTTATCTACCTGGATATTCTTCAGAGCATGCTTTCTTGCATGTGACAACAAGAGACCTCTCGGTTGTCTGGTGGAGCATTTAGCGCCTCGCTACATGTTTCCAAATCGGCATTTCTTCTCAGTGAAAGCTGTCCTAGAGAAGTAAAGCAAGTTTGTAAGTTTCTCTCTCAATGTTTGTAACGCATTCCCACGTTAAGCTTAACAACCGATATATGGAGCGACTGCCGCGTCTCCTCTCCCCCTCCCTCTCCTGCTGCTACTTCAATCATGAAACTGATCAATGATCAGCTGATCGCAAGTTCCGTCTCTCTTGTTTGTTTCCCACTTTGCACCAGAAAGAGGAAACCAGCAGATAAACCACAGCAGCACGTTTAAGCTTGATAAGCTGTTGTTAGAATTTATTTAATATTACTTTAATGCCTAATGCTATAAGTAGCTGACAGCTGGTAACTGTGCAGGGGCGGGTCTAGCACGGTTTTGCCAGGGGGCCAGCTGGGGCATTAACAGGGAAAAGGGGGCACAAAGAAATACTTTTCTTTCTTATTCTCGTTTAAAATGTCTCGCTTTTAATAAATAATTATCTGAATCTTACAACCAAAGTTTTTATCTAACGTAAAATGTATAGAAATCTAATATTGTATATAGTAACTATTAAGTCTAATATATACCCTAGTAAGTTATAGTACTTTTTCCTTTGGGAAGATACCATCTGTGCAGTCTGCAGTTCTGTTGAAGAAAGATATTGAATCTATTTAATTGTTGTTGAAAAATAATTGATTTCTGTGCATTTTTTTTAAATACATGCATTAAATTAAAGTCGATTATGTCGATTAAGCATCACGAGGCAGAGGGTGGGCGATGGTTCCCTTTAGTTTTTTTTTTGCTGGGAGTTTGCAACCCTATTACTTAGGTTGTTTAATATTTCTGCTAAGTACTCTTTAAAATACCAGAATAGGGAGGATGGTGCAGGTTTAAGTTTATTAGATTGATCAGTGTTGCTGAACTATGAAATATTTTGGGTGCAGTGTGTTTTTTGCGTACAGGTATAACTAAATAACTTTAATGTTTTATTTTTTAAAACTTGAGTATGAACTTATACAAAATAAAGAAAGATATTAAAAAAAGAACTGTTTTATTGATTATAAAAATACGCTGTATCGGATTCATATCGATACTGGACACAAAAAAGTGGTATCGTGCGTTCTCTAGTCCATACAGGAGAGAACCAGAAACTAAAGAAACTAAATTGCGTGTTTACCTTTATGTTGACATCAGTGTCTGTTTTTTTTATTATTATTATTTCAGCATTTCAGCATCTCAAAATATTTTTTAGATAAAAGCAGTCAAAATATTTTTTTTAACAGATGAATCATTAAAGGATGGCAATTTCTAAAATGGTAACCAAAAGACCCGTGTGTTTTCTCTTTTGAATAATAATTATTATTGCTCATTAATAAGAAAACTATTTCTAATCCAATTCAATTTTCGAACAATCAATAAAATGATTGATGACTAAAATGATGAATAACTGCAGCCCTAGAATAAACACATTTTAGAGAAACTTGTGATTTTTGAGATGATGCAGTTTTAATTTGATAGTTTTTCCCCTTTGGTAACTTTGCTGTCCTCGCCCTGAGTTCCTTAGTTTCACCAGCTAGACAGCGAGATAACGATGCTCCAATAACCAGACTTGTTTTCCTTTCTGTGCTGATTTATTGAAGAATGGCCTCTGACCATTGCCTTCTCTTTGACCATCGTAAAACTGAAAGTACAAAATACTGTATTAGCTAACTAACATTGTAAACTAGCTTGTTACACTCGTACTGCAAGCTAACAGTAGATTACAGCTCAGCATTCAATACCATCGTTCCCTCGAAGCTGGACAGGAAACTGCAGGATCTAGGACTGAGCAGCTCCCTCTGCAGCTGGATCCTTAACTTCCTGTCTGATAGACGCCAAGTAGTCAGACTGGGCAGCATCACCTCATCCCCCATCACACTGAACACTGGTGCACCACAGGGGTGTGTACTGAGCCCTCGAGAGATTTGGCATGAGCCCCCGCATCCTCAGGACCTTCTATCGCTGTGCCATTGAGAGCATCCTCACTGGATGCATCACCACCTGGTACGGCAACAGCACCGCTTACAACCGCAAAGCTCTCCAGCGAGTAGTGCGGTGCTCTGAACGGATAATTGGAGGTGAGCTTCCCTCCCTCCAAGACATCTACAGGAAGCGCTGCCTGAGGAAAGCGGGGAGGATCATCAAGGACTCCAGTCCCCCCAGCCATCAACTGTTCAGACTACTTCCATCAGGAAGGAGGTTCTGCAGCATCCGGTCCCCAACCAGCAGACTGAGAGACATCTTTTTCCACCAGGCCATCAGACTGCTGGACACTTCATAGACACCTCAGCTTCACTACTGGAACTTCAACATTATGCACTCCACACTGTATATAAATGCCACTTGTTTTGCACATGTCCAACTACCAACCTCTGTATATTTTATTTTATTGTTTACTCTATTTAATTTGTAAAATATGTACACACACACACGTGCGCGTAGAAAAACATATTTAGTATACACATCCAGTAATGCATGTACTATTATATATTGTACATATATTTATTAGTCTCAGATTTAGCCGTTCTTATATTTTGCTTGTTTTACGTTATTGTATTTTTGCACACCTCTGTTGCTTGTGAAGCTCGCAAACAAGAATTTCACTCACATGTACTGTACCAGTGTACCTGCACATGTGATGTGACAATCAAAGTGATTTGATAACAAGATAAAACTTTCAAATGTACAAATTATCGTACCATTTTTACACAAAACAAAAGATAATAATTATTTTATCGTCACTCATACTTACAGACATATCTTGTCCAAGGCAACAACATTTTAAGGTCCATATCAGCTTAGAACGATAACTTTCCGCCATCTTTGATTTTTTCACCTTCTCATTGTTCCTTTCCCAAAGTAGTCAAACCCATATTACAAAGCAGCCACTAGAGGGAGCTCTAGGGCCGTTTGCAACCATAATATCCAGTTTACCTTATAAAAGGCAGAACAGTAACTATAGTGTTTGCAATAAATGCAGACATTTAAAAACAGAAAGCTATCATCTACTGTGATTCAAGTGTATAAACTAAACCACATAAAATGGCTTAAACTGAATATGGTCACGTTTTATTTTTTGTGTGGCCATTACTGCATTTTAATGGTGTTATAGATACTGTCGAGGCTAAGCCTACATTTAAAGCCACTAAGCTGTTTGTTGGCAGGTTAATGCAATGTCACTGGTATGAATAAACGTATTAAACTTAGTTCAATAACTGAAACCATACTTATCTTGTCCTTTAGATTCTTTATTCCAACACAATTTAACATAACAGCGCAGCGGTCACAATCTGTTTGCTCCTTCCCAACAACAACACACCTGCTGCTAATGACCTATCTACCTTAAATAGACACACCATATGTAACACAAAAGGTGACCCCTAGTGGCATACATGAGGTACCCACACAAAAATGGCTCCTACAGATACTGAGCACAAATATGAGTACAGAGAATTTCCAGCAAGCTTTTAATACTGTCACAAAAAGGTCTAGAGGGATTTATCAGCATCATCCTGTCAAACTGGTTTTATGGTGGTTTTGATGAGAACAGATTATAGCTTGATCAAGAAGACCAACCGTCGAAGTCCTGTTGGGAAACCTTTGCACTTTTTCAAGGTGTGAGTATCATCAAGTGTAGCAGTGATGTCCTCATTGGTCGTTGACACAGTTGACAACTTGTTTGAGGGATGAAATTGTGGCGTTTTGGTCAGAAAGTTTATACTTGTAAATCAGACTGCAGAAATATTTCTGAAAATGTAGTGGTTTGTTTGTTTGTGGTTTGTTTGTTTGTGGTTTGTTTGTTTGTGGTTTGTTTGTTTGTGGTTTGTTTGTTTGTGGTTTGTTTGTTTGTGGTTTGTTTGTTTGTGGTTTGTTTGTTTGTGGTTTGTTTGTTTGTGGTTTGTTTGTTCATGTTTTTTGTTTGTTTTTATTTCAAATATCTTATAACAAGATGAAACTACAATTGTAAACGCAATTTGTTTTTTTGGTTTTTTCTCAAACTTAAGTAACTGAAACCTTTCATTGAACTACAGCAGAAACAGATTGGAAATGCCAAGTTATTCTAACACTAGTGGACTTGTTAAACAAAACATTTGTTTCACTTCTTTCTCAACATGCAGCACCATTAAGAACAGTGGACCAGCATAGTTGGTCTGCATGAGCACACTTACTGCAACAGTTGTACATGCTGAAACTGGTTGCTGGCAGCTGATGTGAAGAAATGTCTGGACACATCAAAAGTTTTCTTTTTCATTTTTTCCCTCCCTTGGATAACATACACATGGCAAATAAAAACATGTAACTAGGGTGACGTGAAGTGTGTATCATCAGGTTTAACTAAAATATAATGAGGCTGTCCATCTGTGAAGTAATTGTTCCTTCAAAAACCACTGTGACAACAGATTTTATTTCATTCATTTGATGGTTTTCTATTCTGTATACTGGAACTTTTTAATAGCCCCCCTGTCCACACATCCTTGACATGAGACTTTCTGCAGAGTTGCACATGATGAATGCACACAAAACTTAAAGTGTTGCTGTCATATTTTTTTGGATGTGGTTTGTTGTCATAATCAAGAACGTGTCTTATTTTTTTATTTGTTTTGTTGCTGATCGGCCATTGGACTGCTGAGCCTGCAGTGAACAGCCAGTCACTGACTCTTGATGCTAGAGCAAGGACAACTGAGCTCTCTCTCTCTCTCTCTCTCTCTTTTAAATAAATAATACGTTCGAGCTGTTTATGTTTTTGACTTGTTATGGACTATGACTGGCAATGGGAGGGCTGGCGGACTCATATTATGGAGGTGGAGGGTAGACACATTTTGTGTGCAAGAGACCACATACTACAGTGGTGATTGACACAGACTTCAATGGACATTTAGGTGAAGGGAACAGAGGTTATGAGGTGTTGGGTAGGTGTGGTGTTTAGGAGAGAAATCTAGAAAGACAGATGTGGGGCAGATTTTCCAAGTGGAAATGGCCGTGGTGCACACATACTTCAAGAACAGGGAGGAACTTGTAGAAATATATGAAAGTGGAGGAAGCTGCACACAGGGCAACTAAATATTATGCAGAAGGTGAAATCAAAAAGACAGGAGACAAGGAGGTGTCAGGGAGAATGCAGCTATGCAGCATCAAATGGTAGTTTGAAGGATGAGTTTGGACATCAAGAAGAGGAAGTGAGTGAAGGCAGAGACATGCAGGAGTATAAACAGGCTCTGGGTAGTAGGGAAGACTTACCAGATGGCTGGGATAGTACAGCTTTATTGAGATAAACTGCCAAGAAGGGGTTTGACGTCTTCTCTGCACAGAAGTGATTTTGAAAGTATTTGAAGGAAGAGATTTACAAAGAAAAAGAAGTGTAGTTAGCGAAATGAAGAAAATAGACCAAGAAACTGGGAGGCTAGGCATGTAGCAGAAAGAGGTGACAAAGGAAAAGGCTCAGTGCCACGTATGTGAAGCTGGACCCCAAGGAAATGAGGGAATGAGACTTGCTAGGCAGAGAGTGAGTTTGAATGGATGTTCAAACCCAAAAAAAAAAGATATATTCACATAACATAGATTGAAAGAAGCTGCAGGTGGCACAGCAGCTTTAATGTCTTCCAGACAGGAAGTTTTGGAAAGAAATATCATCATTTCCCAGATTTTACTATCTTAGTGTTCTGTAACAAAATCACTGTTGTGCGCATGGTGTTAGAGATGATGATGATTACAAACAAACTTAATGTGCTAGTCGTGCTTTTCTTGAGGGATTTGTCCTTCCACCAGTTTTCATGTCATTGGAATCATTTGTATTCACTGATTCTGGCACTTATTTCATCAAACCAAACTCCAAGTAAATACTTTCGGCTTTTTGGTTTTGTCAAACGAACTAATGTAAAGAATGCCTGGCTGTGCACTACACCACGCAGTGGGAATTTGTCTTCTCCAGTTAAATTCAGGATTAACTTGCTTTATAACACAGACCTCAAAAGTAACCGTTATAACCCCAAACACAAGAAAATGTGATCTACAGCACAGTGAGAACTGGCAACGCTTATCTGGAGGGGTCAGAGTGAATGAACTGGACACCTGTAGAAGCAGGATTTGATTTCCACTGATTTCCTTTCCGATCCGATACCAAGTAAAATTCAGGGTGGTATCAACGATACTGATCTGATACGATACTCTGAACAAAAACTTATTTTTTTTACTCTATCTTTTATTTTATCTCAAATTATAGCGTCGTAATGATCACAGGACATCAGATTACTTGTTCTTATCACTTAATGATGCAGAATTATCATATAGAAATGAAAAACCTGAAGTTGTGGCTATTTGTTGCCTGCCTGCAGCATTAAAGGACTCCGTGAGAGACGTCTGTCTCGCCCTGGCAGCACCTCTCCCTCTCCTCCTCTTCAGTTCGCCTCAACATACGCTCGTCATATTCTGTGATATGATTCACTCTGAGGTGTTTGACCAGGTCAGCGGTGTTACCACAACACCTCACATTCTTGCCACATGTATGGCAAACCACGTCTCAGCTGTTCGTGGAGGTAAAATACGTCTGCACATGACTCTGTTTACGCTCAGCCATTGTTGTGAGTGTGCACGCCAAGGGGCCGGACACAATGACGGGTATCGGAGGAATCGATATTTCAGTATCGATCCGCACGTCACGAGTCGAGATACGTTTTAAAGTAGTCCCAAAAAACAAATGCATATTTTCCCAAACCACTGTTCCTTGACTAAGGTGGATAACGTGATGAGGTCAAGGAAGGGTGTGACGGAGATTTGATTGAAAAACTTTGTCGTCCGTTAAAGTTTCACGTTGGCTTTTTCATCTTGAAAGCCCTCTCTGCTCGTGTCCAACCCGTGTGAACAATCACAGATGTGAGAAATGTAAACAAACCGTCCGCAGAATGCTGATCAGGTTATTTTAAGCGCAAGAAAACAAAAACGTTGCGCTCACCGTCGGCGTCACGGACGAGGCCTGGGGGTCCGGGCCCGTCCACAAAGGTCATTGTAACACAAATCATACGATTGCTAATGAAAATGCTATAAAGCTACATCGCAGATAAGTCTCTGGAGTAACAATCAAGGCCATGTTAGTTATTTGATGAATAGTATCTGTGCCACTCATGGCGCATGACTGAGGAGGACGTTGACCTCTGCAAGTCAGGAAAGTCTGCTGCTCATTGTATAAATATGAGATTTTTTTCAAAAACCAGCCATCATCTTGGGAGGCTGACTCCAAAGTACCATCTCACTTCAAACTTGCAAAACAAGTCGAGTCGATGCGAGCGCACTGCTTGTTTCTAGTTAGTCTTTAAGGATGACAGCATTAGTCTGCTCCTTTGTATGAAATAAAGTGAGTCGAGTCCATGTGGTCTGGCACCCACCCACATTTCTCTGCTAGTGATCCATGAGGACTCCACCTTGTTGCCAGTTCTCTTGTGTGGAAGCTTCAGGAAATGACAGCTTCACTCTGACGTGTGTGAGCTGTGTGAGGTCTGTGGTTAGAAGTTTACAGTGTTTGCTCTTTGTGTCGTCTGTAATATGCTCTATGGCTTTAAAAAAATGGCCACATGTTTCTGTAGCTGAATTTGTCCATCTCTGACCTTCTGAGACTGTATTTTCAAACAGGGACGTTCTGACTTTTCTTCACCTTGTACTTCATTCTGCAAATGTTTTATACTCTATTAGAGTTATTACATTATTCTGTTATGCTATAAAATCAACCCCCATATAAGATCGTACTTAAGAAATACATTTAAAAAACCTTCCTGTGCAAATAACCCAAGTTATCTAGAAGAAATAAAAACTGCACCGCAAACCAAACTCAGGTGTTCGACCTGTTGAGCTCGGGAAACTAACTGGTGTTTCATTTTAGTGAGTGCTTTGTTAGATTCCTTCATTTGAACCAAATGAAGTTGATTAAAGTTGATGCATTGATGTGTTTGAAGTGTTTTGTTAGTTGCGATGGATCTCCTGCTGTCTTTTTTCCTCATTATTAAAAGAGGATTTCTTTGAATTTCAAACATCCATTTCCTGTTTATCTGGTCCCGGGTCACAGGTGCAGCAGTCTAAGCAGAGAATCCCAGACCTCCCTAAACAACCACTTCCTCCAGCATATCCAGGACAATACTGAGGCATTCCCAGGCCTGCTGAGAGATATAACCTCTCTAGTGTGTCCTGGGTCTGCCCTGGAGACTCCTCCTCATGGGACAGGCCCCAAACACCTCACCCAGGATATTTTTAATGAAAACATCACAAATAAGTCGTCAGGTCTGATGGTCACATTTGTGAGATTCAACCACCATAAAGCAGAGATCACACAGGACACACTGTGTAACCCTCAGCTCAGGTGTGTTCAGGACATTTGCTTGGAAGAAGCCGTCTGTGGATAAATCCTGCTCTCCACCTCAGCTGTCAGGTTTATCCAGAGAACGGCCGTCCTGACTTCCAGCAGCCCCACAGTCCTCGTTTCTAATAAACTGGCAACACTGAAATGAACTGTCTGCCTCGCTGTTCAATAATCTGCTCTTTGCCAATTTCCCAGCAGAAGCTTCCACTCATATCAGCATTTTTCTGTGATTCTCACATGAACTAAACATAAAAAGCTGAAGCCAACCTCAGAGTTCCCCGTAGTGAGGAAGAGTTTCCTCTGAGCCACAGCTGAGTTTGATGCGTCCACAAAGGAAGACTGACGGGAGGACAGACTCTGGGAGAAAGGCAGATATTAAAAGATATGAATACAAAGTACGGTGCAACAAACAGGACAGCAGATTATGAAGAGCGGTTAGACCTTCATGTGTCAGTCATTGAAATGTGATCAAAGTTACCTGTTTGACATCCTGATAGAAGAAAATCAGCTTCTTGGATCAGTTTGCAGCAAAGAATTCATGGATCAGACTGAACTGGAAGAATCAGACATTAATGACTCAAAGGTTCAACTCTGAGGAAGGATCACGTCTCTGAACTTACTCTGTCATCAGAGACGATGGCGTCTTCCACCGCCGCCTCCTCCAGGCTGCCGGCGTCGGCCAACCTGCTCATCAGGTATTTATGTCGGGCATCCAGAGCTGCCCGCCGTTCCTCCTTCACGGCTCTCGCCTGTTTGGCTACTTCTCTCCTCGCCTCATTGGACAGCAGCATCGTCCTTTTACCAGACACCTGGTAAAAGGAGGGGTCTGGATGCATTCAGCACCACGTCCTTGTTGGGCAGACACCTTCAGTGACAGGACAGTTTATTATGCTGGTAACGTTAATAAGTCTGTTCACCTGTAGAGCTCATTTAAACACATCAGCTGTAGAACATCATGTGTCATGGCGTGTCCAAACTCACAGGCTGCATCCTCCTGAGGACCCGGCCTTCAAGGTCTACGTGGGCCGGGTCCTCCAAAGGTCGGGTAGGCGGGAAGTGAGCGGCTGTGACGGTCTGGCCTTCAGATCCGCGTCACCGCTGTCTCGGTGGAGTTTAATAAACTCAGCCGTCTGCTCCTTGCTGTCTAAAATCTAACAGGACACTGGAGTAAACTCTCGACCGTCTCACACTTCTGTTTAATCACTTTTCTGTTTGACGTTTATTCAGCTGTGTGAAAACTGTAACTTCAGCCAAACCAAACAAACAACACTGAAAAAAGCCAAACGATAACATTTTTACGTGATCTAAGTGACTTATATATCATGTTTAAACCTGAACAGCCAAAGGCCGTGGGGGTCCAAAAACGATGTGCCGGGAGTCCGCTGTTCTCGCCGGCTCTAATGACCCTCGACCTCCCAGTTAGCTATCCAGATGGTGGGTAACAGACGTCTCCAAAAACGTCAGAGCACTTTTGCAAATATGTGATATCTTGACAAACCGAGCAGATATTTGAAGTTTACACTCCTACATTCTCAAACAGGAGCCCCAGCAGAGATGGATGGCTGGCGCGGCTCTCCGGAGCCCCCAGTCAGAGCAGATGCAGGGCCAGCAGGTGTGGAGACCCCTGGCTGAGGCAGCTGAAGCTGTGGGTGGCTGTCAGCCAGCTCAGGATGCCTTTTGGGCTGCAGCAGCATAAAATCCTCAGCAGGCTGGGTAAGCTTGCGTGAGCTCTCTGTGGAGGCTGTTGCAGCTGAGATGGCTCACCCGAGCGGTGCAAACTTAGTTACCTTCAAGGCTCCAGAGTCAGCTGAGGTCAGCAGCTCAGCCTCTGGGGAGGTTACAATCCCTGGAACAGCCAGGTCTCTACAACCAGAAACAGTCTTTGCATGTGCAGCTTCAGAACCAGACTTGAAGTTCCAGTTAGTGTCCGATGTCCCAGAAACACTCAGGTGCTCACTGAGCAATCTCTTGAGGCCAACACTCAGAAAATCAAACCGTCTTTGAGCCTTTGTGGGAACATTTATCGTCTCTGCTGGAAACACACAGTTTAGTGTCTTTGCTGCTCGCTTTAAGTCACAATAAACAGGAAACTCATTGTGTCTCATGTCAGAATCACTCATATACAGGAAAGGAAGAGGCGGAGCTTATTTCCTGCAGGGAGCGGTTAGCAGTCTGTGTCTTTGTCATTTCTGACTCCTAAAGAGCTGAAAAACACAGGCTGTTATTGGCTGGCTGACACTGGGATTAATGTCCTTGAAGCCAGCAGTCTTTAATGTCCAGGTTCAGAACGGGCAGGTGAAAAACAGTCCTTTATGTCCTCTGATGTTCAATAAACTGTCCTGATTACTGAGGGAGCAGAGAAAGTGTCTCCATCACTCACCACAGCTGGATGCTCTGAAATCCTGGAATCCAGCTGTGGAGAGGAGCGCCGGCGGCATGGACGCAGTTTAGTAATCAGGGAACGGGAGACAGGAGGGAAACACAGCTGGGACAATTACACACACGAGACAGGAAACAGTAACACAGGACTGTCAAAGTAAAACAGGAAATATAACACAGAGTCCAAAGTAAGGAGACGTGGGACACAGTGAAGACACAGAAACAGAAACCAGAACTATAATCACAAAACAAACTCAGAAACATAAAGAGTGAATCAGCTGATTCAGTGTTTGTGACAAAAACATGGATCCTGGTTAATAACTTTTATTTGTTTGTTTCTGTATTATTTTGTGTATCGTTCTTATGAGCTGTTGTTTTGTCAGTGAAATATTATTTCATTGTTTTAAGCTTTTTGTTGACTTTGAAGTGCTTAAGTTGATATTTTTGAACATTTAATTTGTTCGATTATTGTCGAGTCGATAAAACTGTCAAACGCACAGCTGCTTCCAGCACGGCCGGAGGAGAGGTGGCCGAGCAGACGCACAACACACACAGCTCACAGGTTTGCATTTCTAGATATTGCAGATGTTGCAGAAATTGAGAGTAAAGAACTCAGAGATCCAGCGCTGTCTCCTGCCCCTTATTTATACACCACAACACAACGACAGGCGTAACTCACACAAACGGGTAACATGAGGCTCAGATGCTTTGGACGTGTTCACATATACTGGACACAGAATGATGAAGATGGAGCTGCAGGAAGGAGGAAAAGAGGAAAAACACAGAAAAGATTCACAGATGTGGTGAAAAAGGACACGACAGCTTCTGTTTGTTAGTTTGGTTTTTCTTTATTTGGTAAAGATTCAGAAATAAAGAGAAGATCACATGTTTGAATATCATATTAACGTTCTGTAATTACAACAAGTTGTAAAATCTTTCCAGAGTGAGACAGAGACTGTGCAGAGACTGTAGAAGGACAGAGCAGCAGCAGAGCAGTCCAGATACACTGATGATCCTCTGTCAGATCCAGAGGGACACACAGGGCTGATGCTGGACTCTACATTGTGTCTGACAGTGGAGCTGTTCTCAGAGCAGTTCACTCTGCAGCACTGACAGTCATCTGCACTTCATTCCTCTGTCAGTCACTGCTGGATGAAGCTCTCCTCTCCACCTCCCAGTAACATGGCCCAGTCAGAGCGTCTCTACACACAAGCTGCTGCTGCTTCAACCTCTCTGGATCATCAGGACACAGCTGCTCCTCTCTCAGCACACACACCGTCCTGTTTACCATCATCAGCTCCACCTGCAGAGAGAAGGAGGAAGAGCAGAGGAGATAAACGAGTGTTTCCAGAGACTCTTCATCAGCTGTCAGTCAGTGATGCAGCACATCCAGTATAAAGAGCAGCAGGGACGTCAGTGCTGGGACTGTACTAGGACTCATTGTTGCTTCACTTTTTCTAATCTTTGGATTTTTATTGAAGTTGCTGAAAATGTTTTTCCCTCCTAGTTTGAGTTTGGACTTTCATTCATTAGAAGAACCTTGGTGTGTCCACTCTGAGCTCTGTAGGAACCCCAACAACAAGCCCAACAATCCAGATGGACGGTTCCAGCTGTTAACTGGAGGAATTCCATCCAAACATCTGCTCTCACTAAATTCTTCCTCACCTACAGACTGTGTTCTTCACTGCTTTAAACTTGGAAATCAATGCAGTCATTGGTCTGCGTGCTGCTTTGTTCAGAGAGCTGATTGGCTGTTGACAGTGTTTGATCAGAGCGTGTCAGCCGTTACTATGGTGACTATAAAGGTGAGAAACAGGAAGTGTTTGTGTCCAATCCTGAAGCCTGTCACCGTTCTCCTCTCACAGCTTCACTGAGAAGCTGCAGCTTTACAGGAAACACTGGATCTTTGTTTCATACTGACTGTGTTTAGTACAATACTGCTGACAGCACCACCCACTCACTCCATCACTCTACTGACCTCAGAGTCTCCAGTCTGTAGTCTGGACTCTGCTGAAGATCAGACAGCTGCTTCACATCTGGATCCTTCAGGTTGTTCCAGCTCAGGTACAGCTCTCTCAGATGGGAGGGGTTGGACTTCAGTGCTGCTGCCAGATAATCACAGCTGATCTCTGACAAACCACAGCCCCACAATCTGTATAAAGAATGAAAGATGTAAGTTTATTAGACAAAGTGCTTGAAATCATTCAGTGTTTCATCATCTGTTCAGAGCTGAAGAAGGTTCAGAATGTAGAAGTTTAGAAAATGGAAACTCCAAACAGCTGAAGCCAACAGGAAGCAGCTTCAAACAGGAAACTGTGCAGAGTTTCAGACTATATGTCCTGATGCAGCCAGTTGGATTTTGGAGATTTGAATCTCTGTTCTGTGACTAAGTCCTTGAATCATTTCTTCCAGTTGGTCCAACAAGACAGACTAAGTATTGGACATGTGTTGTGGCTCCATCAGGGGAGCTTCTAAATGTGATGTGATGGCCCCTCTGGGTCTGTCAGGTCACAGCATTGAAGAGAGCTCAAACTGGGCACACAGTTGTTCCAGTCTGGACCAAAGACTCGATACTGGGACTGAGGGACTGCTTTGACTGCACCCACTGGGACTTTTTAAAGGCTCATGTTCTCACTTAGATCATCGATTTCTACTGACATTTCTTTCTGGGAAAAATGGGGATTACTTTGGAAACAGGAAGTATTTTCCCCAATAAGCAGCCCTGGATTAGTAAATCACTCCAACATGTTCTCAGGCAGAAGAAGCTGTCTTGTTATGAGGGAGAGAAGAAAAAGATTGAGGCACAGAAACCTGTTGAAAGAGAGATAAAGCAGCTAAAATCAGGTGTAAAAGTAAAGCAGAGGATGAGCTGAATAAAGGACACTCAAGGCTGGCTTGGAAAGGAATGAAGTCCATGGTGGGGATGCAGAACAAGGAGCAAAGATGAATGTGATGCTGAATCAGCAGAAGACTTGGACTCATTTGATTCCAGCTTTGATATCATTGATTTCAATGAAGAGCTTTGTGATTGTAGCAAAGGGCTGGTAGCTCTGAGAGTCCCACTGATGAGGTGTTTGTGTGGAAATCTCTTAGTGGGACCAAAGAGAGAAAAAGCCCTGGTCCTGATGCTGTGGGAGGGAAATGATTGAAGTGTGCTGTGAGGAAGTGACTGGGAGATTTTCACACATTTTCCAGTCCTCCTTGGAACAACAGGAAGTTCCCAGCATATGGAAACAAAGGTTAAGTGTCCTATGGCACTCAGTGATGATGGTGCTGTGGCCCCACCACCTCCACCTCTTTGTAAAGGAACTAACTGTAATCTGAAGCTTCAAATGGAACTAAGACTTCCTCCACTAGGTGGCAGTGTCTGATGAGAAAGTGTTAGTGGAGCTGGCCTGGAGTCAGAAACAGGAAGATGCAGGATTTGGGCTGAAATGGGCAAAAGTGGTTAGCACTAGTGCCTTAGAGCAAGAAGGTTGTAGGTTGAAGCTTGTTGGTCAGCTGGGCCTTCCTGTGGAGGTTGGATGTTCTCCCACAGTCCAATGAAATGCTGCTTAGGTTCATTGGTGCTTCTACATTGGCTGTAGGTGTGGATGTGAGGGAGTGCTTCTCTGTCTCTCTGTTGGCCCTGTGATGGACTGCTCACCTGTGCAGGTGGACCACGCCTCTTGCCCTATGACAGCTAGGGCACAGGCTGCAGCCCTGTGAGCCTAAGCTGAATAAACAGTTAGCAAAAATGATCCATAGATGGCCTGAAATCCCCCAGTTAGCAGTTTGGTAGATAGCTATGACATGCTAATCCCATCCAGCAGCTGTATTCTACCTGTAAGCTGATCCCTGCTGAGCCAAAGCACTTTTTCATATACAAATTACAACCTTTAATAGAAACCTATTGGTCAGCATCTTATTAGCCTGCTGTTAGCTTCATTCCACAGAAAACTGAGAGAAACTAACAGAGTTGATAAAGAATAAAGAGAAATGTGCTGATTTAAAGCCTTTGAAGTGCTTCAGATGATCTCTGTCCACTTCTGTCCACTCATTCATTCATGTAAGCTTTCTAATGCAGCTTTGATCTTCACAGTCTGCTTGATGAAACTCATTCTAACCCTGAATGTCAGAGTGTTCCTCCTTCTCTTTCCCATCATTCATGCTGGCAGTGGAGGAGATTTGGATGTTGGACTGTGTTTTGGATGATGTGTGTATGTTTGTGTTGGACTGCTGTCTGTAAAGCAAACGCACATTTTGCTTTGGATTTCAGTGTCACACAGACTTTAAGGTGCAATGAAGAGTTTGAGAGTTTCACAGTGAATTTTCCACTGGAGGATTTTTCTTCTTCTTTGAAGGTTTGAAATGTGAACATTGTTCTGCTGCAGTCAATGGACTAAACCAGAGAAGAAGAAAACAGACTTTACCATGAAGATCCTCAGTGTGGATCAGTATAATATCAGCCTGATGTCTGCAGTTTAGTGTCAGCAAAACTTTCACATCATATTCATCTCAGCACAACTAAAACATGCTGACTGACCTCAGAGTTTCAAGTTTACATCCTGGACTCTCCAGGAAACCACACAGATGCTTCACTCCTGGATCCTGCAGGTAGTTGTAGAACAGCTCCAGCTGTCTCAGATGGGAGGGGTTGGACTTCAGTGCTGCTGCCAGATAATCACAGCTGATCTCTGACAAACCACACCAGCTCAATCTGTATAAAGAATGAAAGATGTAAGTTTATTAGACAAAGTGCTTGAAATCATTCAGTGTTTCATCATCTGTTCAGAGCTGAAGAAGGTTCAGAATGTAGAAGTTTAGAAAATGGAAACTCCAAACAGCTGAAGCCAACAGGAAGCAGCTTCAAACAAACACAACAAGAGAAAAAACTCTGAATGTTTCACATTAAAGTCGTACATTTCTCATAAAAACAGGACAAAGACTTGAAAAAGTCGTGTTTTTCCTTCCAGGAACCACATGGCTTCACTTTTAAAGGTGAAGTGTGACAGAAATGGACATATTTGAAGTCCAACACCTTTTTCCAGTCACATTATTAAAGCAGACAAACTACAAGCTCATTTTCATTCCAACAAGTCATCTTCTGACCTGGACTAACAACACTGGTCTCTATGTGCAGCTGGCTGTGAGACCAGTGCTCAGGGAGCGTCTACAAAGTGCAACACTGAAAGAACATCACACACTCATTTGCTTCCAGCACTTTCACACAAACATCTACTGTCATTATTGTCACCAAACTCTGTGGATCCTTTATTGCAAATTCAAATGGGATCAAATGGTCAGACAAAAGAGGGTTATGAGGAAATATGATGAAATGTTGTGTATTAGCAGCAAGTTATTGAATCATTTTCCTCAGAAACCAAACAAAATGATTGACAAACATGTTTTTACAAACTCAGTGTTGGACTTGGATCAGCAGGATAAGCTGATGTTTAAAGGCATTTGAGTCTCGCTGTATGAGAGTCCAGTTCTTACTCAATATTTATGGATGATGTTCTTTCAGTGTTGCACTTTGTAGACGCTCCCTGAGCCTCACAGCCAGCTGCACATGGACCAGCTGACATTACCCAGCATTAGAGGCGGCTGTAAAAAATTCATGTTCCCATTTAAATGGTTTTAATTTGAATAAAACGATGTTGATTCATTCAATCCTGAATCGATGTTTAATATAAATGTATTTTGCCAGAATCTCAGGTTAAAGCTCACAAACTATTTCAACAAGCAGCAAACAGCTAAAACAGTAAATGAGAGCAGCTAAACACACAAAGATGGAAACACAGAGCGTGGATCGTTCACTCGACGGCACGTACACGGACACGCCGTCGGGGCTGAAAGTGGACAGCTCACAGATCCTGAAGCTGCAGGTTTCATCTGTCTCCAACCAAAACTGAGTGAAGCAGCAGCAAAAGAAGATCCAAACTCTGCTTCACGTTTGATAAATATGCTCATGAATTCTCTCTGACTTTGGCTGTTCCTGCCTGCACAGCTCTCTCTCTCTCAGTGTACTCCAAGAACAGCTTCAAACATCTGTTTCTGCATCATTCACTGTTTATTAGCCACCAGTCTGCTGTTGTGTTCAGTGCTGTCGGCCTCTGACAGTAAAGCCTCATTTCTGCTGTTCCATGGAAACTTTTTAAAATGATGACAGATTACAAACTCTCAGCTGTGTCTGTAATCAAACCTCTGTAACTTTGCTTCACTTCAGCAGCATCAGCTCATGTTCACATGTTGCTTCATGGTTTGCTTCAGTTTTTGATCGACTGCAGAATATTTTGAAGGTTATCTGCTATAAAAAGCCAGAAGAGGAAAATCTGCTTCATGTGTTTCTGTTTGATCCTCAGTGACTTTGACACAAAGGCCTCTGCTGTGATGATCACACCTCTGATCAAGTCTCACAGTGTCACAACTGATAAATGATCAGAGTTAGAATATTTCTGACTGTCTGCTGTGTGCCGTGACCTTTGACCTGCTAAAGACAGTCAGCTGTGGATTATTCATTGTTGTGTCTGATACTTAGAACTGTGAGGAAGAAGCTACACAGTTAATCAGGGTCCCCTCTCTCTGAATCAGGAAAGGTGGGCAGGCCGCGTGTGGGCCGCGGGCCATACGTTGAGTATCACTGTTTGAAATGTGAACATTGTTCTGCTGCAGTCAATGGACTAAACCAGAGAAGAAGAAAACAGACTTTACCATGAAGATCCTCAGTGTGGATCAGTATAATATCAGCCTGATGTCTGCAGTTTAGTGTCAGCACAACTTTCACATCATATTCATCTCAGCACAACTAAAACATGCTGACTGACCTCAGAGTTTCAAGTTTACATCCTGGACTCTCCAGGAAACCACACAGATGCTTCACTCCTGGATCCTGCAGCTCGTTGTTGATGCTCAGGTCCAGCTCTCTCAGATTGGAGGGGTTGGACTTCAGTGCTGCTGCCAGATAATCACAGCTGATCTCTGACACACCACAGTTCCTCAATCTGTATAAAGAATGAAAGATGTAAGTTTATTAGACAAAGTGCTTGAAATCATTCAGTGTTTCATCATCTGTTCAGAGCTGAAGAAGGTTCAGAATGTAGAAGTTTAGAAAATGGAAACTCCAAACAGCTGAAGCCAACAGGAAGCAGCTTCAAACAAACACAACAAGAGAAAAAACTCTGAATGTTTCACATTAAAGTCGTACATTTCTCATAAAAACAGGACAAAGACTTGAAAAAGTCGTGTTTTTCCTTCCAGGAACCACATGGCTTCACTTTTAAAGGTGAAGTGTGACAGAAATGGACATATTTGAAGTCCAACACCTTTTTCCAGTCACATTATTAAAGCAGACAAACTACAAGCTCATTTTCATTCCAACAAGTCATCTTCTGACCTGGACTAACAACACTGGTCTCTATGTGCAGCTGGCTGTGAGACCAGTGCTCAGGGAGCGTCTACAAAGTGCAACACTGAAAGAACATCACACACTCATTTGCTTCCAGCACTTTCACACAAACATCTACTGTCATTATTGTCACCAAACTCTGTGGATCCTTTATTGCAAATTCAAATGGGATCAAATGGTCAGACAAAAGAGGGTTATGAGGAAATATGATGAAATGTTGTGTATTAGCAGCAAGTTATTGAATCTTTTTCCTCAGAAACCAAACAAAATGATTGACAAACATGCTTTTACAAACTCAGTGTTGGACTTGGATCAGCAGGATAAGCTGATGTTTAAAGGCATTTGAGTCTCGCTGTATGAGAGTCCAGTTCTTACTCAAAATGAAATTATTTGGCCTCTCAGATGCTTTTAGAGATTCCCAAATAACTGATGATGACATCTCTGGGGTCTGATTGATAGAAAAAAAATCTCTTTGAGACCTTTTGTAACTGACAAACTCTTCATCTGCTAACAACACTGAGTTGAATCTCCATGGCTGATAGTTGGAGCAGGCATCAGGAATACACATTGAAAAAACAAGAGGAGAAATCACCAGAGTCTTATAATCACATTCTGTAACTAAAGGGAGACGTTTTTCTATACAAATATATGTTTTATGGACATTAGAAAAAAAGAGTATTGACGTGAAGCAGGATTATGAAATCTCCATACATCAGCCAGCCCATAATTATTAAGAAAGCTCTGAATGACGCATGCTGACTTTGGACTAAGTGTACTTTTGTGTGAACTGTGGTCCATAGCAGATAATGAGCAGTTTAGGTCTCCCTCAAAGATGATATTGTGTGATGACATATTGGGGAGCCGCGCAAAGACATTAGTGAAAAATCTGTGATCGTCCCAATTAGAGGCGTAGATATTTGCTAAGATCAAAGGAAAACCATAAACTATATTTTCTGCACTTAAAATCCTGTAATTTTCTCATAAATCGACAGTGCGCCTTATGGATGAATTCTGGTTGTGCTTACTGACCTCGAACCGATTTTATGTGCTACACGGCGCTCAGAAACCTTTCAAAAGATGTTTTGGTACGACTTTGCTCAGCTACGAGGCCGCACCGCTTGATGGATTGTTGGAGCATTACAGCTACGAGGAGCCTCGCGGAGTGATACGTACTCTGCTTCAACGTAATATTACTGTATTGAGTGTGTATAAGGACCATAAATGGCACCTGTAAGAGACACGGTTACAAAGAGGGTTTCAAACTCCAGGCTGTCAGTCACGCAGTAGAACCTGGGAACAGAGCAGCTGCTTGTTATTATGCTCAGCGTCTGTTTACATTTTGACTGCACGATTGTGAGCTTTTTGTTATGCACAAAAACAACATTGTTTTCTTTTATTTATGGAGCATTATTATTTAATAAATGCTGATCATTTATTTCTGAGTAATTGTTTCATGTATATCTACGCTGTATGTTAATAAATGTGCCTGTGTGAGATTTGGGACACAGCTTTGACTAAGAACTCTCTTTTTGTTCGAACTTTCTGGCTTTAAAAATATCGAGATATATATCGTATATCGCCATCCAGCTAAAGAATATCGAGATATGAATTTAGGGTCATATCGCCCAGTCGTAATATTGCAATAGGTTGTCCGTTAAACTCAAGCGGGGCTTGGGCCCTGGCACGGCGTAGCCACACAATCCTGGTAGTAGTGACGCTCGGCTATGACGGCGTGCGGGTTACCAGCTGGCTTTCTCAGGATAGGGCTCCTGTGTGAGCGGTCGACAATAACGTCTTTATCCATACCCAGCACTTCACGTAGTAGCACGGATACGGCCGTGGAGGAGCTCGAGTCCAGGCCCTCTGGGATCCCTATGATGTGGATGTTAGCTCTCCGCTTCCTGCCTTCATCACATTTATCCTTCAGGTCAGACAGCTCCTCCTTCATACTCTCTACTGTAGACTGCAGGGTGGTCACCTCATCGCTCCACATTGACACCCCATCCTCAGCTTCTTTCACTGTAACCTTTACTCCATCAACTTCGCCGCACGTCGTGTGAGTGTAAACCACTACAACATGTAGACGGCCGTCTGCAGGCTGGATGTAGCACCACCGCAGAGACGTGCTGCAGCTCAAACTTCAGGCCTATTTCAAAGCTTCCCTTCCTGTCGAAGATTTTGTAAAAGATTATATTTGTTCAGCTGCAATCTGTTGTAAAGGTTTCAGTCTGGTTTTAAAGCTCTTCACAGCACTGAAACTGCACTTTGAAAAGTTCTTAATGATCTTTTATCAGCCACTGATCAGGAGACTCAGCTGTGCTTTTGGATCTGACCGCTGCCTTGACCACAGCATCTTGACCTCACCATTGGAGCATGGCGGCATCAAGGGCGCTCTATTAGACTGGTTCAGCTCTTTTATTAAATCGCATTATTACATTTGGGGCTTATATTTGACGGCAATTTGAAAAACAGCTGAGCTCAGTTGTACAGCGGTCTTTCTTCAAACTGAGGCTTTTATCTAAGGTGAGATCATTTATATCTTTTAAAAACCTTGAACGGGCGATCCACGTTTTCATGACGTCCCAGCTGGATTATTGTAACTCCTTATATGTTGGAGTTAGTGGGACCTGCCTGGCAAGACTGCAGCTGGTCCAGAAAGCTGCAGCTCGTCTTCTGACACAAGCTCAAAGACATTTATCGTCCCAACAACCACATATACGCTGGTCCCTCGCTGTAACACAGTTCACCTTTGGCGGCCTCGCTGTTTCGCTGATCTTTTTTGTGCAATTTTGCATGCTTTTGTTTTGTACAGCGCGTTGTGCTCTGCGTCCTGATTGGCTGTAGACCATCGTCAGTCAATCTCGTGCCGTGTCTCCTGTACAGTACAGAATGTGTTCAAATTTACAGCAGTGTGACTCTGCAGTGCTGCACTGTATGTTTGTACGTTTTGTCCCCAACAAACAACAATGATGACGAGACGTTTTGCACCTGTGGTAGCAGCGAAAGGCAGAGGAAGATGCTGACCATCATAGTTTCAACAAGGAGGCAAAAAGGTTGTAACTGTCCACAACAAGAACATCGTAAGGATGGAGTCAGCTTTGGCTTTGTGGCTCAGTGACCGCAGGAAAAAGAACATCGTGCTGGACACCAACATTATCTGCAGAAAAACTCAAAAGCTTTATGAAACTTTACCTGACAGCGAGGAGCCCAGGCCATGGACGAGTGCTCCTCACACAGAACCAAGCTCATTTAATGCCAGCAAAGGCTGATTTGACACGTTTCAGAAACACTTTGCTTTCACTCTTTAATAATGAACTTATTTTTCTATGAAGGTTTGAACTTTGTTTAAACAAGAGAGAAAAGTGTGAAAATGTTCATGCCTGTCTGAGAAAAGTGTAGAAAGTGTGCAGTGAGGGTTTAACTGCCTTAAAACTTCTATAATACTTGTAAAACATAAAGCTGCTACTTCATTCTGAGACTTATTTTTAGAACGTAACTCGATAAACGAGCGACTGCAGTAATGTATTGTGTTTATTTTGAAAACTCTCAACAGGATCTTCAGATTTATTTTGAAAGCTTTATCTGGAAAACACAAACACATAAGCAGGAAACAAAGAGCGTGATATGAAACGATAGACGTTTTCATATGGTCATCATATATACATCGTTCTATCGAACAGCCCCAGCTCCTGCTGTCAGTCTCTGTAAATCTGCTCTTAAAACACATTTGTATTCACTGGCTTTTAATACAGCATGAGAGTTATTTGATATTTGATGTGTGATATTAATATTAGGAGTTATTTTAATCGTTATTTTGGATTCTTGTACAGCACTGTGGTCAACGCTGCTGCTGTAATTAATGTGCTATAAACACATAAACAATCTGCAGTTAAACATCCAAAACTAAAGATGTGATCGCTGCCTTTAGAAAATGTGCTGATGCACAAGATATCAGCTCCATTAAGGTGGAATGTGGCCGTGTTAGAAACATGTTGGAAGAAGTTTGAAGCTGAAACTGAAGCTGAGAGTGAAAGAGCTCCAGCGTCTGTCACAGGAAACTTTCTTATTTCCACACTGATGAAAGCATCAACCTTTGATTTCCTGCTGCTTTTATTGAGTCACACTGTGAAACTGAGCCACAGCTGAACCAGCATCCCTGTACAGCAGACACTTACAGCGCTTGGCTGCTTCCATTGAACCCTCTGCACAGAGCTTCAGTTTCCTCTTCTGGTCCCAAAGTGCAGAACAACAAGGTTTCAAACAGCTTCGTTCCAGCAGCATCAGCCACAGACATGCAGAGAGAATCCTTTGGTTGTGTTGTGTGTTTGCATATCTGCTGTCTGTGTTGCTTTGTGAGGATGGATCATCTCCTGCAGCTCCAGATAAACAAGCTGGACCTGAACCTGGTAGCTTCACTTAGAAGACACTTGTGACGGGAACGTGTGAGAAGTTTTGTGCAGACAAGTGTGGATTTAGAGTGTGGGACGAGCTCTCCACAGTCTTTGTGGAGATCCACATTCTGCATACTGCCTGTGAGAAGCTGCAGACATTTGTCCTCAAAATCCACTGAGCAGCTGCTCGTGGTGGTATTAGCTTCATGTGTGCGTGTTAGCATGAAGCCTCAGTCACACTCTGCTGTGGACACGGTCACGGACAGCTGGACGCCTGATGGACGAGTCGTCCTTCCTGTTAAACTTCTTTGAGCGTGAGAATAGCATAAGAAGCTCAGTGGACACTGTTCAGGGTTTTAACTCTCGCTTTCACTTCAGCTTCACCAACAACAGCACAAGCAGAGCAGCCCACTGCCTGCATGGCTGGGACAGCGCCCCCTGGTGACTGTAAACCACTACAACATGTAGACGGCCGTCTGCAGGCTGGATGTAGCACCACCGCAGAGACGTGCTGCAGCTCTGTTTAGTTACCCAGCTGACAGCAGAGGCTGTAGTTTACTGTTACCAACATGGAAAACTGAAGCTTCACCAGCTGGAGCTACAGAGCTGGAGAACAAAGGAGACTGAGAGGCCAGAATGATGTGGGAGGAAACATCAAGAGCCTGTTTGAAAGGAGACACATGTGGATGCTGTGCCAGTCTGTGGTCTGTCAGAAGTCAGCTGAGTCACACTGCAAGAAGCTGCAGAATCTCAGAGGAGGAGATTTGGAAGTGTTTGTGGGACAAACTGGACTCAAAGAAAGAAGATGTTTGTGAAGTCTTTGGTGGAGGTGAGCAGTGTGAAGCAGAACATATGCAGATGAATCAGGAGGTCAGCATCAGTGTCTCCTTGTGGTGGACGGTAAAAGAATCAGAGCCAACGCTCCCGTCCACCCTCGGCATGAAGCAGTGCTGTTTCTGAAACAGGAGGACAAGTCCAGAGAAGACAGAGGAAGCAAAGATGAGGGTGGGACAGGACAGCAGGACTTCCTTCACACCTGCAGCTCCATCACACTGCTGTAGCTCCTCTTCATCACACATGTACCTGCAGCCTGTCTTCGAGTCCAGGAGTCACCTCCACACAGTGTAGAAGCCTCCTGTGCAGACCATGGAGTCCAGCCTCTGTCAGGGAAGTCGGCACTAAAGCCTGAAAGACTTCAATCTGTCTCTGCTCCACCCGAGAAAGACCAGCACCGTACTTGTTGTGCATTCAAGGAGGGAACATCAGCACTGCATCGTGGGAACAACACCGCAGGAACAAAGACACAGCACGGCCGATGAAGGACGAGGACAAAGGAAAGGTGAGTGAGAAGACCTGGTGGTGTGGACGGACCTGCAGGGGCTCCAAGACTGAGGAACAGAGACGTCCATGTACCAGCTGAGGATGCTGCAGTGATCCAGGGAGCTCGGTCCAATCTGAGGCCGTGTGAACTACGTGGACCACAGTTTCTTCACAGACTTCAGCCACGTGAACATCTGGAGATCCAACAGTGTACGAGCTGTGAGCCATCAGCTGTTTCTCTCATCAGCTGCTGTAATGAGAGCTGCTGGAATCATCTCGAGCAGCAGGAAATCACTGATGTTGTTTCTAACCAAAGATATGGGACTGAGCTCCGCTGAGCTCCTTCTACTTTCATCCAGATAGAAACTGCTACAGTCTGCTGATTATTGCTTTGCCTCCATCACACGAGCTCTTTATCCTGTTCTTCACTCTCATTGGTTCTTTGTCTGCTTGTTTTTACAACAGTAGTCTTCTGATTGGTCAAAGGAGACAATCAGCTGTGACTAAATGTAGCTCCTACAGCAGTGATGGGAATAACTACTGAAGCTAATCCAGTATCAAAGCTCAGGAATCAGCAGCTCCCACCTCGTTTTCTTTCAACAACTATTTTTAGCTGCTGTGTTTTTGTGTTTCTGCAGACCTCAGACATCCTGCTGCTCTGGACAGCTTTTTCATTCTTTTGTATCATTCTTTTGTTTTTCTTTTATTATTATGTTATATGTATTAATATGTGAAACACTTATTCTTTGTGTTTTTGCTTTGCTCCTGTCAAACTGCTTTAATAAAATCTGCTGCAGTCTAAACTGTGGACGTTCCCTTTTTAACCCTTTGTGAAACAATAAAGGTTTAAATCTGAGTATTCATCTATGTTAGTGTTTAATGGGTCTAATAGGACGCTTTTAGGGGGTGGGTTTTTATAATCGATTTATCGATTAAAATCGATTCTGGCTTGGATAACGTAAAATCGATTAATTAAAATCCTGAATCTATTTTTTAATATAAATTTATTTTGCTTGAAATTCCAGAATTTCTGGTGAAATCTCACAAAATTTCAACAACAGCTAAGACAGTAAATGAGAGCAGGAACACGGATTCTGCACAAAGACTTAAACACACAGCGCGACCCGCGAATCAGAATCAGTGAGATGTCGCTTTTCTCACCCGATGACACGGACACGGTCGGGGTTGAAAGCCGACAGCTCGCTGATTCTGATGTTTCGGCGGCTCCGCGCTTTGTGTTTAACCTGTTTGAACCTGCTTAGCTATACCATACCGTCACTGCCATTATATTATGCTGCTATTCATACTGTCATTATAGTAATGCTGCTATCCTGCATATATCTTACTTACTATTGTTTGAATACTTTGCTCTTGAATGCTTTGCTTCTTATATTGATTTTTATTGATTTTTATGCTGATTTTTTCCCTTTTTTCCGTGTGAGCTTACCTGCGATAACTTCTGGACACTTGTAGATCATTAGGACTAGAGTGTTCTTAACAGAAACAGCAACATTTTATGGTTACCTTATCCTCAGCGCTCCGTGTGTCTGTGGCCTAGACACAGCTGAAGCCCGATTACAGCGTCTGGGCACCGAGCAGCCTCAATAGCCTGGAAAGGTGCTAACCGCTAGGCTAACTAGCAACAAGATGCCTTCCCTCTCCACAGATGACTACCACAGCCTCCTGCAGAAGATTGCAGTACTGGAGACAAAAATTCATCGCTTAGAAGTAAACGTGGAGGTAAATGGACTGTGTGGAAATGAAACAACCTTGCCTTTGATTCAAAACAATGGCGATGAGCAAGCTAGTACACAGCTAAGGAGCACAGATAACATGACCAAGAAAGTAGACTCTGTGCATTATTATAAATCCTCAAGTGATAATCCCCCCTTAGACTGTCTTGGTGCAAAACAAAGACATAAATCATGTCTCCTGGAAGGGGGAGGACGTATCACAGGCAGGGCACAGCGAGCTGAAATCTCTGAAACCGACTGGCCTTCACTTCCTACGAGACAGAGAAGCTCTTCTACCCCTGTATACGGGAGGAAACAGGACTGGACAACCGTGAATAGGAAGGTTAACAACAAACCTCCAAAACAACTGAATGTGAAACTGCAGAACAGATTTGCTCCACTATCAAAGGACCCTGGATCTATATCGGACAACCATCCATCTAAAAGCAGCGAAATAAGGTCTGAAAATCTGTTGAAAAGTGAAAGGCCACAGGGAAAGCTAAAGGCTAGGCCTGAAACTCTGATTGTGGGTGACTCTGCCGTAAAGGATGTACAAAGGATGTGCGGTAAGAACACTAAAGTCCTCTGCTTTCCTAACGATATGGTCAACAACCTGAAGGAGAGAATTCTTCAAATTGCAGATGAATATCCAACTGTGACAAACATTGTTCTGCATACAGGGTCAAACGATGTGTCCAAACAACAGTCGGAGGTTCTGAAACGGGACTTTACTGGATTATTAAATACTGTAAACTCTCTGAATGCAGCTGTATTCATCAGTGGACCTGTACCGCCGGTCAGAGGAGGAGACGAGAGATTCAGCAGGTTGTTTACACTGAATAAATGGCTTATATCAGCATGTGCTGACCACTCAGTGCACTTTATCGACAACTTTAATATTTTTTGGGAACGCAGGCATCTGTTCAAAGCAAATGGATTTAATTTTAACAAGTCAGGGGTGAAACTGTTCACCTCCAACTTGTTTTATTCCATACGTCATCCATCCGTGCTTGGTGCCAAGGCTGAGATAAACGAGGAGTTATCTCATAAAGAGGAACAAATAGTACTCCAAGAACAGACAAAGCCCAGCAGAAACCTTGAGGAGGAGCTCCATTTGCCCCCACCCGGGAAGAGCCTCAGAAAGGAGAGACATCCATGGCATCTGAGGAAGAGCCTCAGAAAGGAGAGACATCTAAGGCAAGAAGAGGGGTCCCTATTTGCCTCCAACTCTCTCAACAACACCAACGACCAGGACAAGGGACCACGACCTTCCCCAGTCCCCCAAACCCCTGACAGGCCATCACCCTCCTCCCCCTCCCTTTCTCCCTCCTCCCCACACCTGAAATTCACTGAGGAGATGATGGAGCGGGTCAATGCTGGGCTCAGATCTACCCCCCGTCCCAATCCCTTTTTGTCCCCCATAAACCCCCCACCAGAGCGGCCAAAGGTTCGCCATCGAGCCCCACCCTCAACAGAGCAATCGAAGTCACATTGCCCAGCCTCGCCCCCCTTAGTTCCTCTTCATGCCCTGTCTCCGCAGTCTGATGCGTGATGTGTGAAGGGTCCGGGCTGTGAGGATTATGGCAGTGATGACTTTTCCCAGGAGAAGCTGGGACCCTGTTTACTAGAAGGTTTTAAAATTTCTGTACTTTTAGGTGACAGGAGACATGTGGCCTGGTCAAAACACAGAGAGCTGCACTCTAAAAGATCTTTAAACATAGTAAACATACCTTGTGTGCCACAGACTGCTCCCAAACACGAGGGGACAAGTAATACCTCTAAAACACTTAAGTTGGCTTTATTAAACATTAGATCTCTAGCTGGGAAAACATTTTTAATTAATGATTTAATCACTGAGCACAGCCTTGATTTTATGTTTTTAACTGAAACTTGGTTGGACCAAAGTAACAGTGGAGCTGTTCTCATCGAGACGACCCCTCCTAACTACAGTTTTATCAGTGAGGTCAGGGCGAGCAGGAGAGGAGGAGGGGTTGCTGTCTTATTTAATGAATCATTTCAATGTAAGCAGCTATCTCCTGGAAGTTTTCAGTCTTTTGAATATGTGGCTTTACAGCTGAAGGCCCCATCCAAAGTTGTGTTTCTTAATGTTTACAGGCCTCCCAAATACTGCACAGACTTTTTTAATGACCTCAGTGAACTGCTGTCTGTGATCTGTGTTGATTTTGACTGTGTAATTATTGCTGGGGATTTTAACATTCATGTGGACAACCCTCAGGACAAAGGGACTAAAGACCTGAGTAACACTCTGGGCAACTTTGGGCTGACTCAGCATGTAACAGAGGCCACACATAATAGAGGACACACTCTTGACCTACTGATCTCCAAAGGCCTGAGCATTTCAAAGGTTACTGTGTCTGATGTGGGCCTGTCTGATCATTACTGTGTTTTCTTTGAAAGTAAAATCTCAGCCCACACAAATATATCAACAACAGTGATCACAAAACGGTGTATAACTGAACACAGTAGTGCAATTTTTAACCAGGTCTTCCCATTAACACCTGACCTGCCCAGAGGGTCAGTCAATGAGCTCGTCAATAGCTTCAATGCTAACATGTTAAATGTAATGGACACTATTGCTCCCATTAAGGTGAAGGTTATCTCTGGAAGGAAAAAGTCTCCATGGAGAAACTCCACACTGGTGAAAAATGAAAAAAGAGAGTGTAGGAAAGCTGAGCGCAGATGGAGAAAAACAAACCTCCAGGTTCATTATGACATTTATAAAGAGAAACTTCACAATTATAATTTACAACTGAGGAATGCAAGGAGGTCCTACTTCTCTGACATCATCACTAAAAACAGCCATAATGCTCGGGTCTTATTTTCTACAGTTGACAGGCTAACAAACCCTCCTGTGTCAGTGGCAGCTGAACTTCATTCGACCATGGCCTGCAATGACTTTGCCAAATTCTTCACTGAAAAAATCCAAAAAATTAGACAAGCAATTGGTACATCAACAGCAGATCCAGGATATGTACTGTGTCCACCAAAAAACTGTTTAAACACCATGAAACAGTTTCAACCTATTAACAGCAAAGACCTGGAGGACATCTTAGGTCAACTGAACTCCTCCTCCTGCTGTTTAGATGTCCTGCCAACAAGTTTTTTCAAAAAGGTCTCAAAGACTTTAGAGTCAGACCTGTTACAGATCGTCAACTTTTCTTTATTATCAGGTGTGTTTCCAGAATCACTAAAAACTGCTGTAATCAAACCTATACTGAAAAAGGACAATCTTGACAAGACACAAATGAACAACTACAGGCCGATCTCAAATCTCCCATTTTTAAGTAAGATCATTGAAAAAGCAGTTTCTCAACAGCTCAATTACTTCTTAAAACAGAATAATTGCTACGATGCCTTCCAGTCAGGTTTTAGACAGAACCACAGCACTGAAACCGCTCTGACCAAAGTGTTTAATGACATATGTCTGAATACAGACAGTGGAAAAATGTCAGTCCTAGTTTTACTGGATCTCAGTGCAGCATTTGATACAGTTGACCACAACATATTACTCAAACGACTGGAGAACTGGACAGGTCTTTCAGGAACTGTACTAAACTGGTTCAAAACATACGTAGAAAACAGGAAATACTTTGTATCAATAGGTAACTTCACATCTGAGCAGACAAGTATCACATGTGGAGTTCCCCAAGGTTCCATCTTGGGACCCCTTCTGTTTAACATCTACATGCTCCCACTGGCACAGATTATAAACAACAACAAAATAAACTATCACAGCTATGCAGATGACACACAAATATATATCACAATGTCACCAGGAGACCGAGGCCCTGTACAGGCTCTTGGTAAATGCATTGAGGAAATCAATGACTGGTTGTGCCACAATTTTCTCCAGCTAAACAAAAACAAAACTGAGGTAATAGTCTTTGGCGCCAAAGAAAAACGATTACAGGTCACCAGAGAACTTCAATCTATACATCTAAAAACCACAAACCAGGCGAGAAATTTGGGTGTAGTGATGGATGCAGACCTAAACTTAGAAAAACACATTAAGACAATAACAAAGTCAGCTTACTATCACCTCAAGAATATATCAAGGATAAAAGATCTGATGTCTCAACAGGACCTGGAAAAACTAGTCCATGCATTCATCTTTAGCAGGCTTGATTACTGTAACAGCATCTTTACAGGTCTACCTAAAAAAATCAGTCAGACAACTACAGCTCATTCAGAACTCTGCTGCTCGAGTCCTCACTAAGACCAAAAAAGTGGACCACATCAGTCCAGCTCTGAGGTCCTTACACTGGCTGCCTGTCCGTCAGAGGATAGACTTTAAAGTTCTGATGCTGGTCTATAAAGCTCTGAATGGTTTAGGACCAAAATACATCAATGACCTCCTGACCCAGTATGAACCATCCAGATCCCTCAGGTCATCTGGATCCGGTCTTTTATCAGTTCCCAGAGTCAGAACCAGACACGGAGAAGCTGCATTCAGCTTTTATGCTCCTTATATCTGGAACAAACTCCCAGAAAGCCTCAGATCAGCTGAAACACTCAGTTTATTTAAATCCAGGTTGAAGACTCACCTGTTCTCAGCTGCATTTGAATAAAGCACCAAATCCACACTTTAAGCTTAAATTTCAAAACTTACATTTAACTACTGATTTTATCTACTGTTCTGATTTTATCTGTTTTGATTTTATATACTGTTGTTTGTTTGTTTGTTTGTTAACTAGTTAGTTAGTTTATTTGCTTGTTTTATTCAATTTTAAATCATGCTTTTTATTTGTTCTTGTTTCTAATGTCTCTGTAAAGCACTTTGAATCACCTTGTTGTTGAATTGTGCTATACAAATAAACTTGCCTTGCCTTGCCTTACTTGCGATTGTTTTATTGTACTTTTTATATTTTACATTTATATTTATTTTTGAATCTTGCACCAAGGGAGTGGCACTCCAATTTCGTTGTACTCTGTACAATGACAATAAAGGCTATTCTATTCTATTCTATTACGTCCTTTTTACACTGATTCTAAAGCTGTTAGTTTTATCTCTCTCCAAACAATATTGACTGAACCAGCAGCAAAAGAAGATCCAAACTACGCTTCACATAAACATCGTCATGAACTCACTCTGACTTTTGCTGTTTTGCTTCCACCAGGATAAAATCACACTTCATGCACAGCTCTCTCTCTCTCTCTCTCTCTGTACTTCAAGAACAGTTTCCCATCTAAAAATCTGTTTTCTGCATTATTCGCTTGCTTGTTACGCACAAGTCTACCGTTGTTTACAGCGCTGTCGGCCGCTGTTTTTTTTCCTTTTACTTACTTTCGAAAAGAAATCCTCATTTCTGCCGTTCAATACTGAACAAATTTAAACTTTTTAAAATTATGCAAAACTGCAAAACGCTGTGTTTGTAATAAAAACGGTGTAACTTTGCTCTGCTTCACTTCAGCAGCATCAGGTAATGTTTATGTGTTTTTGATCTACTGCAGAATATTTTTATAAAATCCCAGGAAAATCAGCTTCATGTTTTTCTGTGTTTTATCTTCAGCTACTTTGACACAAAGGCCTCTGCTGTGATGCTCACACCTTTGATAAAGTCTCGAAAGTGCCAGCTTCCCTTTTATAGATACAAAAATATGTAAATATACTGATCTGAATTATAATATTTCTGACTGTCTGAGGCAACATTTCCCAGATTCCAATCGAATTGAATCGAATCGATTCTAGAAATCAGTGACGATACCCAGCCCTACTTTGAATTGTGTTACACAAAAATAAGCAAAGTTTCTCGTTGTTCAGGCAGAATCGAGCGTTGAAGAATGAATTCACACGTCAATAAACATTTTCATCAGCACAAGCAGGACAATGAAAGCAGGAAATACCCCAAACTGCTATTTCTCATTCTACAACTTCAACAACTGCACATGAATTATACTTCATACACAGACCCACAGTCTCTGATTGCTCTGAAATCTCACTGACAGCCAATAGAAATAAAGAAAAGTCCAGACTGACAGTCTCTGTGGGGTTAGGCTGTGAACTGCTCACGCTGCGTTCAAGTGCATCACAAACTATTGGAATTGGATCCAACTTTGTGAAGCAGATTTCTTCTCAGCTGCTGTTTTGAACATTTCCTCATGAACTGTATTAAACTCTGTAAATGAACTGAGAACTGTTTCTACATTTGAAACTATGGATTCATTTTCCCGTTCACTTCTGTACGTTAGTGTATAAATGAATGTTAGACTGGGCTCCATGGAAACACTTGGACTGGTCTCAGCTGCCTTCTTTCTGTAGTCCTTTCTCTTCTCCAGCTTCTGTTTGAAATCCTCTCACAGAGCCTGAAACCTGCTTTGCTGTCATGTTTGGGCCTGTGTTCCTCTGCTTTAACACAAACCTCACCACAGCAGCTGTGTGGGTCGTCTCTGTAGCAGCCCGATCAGCTTCTGATACATGAACATCATCACAGCTCCTAACTTCACCTTTATTAGCTTTGACATTCATGTCTTTCTTTTCTCTGTCTGTTTCCACACAAGCTCAAAGTCTCTGCAGCCTGAAATATAGAAAAACAACAACAGCTGCAGTCAGTGAACTCACCTCAGAGTCTCCAGTCGACAGTTTGGACTCTCCAGTCCAGCACACAGAAGCTTCACTGCTGAATCCTGCAGCTCGTTGTTACTCATCTCCAGCTCTGTCAGATGGGAGGGGATGGACTTCAGGGCCGAGGCCACAACTTCACAGTGAGTCTCTGAGAGTCGACACTGAGTCAGTCTGTGATCATAGAAAATATAAAATGTGTTATTATAAAAGCAAAAAGTCTGCATTATAAACACAGACTGAATGTATATGAAGACAAAACAGAGTGAGGTCATAATCTGATGAACATCTGTTCTTCACATCTGTGCTTCAGCTCCTCTTACTGTGTTTGACATGACACAACGATTCAGTCTCTCTCAGACCTGCAGACTTTTAATGAGAATCTTTGTTTGGCTTTAATCTGCAGATGAAGGAGGAAGATGGTGTCACATTTAGGCTTCCATAATGTCCACAGTCTGTCAGTGAGATCTGATCCAGAGTCAGAGTGAAGACACACATGTGGACTGTTTCCTGTCTTGAATCCAGAACATTTTGAATGAGCTCAGCTCAGTGAAGAGTTCCAGCTGGAAAGATGATCTCTGTTTGCTACCTGCTGCTGTCAGGTACGACTGTTCACGTCCACACTCAGGAAAAATCTGCTGACTGTCACCAAACGGAGCAGAAATCTCATCACTGGACAATAATGATGAATGAACTCAGAGCTGCTGATATCACATCTGATTTCAGGGGAACTAAACTAAAAAGGGACAAATAGAAACAACCATCATGACTCTGTTTGACCTTCAGATCAGAAACTATGGTTCAGAACAGCAGCAGGATTTCAGGCACTGTCACATCCTCAACATCCATATTCCAAATGCTCTTCCTGACAGGACACTCTTTGTTCCCACTCAGGGAGTTTCCATGTGTACAAATCATTTCTGAATCTCAGTAGACTGGGAGGTTTTTCCATCTCATGAATCTCTTTCCTAACATCAAACTAGATAAATCAAACAAAGGAACTGGAGTCTGTCTAATTTCTGACCCCAGTAAAGTTTGTACTGGGATACCCCGACATACTCTCTCTCCATCTGCTCCCACAGCCTCATATTCACAGCTGGCCCTTCTCTCAGCATCCACACTCAGGGTGGGGGCGGGGTCAACACCAGTCAAAACCATTGCTTTGGCCTTATGGCCATTTTATTAGTGTTCGTTTCTGAGTAACAAGCAGGACTACGCACAGGTGTTTGGACATGTGTGGACCCGACCTACACTTAAACTTCTTAAATCCTCTGTTTCTGTGTCACCAGCTACACTTTTAATATTAATGTATTCACTCCGACATTTTTGGAGAGCGGTCAGAGCTCGTACACTGCAGACAAACATGTCTCCCAGCACACAGCTGACTGTCAACTCTCTGAGATTGGATATGATTCATTTAGATTATATCTGTAAGGTGAAGTTTATCTCGGTGTTTATTTGTTCCTGAGGAAGTCAGCTCGGCTCAGATTAAACTTTAATAACTGAACAATTTTAATGAACCTTAACGCCTCCCTGGAGCATATATGGAACTGAATCAGTCACTTTTCTTTATTTCCTGATGTTCATATGTGACATACATGTTTTAACCATTAATCTGGAATTAAACTGACATTTAATGTATTTTAAGGAGGAAAGAGAAATTTCACCAGAGGATGTTGATGCTGTTCATGGAGACTGAAGACAGAATGATTTATCTGTCTTAATATTTCTGCTGCTCTTTCCTCTGGTGTAAAAATATTTTAACTGTTGGTTTTAATTCAAAATCAATGGTTAAAATGTTAAAATACCAACAAACTTGTGGCATTAGTGTTGATATTCTGTGAGTTATTTAAAGAGATCACAAAGGTAGAGGACATATTTTATGTTCAGGTTTATGCATGTTTGCGGTGAGATGTGCATGTAGTGGGCTGTTATGTTGCAAACTGTGTGGATGTGTTTGGGAACAGAAAGATTATTTTACTGCATAAAACGGCGCTGATCAGCTGTTTCTGCTGCTGATACACTCGGCCGGTGAACCACCTGACTCACACAGGCTCTCCTCCTCCACAGTCCTCGTTTATGAAGAGCTTTACAAACACAACATCACGGCTAACAGCTGGATTCTCCCGTTTCAGTGCCAAACAGCCACTTCCTGCTACAGACAGTAAAGTGGACAGTTCGGCGCTAAACATGTGTTTAAAACTTTAAGCTCTTATTTGTTAAAGCCAGCTTCACAGACAGATCTGTGTCAGTGTTTTAGAGCAGGGCTCAGTGGTGTAAACCAGCCTTTATATGTGTTTCATCTCCATTTTTACATTAAACTGAACCAAAACACTGAAAACTTCACCTGATATGTCTGTGCAGGTTCTCATCATACAGTCATGGTAATCTAAGGAGCCTGGAAAGAAAAGTGACTTCTTTAAGTTTCTTGAAGACGTTTCATCTCTCGAAACCTCTGCTGATAATCACCCACACCCTTTTTCACAGCTTGGCTGATGTGATGAGCCACATGATCAATAGTTGGTCAGCGACCCTCTTAAGGGACACTCCCACTAGGATTAAAATCTGGGACTCTCCACTTTTTGGTTTTAGAAGTGAAGAAGCTGAATGTTCGGATTAAACATCTTCAAGACACTTAAAGCAGTGCACTCGCTTTTCTTTCTAAGCGGCCTTTCTTAGATCACCTGATATAACCTGAGTAAATTATGTCGAGTGTCAGCGGGGTTTGAAAACTCTGCAGCATGACCCGGGTGTTGCTGGTGGCATCATGAGCTTAGACCCCTCAGTCAGCTCGGTCTGAAGTCATCGTCAGCACTAACAGGCACAAATAGGCTCTAACGTGACAAACTGACCCGACATTTAAAGAGTGCCCACTACAGTCTCAGCTAAAACATATGTGCAACGCCAAGGACTGTACACTGGACTCCATTTCAGTGCAAAATAATAAAACAAAGTAAATCCATCCAATCTCCTCTGCCTGTCCTTATCATCAATAAAAACAATTAATAAAACAGAAAATCATAGAAACAGTCATCTTTGTTATTGCATCATCACACATCAGTTCCCAGTAACTAGTCAGAATGAGACGTTGTTTTCATCTTTCTCACACTCATCTCACTCCCCGGTCACAACAGGTGGTGACTTTAACAGGTGTTACAACCTGGCTCAAAGCTGCAAAAGAGGGCGGAGACTGAAAACAGAGACTGGTTTCATTTTGAAGTTCTTAATAACCTCGGCTAAAGATGAAAACAGACAGCGTGACAGGGTCTGACAACGAGTGGTGGCGTCGTCCTAGCCGACCTCGGCAGTTATTCACACGCCATGACCAAAAACTCCTGCAGTGTGACAGCAGACAGAGGAGGAGTCACAGAGGAGCGTAACAGCTGTGACAGATGCAACAGGAGGACGAGCTCCAACAGTAAACACACTGTGAAGACAGGAAAGCAGTCACGAGTGATGTTGGTCCTGTTTTTATCTCCACTAAAACCTCTCTAACGTCACATGTAACAGAACACAGACACATCTGATTATCAGGGACCACGACCCACATCTTTGCCTCACTATGTTTATAAGAAGAGACTGAAAATAATGATTCTCCCAACACATCACCAACACTTTTATGGCAAACAGATAATAGTGAGTGAAAAGAGGTGAACTGTTTCATATGCAGTTATCAGGGTAAATACATTTAAACCAAAGACACTGGAAGACTAAATGAAAGGAACTGAAGGTGACAATTCAAGAAGCTCAACAGAAGTCAAATGTAACATGATCAAGATTCCCTGTTAAAAACAGATATGTATAGTATAATAGTAGACTACACTAATAATAGTGTATAGTATAATAGTAGACTATACTAATAATAGTGTATAGTATAATAGTAGACTATACTAATAATAGTGTATAGTATAGTAGTATACTATATGAAGTCTACACCGCCATGTCCTTAAAATTCAGCGAAATTAAGGACGCATTTGAGGGCCGCATTTCGAGCAGCGACCTTCGTCCCGTCGCTGTGATGTAATCGGCCTTAAAATGCGTCCTTTAAGGCTGCAGACCCTGAATTGGGATACAGCCAGAGTCTGGTCTCTGTTTTCACAGAGGATGTGGTTCTGTTGGCTTCATCAGGTGATGGCCTCCAGCTCACAGTGGAGCTGTTCTCAGCAGAGTGTGAAGCCGTGTGAATGAGGATCAGCATCTGAGGCCATGGTCCTCAGCTGGGAAAGGGTGGAGTGCCCACTCTGGCTCAGAGACAAGTTCCTGCCCCAGGTGGAGGAGTCTGAGTATCTCAGGGTTGAGTAAAGAAGGGGGAGGGGAGCAGGAATCAACAGACAGACTGTTGCTGCGGTAACAGTGAGGTGGACGCTGTACTGGTCTGTCGTGGTGAAGAGAGAGAGCTGAGCGTGACAGCGAAGCTCTAAATTTACCGGTCGATCTACGTCCCTGCCCTCACCTATGGTCACGAGCTGTGGGCAGTGACTGGAAGAACCAGATCATGGTTACAAGTGGGGCAAATAAATTTTCTCTGAAGGGTAGCTGGTGTCTCCCTTGGAGACGGGGTGAGGAGAATCCCCTTCACAAAAACTAATCAAGTGAACAAGACTCTCCAGGAGGGAAACATTTAAATATCCAAGTCCACCATAAAGAGAAAACTGCATGAAGGTAAACACAGATGGTGCATTACAATTCATTGCATGTGTTTTACATGAAGAATGGAGGATATACCGTCCACTTTCACTCTGTCTTTAGCAGCAAGTGGCTCTTTGTTGTTTGGCTAGCTGCACTGAAACAGGAGAATCCAGCTGTTAGCCGTAATGTTGGTGTTTGTAAAGCACTTTATAACCAAGGACTGTGTTTTTAATTTAAACATTAAACTATTAACCGACACTGATCAATAATGTAATGATCACATCTGGACTCACCGAGCCTTTCTGCAGTTCCTCACAGCTGGAATCAGTCTCAGTCGTCCCTCCTTTGAAGCTTTGTACTTCTGCAGGTCAAACTCATCCAGAACCTCCTCTGACATCTGCAGCATGAAGGCCAGAGCTGAGCAGTGGATCATAGAGAGGTCCTTTGACCTTTGCTTTGACTTCAGGAACTCTTGGATCTCCTGATGTACTGAGAGGTCGTTCATCTCCATCAGACAGTGGAAGATGTTGATGCTTCTGTCAGGAGAGGATTTAAACTTCTTGTTATTCTTCAGGTTCTTGATGACTCTCTGGATGGTTTCTGGACTGTTCTCTGTCTGACCCAGCAGACCTCCTAAGAGTCTCTGGTTGGACTCCAGACAGAGGCCATGAAGGAAGCGGACAAACAAGTCCAGGTGGCCATTTTTACTCTGGAGGGATTTCTCCATGGCTCGTTTAAGGAAATCATCCAGAGATGACTCTTTGTATTTTTTTCCCAGGAAGTCCTTCAGCACCTCTGACTTCCTGTTGGTGAAACAGTGGAACATGTAGACTGCAGCCAGAAACTCCTGGATGCTCAGATGAACAAAGCAGTAGACTGGTTTCTGGAAGATCACACACTCTCTTTTGAAGATCTCTGTACAAACTCCTGAGTACACCGAGGCCTCTGTCACATCCAGACCACACTGCTCCAGGTCTTCTTGGTAGAACATGATGTTTCCTTTCTCCAGGTGTTCAAACGCCAGCCTCCCCAGCTTCAGAAGAACTTCCCTGTCAGCCTCCGTCAGCTCCTGTGGACTCGTCTCATGTCCCTCGTGGTACTTGTTCTTCTTCCTCTTTGTCTGAACCAGCAGGAAGTGTGAGTACATGTCAGTCAGGGTCTTGGGCAGCTCTCCTCTCTGCTCTGTAGTCAACATGTGCTCCAGAACTGTAGCAGTGATCCAGCAGAAGACTGGGATTCTACACATGATGTGGAGGCTCCTGGATGTCTTCATGTGGGAGATGATTCTGCTGGACAGCTCTTCATCACTGAATCTTCTCCTGAAGTACTCCTCCTTCTGGGCGTCAGTGAAGCCTCGTACTTCTGTTAGCCTGTCAACACATGTAGGAGGGATCTGATTGGCCGCTGCAGGTCGGGAAGTTATCCAGACGAGAGCCGAGGGAAGCAGATTCCCCTGGATGAGGTTTGTCAGCAGCTGGCTGACTGATGACTTCTGTGTGACATCAGACAGCAGCTTCCTGTTGGTGAAATCCAATGAAAGTCTGCTTTCATCCAGGCCGTCAAAGATGAACAAAAGCTGAGAGACAGCCAGCTTCTCTGCTGTGACCTTCTCTAATGTTGGATGGAAAACATGGAGCAGCTCCAGAAGACTGTACTGCTCCTCTCTGATCAGGTTCAGCTCCCTGAATGAAAGCAGAACCACCACACTGACATGTTGGTTCTCCAAGCCCTCTGCCCAGTCCAGAGTGAACTTCTGCACTGAGAAGGTTTTTCCAACACCAGCCACGCCGTTGGTCAGAACCACTCTGATGGGTCTCTGTTGGTCAGGTAAGGCTTTAAAGATGTCCTGGCACCTGATTGGAGTGTCATGGAGGGCGTCCATCTTGGAAGCTGTCTCCAGCTGCCTCACCTCATGTTGGCTATGAACCTCTTCACTCTGTCCCTCTGTGATGTAGAGCTCAGTGTAGATCCTGTTGAGGAGGGTTCTACTTCCTGTTTCATCACTTCCTTCAGTCACACGTTCACATCTCCTCCTCAGACTGATCTTATGTTCATCTAAAACCTCCTGCAGACCAACATCTGCTGAAAGAAAGAAAAACAGAAAGAAAACTCTTCAATGTCTGAACAACAACAAGAAGTCCAGTTTTCAGAAATGAGTCCATCAGCAGACAGATGTTCAGTCTTACTTTGTACACAGCTGCTCTGACTGGCTGTCTGCAGTCCAGCTCTGCTTCTGGATCTTTCTCCACACTGGGGACAGGACCAGTCTCCTGGTGAAGCAGACTGTCTGCAGAACCAGTGTCCACAGCTGGTAGAGACTGGATCCTTCAGGACGTCCTGACACAAAGCACAGCAGGACAGCTGCTCCTCCTCACAGACACCACTCCTCTTCCTCTTCCTCCCTCTGTGAACACATTTCTTTATCACTAAAATCATTGACTGTCAGTGACAAACATCCAGATTTGATGACACTGTGCAGAAGCTCTGATGGTCACAGAGAAAAGTCAAAGTGGAGAAACTTGTGTTTGAGTTCAGATTCCAAGTTTCCTTTGCTGTTCCTGCCTGTCTTATTAAACACAGAGTGATCAGCCTACAAACTCCACAGTAAAAGCCTTCATCACAGAGCTGATTATGTCCTTCACTGGATGTACTGGAAGTTTGGGATCCATCACTTTCAACTGACCTTTGACCTCCTCTAAAAACTGTGGTGGAGCAGCGGTGTCACATTCAGAGCTTTCAGCTTTATTTTGAAAGAGTTCAGTCATCAGGAAGTGAACTTCTGGGTTCTGATTTGCTTTCTATTATTTTACAGAAGTGAAGAAGAAGAACTAAAAGCTTTGAAATGATCTGAGTGATATTTTTGAACATTGCCACCAAATTGAGTTCAGCCTCCAGCAGTAACTTTGTTTCATGATGCCTCCCTGATGATGTGATGTTTGATTACAAACCTGTTTATGTGTTAGACATTAATCACATGAACACAGGCAGAAAAAAGAAGCCAATGAAACAAATGACAGAAACGTGTTCATTCACTGCCATAATCCATATTTTCTATGTACAGATGTTTGTAAAGAACACGTGTGCAGCGCTTTGTTCTGAGTATCTGCTGTCAGCACACAGTGCAGCAATAACTACAACCACACGTTTCTGTAGATCCTGAACATCAGCCTGGAGGAATCTGACCTCAGGTCTGCACACAGAGGAGCTTCACCTCTGGGATGATGCTGGCTTCAGCTCCTTCTACAATCAGGCAGAAGCTTCTGCACCATCAGGACACAAACAGAGAGGAGCTTCTATCCTCAGACCATCCAAGTCCTAAATCAGAACATGCTCCCCTCATAGCATCACCATCAAGGTTTAAACAGGACCTTACATCATGTTCTTGTCTCACTGTCATATTTCAGATCATACCTGATTCATTATGACGTCACACGCTGCTACACTGATCCTGCTGCTTCATTACTGCTGATATTACTCTGCTCACTCTGTTCAGTTACTCTGTTTACATCACTTTGCTCATTTGCTTTGTTCTGCTTGCACTGCTCTGTCAGTACATGCTGTGCTAATGTGGCACAAAGCACTTTAACATTACATCTGCACAATGTTTCATTATTTCATTTAATGATTGTTTCTAATGTTTTGTCCAGTCACAGGAGCAGCTCAGCACATTTCACTGTGTTGTACGTGTATGACGATGCCTGTGACAAATAAACAGCCTCGGACTCTTCAATCTTCTGCATTTCTTTGGAGATCAGCTCAGTGGCCTGTTGAGACCATCTTTCTATTTCTGATGACTCAGTTCAGATTATTATCCTGATACTTTCTTTTAAAATGTGATGAAATCATTTATCTGATGTTCTGACACAAATACACCAAAACAATCCCAAACAGCACAAACCACCACGTTACACACAGTGTAATAAAAATACAGGCAACTACAAATAAAAACACTTTAAAAATATAAACTAAAATTACAAAGTGGTCACAGAATTTCAAACACCCGTAAATGAGTCAGCAGCTCTCTTACATGGTCAGCTGAGCTCCATGATTGAAGAACATTGTTGGTGCAGGTTCATGACTGAAGTTTGGAGGAAGTATTTCTCTGGACCAGTCACTCCTCACAGACACACAGCTGGATGCTGGAGACTGTGACCTCTGACCTCTGCAAACACAAACACATCACATGAATTACTGATTAATCTCTGTTTAAAATCTTTTAAGCAGCTGCAAACACACAAACTGGATGATGTGATGGTTTCTGTCAGTAATAGTTGTCTCAGATTAGAGTACAGACGGCTGCAGAGACGTTCACAGCAACAGAGAAGAAATCATTACCTTGGATTGCATTACTACTACGATTGATACTAGCATTATCGTACCCGGACCACCATTAGGAATCATTTATGATGTCACTGGTAGAACACATTTATAGAAACAACCTTTGAACTCTGAGTCAGCAGCTCTCTTACATGGTCAGCTGAGCTCCATGATTGAAGAACATTGTTGCTGCAGGTTCATGACTGAAGACTGGAGGAAGTATTCCTTTGGACCAGTCACTCCTCACAGACACACAGCTGGATGCTGGAGACTGTGACCTCTGACCTCTGCAAACACAACCACATTGCATTCATTTCACATCAATTAGTACACCACAAAAGGCATGCAAGAAACACAGTATGAAGGCAAACTTCTGGCTTCAATAACATTCAACAGGTCAGGTGGAAACTTTTCTCAGATTTGATTCATGTTTTTATAGAACGATCCAGCTAAAAAAAATATACCATTAGGTCAGGGGTCAGCAACCTTCAGGACCCAAAGAGCCATTTGGAGCCAGTTTCCACGCAAAAGAAAACACTGGGAGCCACAAATACTTTTTGACATCTAGAATGAAGATAACACTGTATATACTGTTTTTTACCTTTATGCTTTGTGTGAACAACTAAGGTGCGTTGCTTATGAAATCCATGAAGTGCTACAGAGAAAATTACATGTTATTTATGTAATGAACACATTTGAACTCTTAAAGAAATATAACCAAAGGAAAGACACCCAGCTGAACTAAAATGATGTAGCAAACAAAAACTGCTGTGAGCCGCCACCCTTATATCTCCTTTGGGCTTTTGGAGCCTTGACCTGACTTTTAAAAAACAATTGGAAAAAAAGCTCTATGCTGCTGAAAGATGAAAAATAGATATTTGCAAAATTCTGCCTAAATATGTATTTTACCTGGTTAATGTGTGTGGCGGGGCGTGGTCTGCAGCGCCGCTGCAGGGGAGGCGGACGCACCTGAGCGGCACCCGCAATCACGCCTCGCCGCCTTAACGTCTGTGCTGTTGTGTTGGTGTGTGTCGGGCTGTGAGCTGCAAAGCTACAGCCGGCTGTGTGCGTACAGCAACCGTGTGTGAAAAGTGGTCAATAAAGAGAAGCTGAAAAGCGTGTTCATGCAAACATCGTCGGGTCTGCCGTGATATGTTTACAACGGGACTTCTGCTGCTGAACCTCTGCGCACAGCGTCTGCAGGTCGGGGCTGTACGAAGTCACTTTCATCTTTACAGGACTGTAAGCTGTCGTCTGTGAGGCGTGAGCGGTGTTTGTTTTTAACATAGTTCACGGTGGAGAACAGCTGCTGACATAATGTGGATCCGAAGATCCATAATTGGCCTTCCTGGGGCTGAAAGTCTCAATAAATGCACGGTGTTTCGGCGGGTACACCGGCTTCCACGAGTGTGACGCTCATTTGAACGATGAAAAAATAAAAAAATATAATTTTATTTTTATATTTCAATATCACAATAATCTTCCAATTTAGAACTACAAGTTAAAAAAGAACATAAATAAAATACACTTCAGCTAAATACTTCTAATTTATTTTCCCAAACCACGAGGAGCCGCACTGTAAGGACTAAAGAGCCGCAGGTTGCCGACCCCTGCATTAGTGTTAGTCAATGTTGCAACTGAACTGAAAAACAAAAGATTTTGGTCAGGTCCAAAGAAACAAAGTCACTATTAATACAACACAACCCCCCCAAAAAGACCCATGTAGACCCCGGGCTCTATGGGTCTTGTGCTCGGAGCTTGTTCCTGTGCTGCCATGATTAGTGCCTCTGTGCTGTCTTTCAGTCCAGCTTTGTTCAGCCACTGGTAGGATTTCTGGATGTCAGCCACTTCCTCTGCCTGCTGGTGGTGCAAACTGTGTTGTTCTGAGTTTCATTGGACGTCTTTGTCCAAAGCACCAGACAAAGGGCAAAGTAGATGCATTTGCATCAGCAGGAAAATACACCCCAAACTAGCATCATCATTATACAACTTTAACAACTGCCACTAAATGATACTTCATACACAGACCAGTGTTAGGTTAAGTTATGATGTCACTGGCAGAACATTTATAGAAACAACCTTTGAACTCTGAGTCAGCAGCTCTCTTACATGGTCAGCTGAGCTCCATGATTGAAGAACATTGTTGCTGCAGGTTCATCACTGAAGTGTGGAGGAAGTATTTCTCTGGACCAGTCACTCCTCACAGACACACAGCTGGATGCTGGAGACTGTGACCTCTGACCTCTGCAAACACAAACATCAATAACTGATCAGTTCTCTCTGACAGCCATATGATCAGCTGATCCCTCTGTGATATTGTGTCTGCCTCATAACGCTGACAGGTCAGCCAATCATCATCCAGTTTTTTCTGTCTCTGAATGAACTCAGTTTGTTCTCAGCTCTTCTCTCTGATTCTGCTGCACTGACTTCACTTAAACTTACCGAGTTCAGATCTTAGCAAGAAAACAAGTCAATAAAAAGCAAACTCAGATCAAACAGTTTGAACCAATCACAGATCAATGATTCTGTCATGGTTACGTTGAAATGACTAATAAAGTTAGTAGTGTTCTTACATTGTTGCTGCAGGTCCATGACTGTAAGGTGGAGGTGTTTGTGTAACTCCGTCACTCCTCACAGACACACAGCTGGATGCTGCAGATGCTGCTCCGTCCTCTTCCTCCATCTTCTTCATGTCAGGGTGGAGTTAGTCTGAGAGGTAAACACACACACTCAGAGGTGCTGTTGTCCTGGAAGCATCACACTGACGGCTTTCTAATGTTGGAGCTTTGGCCCTAAAGTCCAAACCAGTTATTTTAGAGGCTCAAAGTCTTTAAAAAACACCAAAACCATCACATTATTTAATAAGTACATGATCAGGTGGATGAAGGAACTCAGTGTGTTTGGGATCATCATCATGGTGAGGAGCCCACATGTTACGGCTCCTTTGGAGAGAAGCTGAGGATCACTGCAGGAAGTGAGCTCATGAAACCAAACTGCTGTTTGTGAGCAGGATGACTCTGTTATTGGACCTGCTCTGTGTTCTACATATGATCAATACTTCAAATATCTGTAAACATCTCATCTTATATTTGTTGCACTTGGTCACATCTGTGTTTAAAAGTAGATTTTTAATGTCACTGAGAGTTCTTTTCTACCTTTATTGATTTATTTTGGAATAAATTAAATATAAAGGTGCCAAAAACTGCCTGCAGCTTCTGCTCTGTGACAGGAAACTACTGTCAGGTTCAAAATGACTTCAGATTATTCATCACAGAGTGTTTATAGATCACAGGACACGTTACAGTTTTACTGTCGATGTTTTAGTTTAAAAGAATGACGTGATAAGATCTTACTGTGAATCTGCGCGCTCATTGGCTAATACCCTGAGACTGACAGGTGGTTATCCAATCAGCGTGCGGCCTCACACGGACATAAAACTCTTAAAGTTTGTTTCTGAAGGGATTTTCAGATCAGACCTGATGTTTCTGCCTACAGCCTGTTTACCGATATAATCAATATTAGATATCAGAGCAACAGAAACCTCGGTGATCAGGACGCCGGCACTGAGAACAGGAAGTGGCTCAAACGTCGCACTTTCATAAAGGCTGTATCCCAATTCAGGGTCTGTAGCCTTAAAGGCTGCATTTTAAGGCCGATTACGTCACAGTGGCGCACCGAAGGCTTTCCCAATTCAAAGGCTGCTCGAAATGCGTCCTTCACAAAGATGTCTAAAATATGTTCTCCTTCATTTCTGTCAAACAAAGCTGTGTGAAACGTTTCCAGCTGTTAGTATCATGGTTGCTAGGCAACCGGGGCAGCGCGACGGAGGCTAGACCGCCCATTTCACAAGCCTCGTACTTCCGGCCTTAGCGGTCCTTGAGTACGTGGCCCTTGAGGATCGTTGAGGCTGCAGAACCTGAATTGTACAGAGCCCCTCTGATGACATGGCCCAAAAATAAATAAATTGTGGCCACAAAATACTATTTCGTGCCCTCAAAATACTATTTTCGAGGGCACGAAATAGGTATAACGTGCGCATGAAATGCTAATTTGTGGGCATGAAATGGGTATAACGTGGCAATGAATTACTCATTTGTGGCAACAAAATAGATAACGTGCGCATATCATATTGATACAATTCCTGGACAGCTGCGTAGAGACACAAGCATGAGAGTAGGCTAAACATATACACCGTGGACAGAGACGGTATGAGTGAGTTTTATTTTAGGCTGGGAATGAGCTACAATGCATTTTGAAAAGCCTGCAATGCAAGGAACCATTATTACGGAGAGACATTTAAACAGGATACTGAGAGCCCAGTTGCTTTACAGGGCCTGGACGCCAGGATAGATTTTATTGTCAACCAACTGCAAGGGCCTGGGAAGGATCACGGTTATTGGTCAAGTGTTTCGTGCCCACAAATTAGCATTTCGTGCGCACGAAGTAGTATTTTGTGGCCACAATTGATTTATTTTTTGGACCATGTCATCAGAGGGGCTCCGAAGAATTGGGATACAGCCTCTGAGATAGAAAGTGTGCGACCGTGAACTCGACTCTCTTTATGACACATACACACACAGACACACACACAGACACTTGTTTTCAGATTTTAGTGAGGACACCAAAAAGCCTCAAAAATATCCTCAAACTCGTGAGGACGGCCATTTTGTGGGACTCTATTAGCCCACATAGTAGCATACCAACTCTTTGTCCTCACAAACATGTCTAAACAGGTACACACACACACACACACAGACACACACACAAACAGGTTTGTCAGGTTCCTCGGCTCGTTCTCTGCGTTCAGTCCATTGAAGGTGATTATTGAGCCAATCACAGCTACAGAGCTCACTGTGACTCTTCTTCTCTCTACAGTCACACAAACAAACACACTCAGAGACTCTGACAGCAAAACTACAACAATGTGGTGTTAACACTCACCCTGCCTCAGCTCCACCGTCCTCCTGCTGCTCTGACGGAGGCTCAGCTGTTTCTCTTCCTGTTCCCACCTGCTCGGGTGGCTCCTCCCCTCTGCAGTTACAGGAAATCAGGTGTGTGTGTCTCTTGTTGAGACTGGTTCTTCCTGCTCTCTATCATCACATTGGGTGTTTCCAAATTCAGGGAGAGGATGCTTCGAATGCCACATTTGTAGGAAATTGTATCACATGGACGCGACGAAGGCTGTTCAAATTTGAAGTCTTCCAAATGCGTCCTTCATTTCCCTGAATTTGAAGGATGGGTCAGGTGTGTCCTTTGTGGCCCAACATATCCCAGGATTCATTGCGGGCCATACAGGAGATATTTTTCTGATAATGATAGTGATCGAAGTGGGAGTTAATGCAGGAGACGAACACTTTCAAATGTAAGTATATGAAAATCTGGTGGTGCAAAAGTTTTTATAGCGGGTGTGTTGTTAGGCTCTGGGCATCTGCATAGACATGTTCTTTTTTTGAGAATGTGAGGACAAACTTGAAAGAGAGACACTGTGAGAGTGGACACATCCACACTGCTGCTGCATCTGTGCTCACCACGATGGCCTCCTTCAGAGAGATGGAGGACTCACTCTGTCTTCTGGCTGATGTAAGTGTTCAGCTTTGAACAGCTGTCGTTCCAGCTGCTTTTAACTTTGTAGTTTCACATTTGTACAGACTTTATATTTTTTATAGACGTGTCATAAACCAGTCCTTAAATCATTTTCATTATCACAGATACAGTCTACACTCTGCATCATGAGCTGGTCAATATCACAAAAGTTGTAATTCGTTTCATGTTTCATGTAAACTGCTCTGAGGTCAAAGTGACACCAGCAGATGTAGTTACAGCCTCTCTGTCCCCACCATCCCGGCCCACGTAGACCGCAAAGGCCGGGTCCTCCGAAGGATGCAGCCGACGAATTGGAACACAGCTCATGTCTGACAGCAGTTTGAAGAGGAAATGGATTCTGTTCTGTTCTTCACTCATCACCTACCTGACAGCTGACACCTCACACCTGTTTCTCAGCTGCAGGTCAGACAGAAGGACACACAGAGGATGGAGGGAAGGAGGATGGATCTGCTAGTCTGAAAGTTGGTATGTCAGTTTCTGGTCAAGTTTTTGTTCAACAGGAAACATAAACAGAAGCAGGATTCATACCAGCCTCCACTTGAACAGCAGCCTGCTTAAACTGTCTGCGTGTCTCTAGCTGATCTCTGTCTCCTGCTGATGTCACAACGTCTCCGTTTTATTTGAACACTGGAGGTGAAGATGGCAGATTGTTGGCTAAAATGGATGTCTGTGGCATCCTGCATTTAATGTTCAGCATCTTTGTGAAAAACCCTTTAAAAGTTGTTTAACATGTCCAAAAATCCAAAACTGTTACAGATTACAAAGATGTTGTTTCTATGAGCTCAGGCTGTACTTGCTAGTTCACATTTCGGTAGTAATGTTGATGATGAGGATCATTATTTGTCATTGCTTTAGTTTTTATTCCACTGTTTCAAGGACATGCACTTAGTAGGGACAGCGGACTGGACAGGTCTTCAGTCTGTCTCGCTCTAAGACAGCTGGGTTAGGCTCCAGCGCCCCCGCGACCCTGAAAAGGATCAGCAGAAGTGGATGGATGGAGGGTCAGTTTGTCAACATTAGAAAAACAAACATACTACCTGCCTTAAATGTGAAATGGACGGGCTTTATGTTTGCTCGTTGTTTGCTAAAGAGACTTTTCTGCAGCATTTCTCTCCCGACTTCTTTGCAGCACCTTTCACTGTCACACATTTGATCTTTACAGCAGGGCTGTGCCATATCATATACCATACTATAGAATTTTGACATAGTAGCTATATAATGTTACTCCTACTTTATAGATCTCCATCACCCGATCCTCCGAAAACCTCTTGGAGTTGGCAGCACTCGACTGAGCCATTTTGTGCAGAAGAAGATTAAAATGATGCTTTAAACTCCAGATGTTATCTGAGCTCAGATCCTAAAGCCAGACCTCTGCATCTTCATTCTTGTGGAAAAGCAGAGCAGATGTTGTTTTCAGGAGGATGCTGCTATAATGGCTTTAGTTCCTTGCAGGTAATTATGACGACAGCGGAAGCAGCAGGAACAACAAACAGCCCAAACTAACAGACAAAATATTAATGAAAGTCCAACCCAATCTCCTCCATCCCCGTATCCTCCACTATTTGCATCTTCATCTGTGAAACCTGCAGAGCAGAAACAGTGTGTGGACAAAGTTAGCCGGTATGCAGACATGTTTGCTTTTGTTACAGGAGTTTGAAACACATCTGCAGCTCATTCAGAGGCTTTGGGGCCGTACACACTTCATTTTAAATCAGTACAGCCGATCTCACAGCTGCTGGATGTTTCTTTGAATCATAAGAACATTAAGACAAACAAGATGATCATGAAAATCATATTAATGATTGATTTGGCCTACGTTTGATGCTGAACTGCAGTAGCTCCTGACATTGTGCTTTTATTTCGTCTGGATTAGTTTGCAGCACTGCTGCACAGTTTACATTAAAGTGCACTTTTGCAGAGCAGACGACCCCCTGCACGACTGATGGGGTGAACCAAGGCCCTGCATCAGACAAAGAAGCATTATTTCAACTGTGAGTCATGCAAAGCAGCTCTAGTAGAGTCCTGTAAATGAACAGACTGGATCCCTGTAACGTACCACCTCAGTGACCAGTGGAAACATTCAAATGTTCAGGTAGTCATCCTAACTGACTTGGGGTTTCTGCCAGTGTGTTACAAGTGAAGCAGCTTGCCTGGTCTACACACTGGGACTCGTTTCTTTAAATCACCATTAATACAGTTTCAGCTGCTGACACATTCACTAGTGGGTAGTAATTAAAGCATGCTGCACCACTCATGAGTGCTATCATTCAGCACTCTCATTCATTTGTCTTAAAGCTGGTAATTAAACTCCCTGATGCCTCACTCTGTCTCACTCTTTTCTGTGTGTGAGAGAAAGAAGATGCAGCTGTGTTTCTAACAGCTGCTCTGGAGGAAGCCCTGCAACTCTAGAATCTCACCTGAGTCTGTGACTGTGAGCTTGATGGAGTGCCTGAACTCCTTGATGACTCTCTCACCACAGATGCTGTGGTTGGTTGGTTCACTCACTATGTATTAACAGACCTCTCTGCATTGAATCATATCTGTTATTAATCTCTGTCTCGCTTCCACAGCATGTCTTCATCCTGTCTTCCTTCTCTCCTGGTTCTGCTGGAGGTTTACGTTGAAACCAAGCACACCATTGTTTTTCTTGTGACATTACCAATAAGTTTGATGTGTCACATGGCCCTCTTCCTATTGAAAAAACAAAAGTTGTATCCAAGATGGCCGACTTCTAAATGGCCACCATGGTCACCACCCATCTTGAGGAGTTTGCCCCTCACATATACTAATGTGCCACAAACAGGACTTTAATATCACCAACCATTCCCATGTTATTACGGTGTATCCATATAAATGGCCCACCCTGTACTTACATTATAACCAATCCGCTCCTTTATCCTCACTTAAAATATTTTTACTGAACTATTGTAATATTTGCTGCCATTGCTGCTGTCCTCTTGGCCAACTTACTCTTACAAAAGACATGTTTAATGTTAATGAGATTTTTTTTTAACTAAATAAATAAAGGTTATATAAAAGTCGCTGCCAAAAACTGATCGCGGCTTCTACCTTGTTACACGAATGTTGTTTGTGGCTCAAGATGACTTTATGTCATCCATGAGGGAAGCATTTGACATATGTTTCACATATTATAGCCCAACAAGTTACTTATAGCAGTTTAAATACGAGCAATCACTTTTTGGCAAATACCAGAAATCAGTTTTTGGCAGACAATCACTTTTTGGCACAACACCGGTGTCTAGCAGGTTTTATATTTTAGAAAGTTTAAAGCTCAGCTTAATAGAAGTAGTGTGGTTGTGAGTTTTGCATAAACAAATTTGTGCAAACCTCAATGAAGTGAAGCAACATTATAAAGAAGAGTGAGCCTAAATGACTCCCCAATGATGTGAGAGACTGATAGTCATACAGAAAACAATGACTTTGAGCTGTTGCTGCTAAACGTGCTTCTACAAGCAACTGAATCTTGGAGTGTACTTTGGTTTGTCTGCTCATAAATTGGTGGTTCATGATGATAAATGAACTTCTGAACTGGTTTAACATCAGTGCAGTGGCTGGTCCATTCCTTGATGTATATGTCACCGTTCAAAATGAGCCATTTAAATCAGCTGTGTTGGATCAAGGACACATCTAAACCCTGCAGGACAGCGGCCCCGAGGCCTGGAGTTCCCACCCTCAGTGCAGTGGAAATAGTCTCGTGCCAGTCTTGGTGCTGCCTTTGAGTCTATATTGCCGAACACTGTGCGCACACATTTTTTTCCTTCCTAAACAAACACACATTTGTAAAGGAAAATTTAAATTGAACTCACAGTTGGCGGTTAATCGTTATATAGTTTAGATGTACACCGAGAGACGCATTTAGTGGGACTTTTACACCGCCACAGATTTTCTTCTTCTTTTTTGTTACATTATTGACATATACTAGATATTTTAACCTAAGCAGCAACAATCATGTCTCTGGTACAGGCACTTTCCACCATGCAGATTAAGCTAAAATGTGACTTGAAACAAATTCTGGGTTTCCGTTCCATAAAGGTTCATTTCATCTGGTAAGTCAGCCCCTGAGGTAACAGTCTATGTGAACATAACATACTCACTGACTCACACTCAACTTGACTGATAGTGATTTCCTGAGCGCACAGAGGAAATTCATTTGCATATGTTTGTTTTCACAATCACTGAAATCCAAGTTAGGCATGTTTCCCTTTTTTGTTGTTGTTCTTGACACGAGTGCTTCAGTTATTTTCTCATCAGTATGTTAGGACAGAAAGGATTCTGTTGTGGATTTATGATCATCTCACGTGTGTCCATCTTTCAAACTCTTAGATTGTGTAGACATTAATGCAGCTGTCAGACTGTAGGCCAGTTTCTTTGCACTGTAAGCATTGATTGGATGCTACTGTAGCAATCAGTGCTTACACAAAACGTCCCTGCGTAAACCCTCAGACACACAACAAACAGATCAATAGTATCTGAAATTCAGAGTACGGATCTTTTTACACATTTCTCACAGAAAATCACCTAAATCGCTTTCGTGTGAGATGCACATCATGTTTGCCTCATAAAGACTTGCCCTGTATGTATTCATTTCTTTTGACTTTCACGTGGAATTGTCACCTAATATAACAGGTCCATCAGTAAATGGTGTCTATCTTCAGTTTCTGTCTCCTAGACTTTGTCCCTGTCAGGTTACAGCTGAATAGATAGTCATATCATGCAGAGACTGCATCGTACTATAATGCTCGTATGATCGCGTTTGTCATAAGTGGACTGGTCTTGTTGAAACGTTGCATAAACCTTGCCCAGTAAACTGTGAGTGCTAACATTTCTATGGCATATGCAAATCCCACAGTTGTCTATATTTGTATATTTGACAGTTTAATGAAGCATTTAGAAATCAAAGGTCAGATTAAAATGCTGGATCACAATAGAATGTGATATCACACAATACAATATTTTTAATATCACACACAGCATGAAAGTTTGCTAGTGTATATTATAAAAATATTACAGTATGTTGGTATAACTTTATCCCCTCCTAGTTTTTAAGATACAAATTTTGGCCCACACTGATTTGTGATCATATTCCTCTGTCCACTAAATGAAGATGGAGGCTCTGCTCTTTATTTCTGTGTTTCTCTGGAGAATCCTGGTAACATGATGGCTTTCTGTCTCTAAACACACACGAGCTTAACTCCGAATGAACATGATCAGAGTTCATTGAACCAACTCTGATCAGTCTTTTCTAAGGGTTTCAAGCCTTTCTTGTTCGAGCCTCTCTTTGTTGTTGCTACAGTTATGTGTAATTATTACAGTTTTTCTCGATTGCTTAAACACTATAACCAGGCCTCTAAACTAAAATTTCAAAACCGTAACGCTATTGTTCAAAAAGCTCACCCATTTCCCTGAACTATAAACACTATTCCCTGCTTTGACACATGACTCAAATTTGGTGAACTGTTACTGCAAAACTCTACACACAAATCCCTACATTTTACAGTGCTTACACCAGTCATTTAGAAAGCACTAGCATGCAATAATGTTAACTTAAGTCAGCATAGCTTGAGCTCAATTAGCACACAATTAACCAGGTGGAAACACTAGGATTCAAAATTTAGCACACACCAATCAGAACCTGCGATGGATAGATAAAAGGGCCAAAGTCAGCTCATTCAGGTTTGAAACAATGGATCCAAAGAGATGCAAAGGAAGAGGACGTGGTGGAGAAAGAGGACGTGGTGAAGGAGGAGGACGTGGTGAAGGAGGTGGAGGTGGAGAACGATGGCGACAAGGAAGGGGAAGAGCAAGGGCAAGAAGACAGTCAGTCTCAGATGAAATTCGAGCCACTTTAGTTGACCATGTCCTTGTCCATGGGATGACTATGAGGGAGGCTGGGCAACGAGTACAACCAAATTTGAGTCGCTTCACTGTTGCCTCCATCATCAGAACCTTCAGGGAGGAAAACAGGTAGGTGTACTTGCAGTAAGACTGCTTTGTACAATAACGTTTAAGTTACTGAACTTATGTGTCTTGAGTTTCAGTATGTTTCCATTATTTTCCTGTAAAATGAATGTGTGACAGTTACAGTAATGAGTGCTTCTATTTTTGTAGGACACAGAGACGACCACCTGGTGGAGGCAGGTTAAGGCTTTTGTCGGAGGAGCAAGAGAGGGAACTTGTAAACATGGTAATTGCAAATAATGTAATCCGCCTGCAAGAGATTCAAAGGAGAGTGATTGAGGATGATCATCTTTTTCGAGGCATAAATGCCATCAGCCTCTCCACAATTGACCGCATCCTCCGAAAGAATCAATTCCGGATGAAACAGGCATACCGAGTCCCTTTCGAACGAAACTCTGACAGAGTGAAAAACCAACGTGTGGAATATGTTCAGGTATGAGTTTTGATACTGTATAAAGTATTGTGTACCATCACAGCATGGCAGTTTATGGGCGATCGTGGCTCAAGAGTTGGGAGTTCGCCTTGTAATCGGAAGGTTGCCGGTTCGAGCCCCGGCTTGGACAGTCTCGGTCGTTGTGTCCTTGGGCAAGACACTTCACCCGTTGCCTACTGGTAGTGGTCAGAGGGCCCGGTGGCGCCAGTGTCCGGCAGCCTCGCCTCTGTCAGTGCGCCCCAGGGTGGCTGTGGCTACAATGTAGCTGCCATCACCAGTGTGTGAATGTGTGTGTGAATGGGTGGATGACTGGATATGTAAAGCGCTTTGGGGTCCTTAGGGACTAGTAAAGCGCTATATAAATACAGGCCATTTACCATTTTATGCTGCCATTTCAGCACTCTTGAACTGTGGTTCAGGGTACCGATTGACTCTACTGTGTTATGTGTTTTGCAGAGAATCTTTGAGATTGAAGGACGGCCTGTTCCCCATGAAATAATCTTTGTGGATGAGGCAGGTTTTAACCTGACCAAAAGAAGGAAAAGGGGGAGGAACATAATTGGCCATCGGGCTATTGTAAATGTCCCTGGTCAGCATGGGGGGAATGTCACTATGTGCGCAGCCATCAGCCAACGAGGGGTACTCCACCGCCATGCCGTACTAGGACCCTATAACACTATGCTTCTCCTTGCTTTTCTTGATGGTTTAAGACAACATATGTTCCAGCTGGACTACAGGGAACCAGCACAGCCAGAGCAGCCTCACTACGTTGTTGTGTGGGATAACGTCAGCTTCCATCGCGCTGCTCTGGTTCGTGACTGGTTTACCAATAACCCAAGGTTTTCTAATATCTTTCTGCCTGCATACTCTCCCTTTCTAAACCCGATAGAGGAGTTATTTTCGGCATGGCGGTGGAAAGTGTATGACCGAGAACCTTATGTCCGTGTTCACCTCCTTCAGGCCATCGAAGAGGCCTGCCTAGACATATCAGTAGATGCATGCCAGGGGTGGATCAGGCATGCCTGGCTGGGGCCAATATAGCCTGTGATGTGGATGAGATTCTCTGGCCTGACCCAGACCAAAGACAAGATGCTGAGGTGGGATAATGTTTCTGGTGTGTGTTGTACTGTATAGTACATGAATGACAATGTGCCACTGTACATACATTGGTTGCGTCTTTTGTGTTTATCATGTGACAAGGGTTTTGAAGGGGAGAACCATAAGCAACCTAATTGTTTTGGAACTATTGTTTTGAATTAATTGTACCAGTGTGCAAAACTCTGTTGTAGTGTGTGTGTTTTTGAGGGCTTGTGTTTGATGTCTGAGGGCAAAGTTTGGTTTTTCAGCAGGAGTGAATAGTTTTGGGTGTAGAGCTTCATTTTGACCTGGAAATAGGATGTTTGGGGAATTGAGTGAGATGTTATGGATTTGTGTTTACTGTTGTGAGGATATGAGGCGTAGTTTCAAGAAATGTGTTTTAGCAATCGAGAAAAACTGTAATAGTATTGCAGATGTTAGCCTCTGCCTGCAGTGTTGATGTGGGTAAAGGCTTTAACCATGGATTAGCGGCAGGTCCCAGCTTGTAAATTGTGGAGCATTAATGCCCACTCCAGCTCCTATAACCAAATATAAACAGTTGGGATGAGAGTTAGCTCAAGCCACTACAACTTTTAAGCCAGCAAGAATGATCTGTTCATGCTAGCATTAACAGTGCCTATACACATAGCGACACACGGGGGAGGGGCCTAACTAATAACCAAGATGACTACAGGCTTGGAGGTGCTAAAAGTCAGATATACCAGGAGCAGTTTGGGCTTTAGAACAAATTTTGTGTAATTATAACAATATGTAATTTAGGACCTGGTTACATATGATGCTGCTGATTTTTTAAATCTAATTTTTACGTTGCATTAATTTCTTTTTGTCAGACAGGGAATCAAACAAGTTCTGTTTTCTCGAATGAATCCCACTGTTATTTGTTTGTCCTACCAACAGGGATGTTTACATGGTATTCATGACTGCTGCACCTGATGACTTTCACAGCTTGAGGACTGCAAACATTTCCCAACAAGACATGAGTGGTGGGGTGATCGTTGGTATTCCTGATCAGGTGAGGATCTGTTCCCATCAAACCACCAAAACCAGTTGTTCAGGATGTTTACAGGATGAAGAATCCCCAGTTATTCTTTGTGGTTGGAATGTGCCTACATATGGCTGTGTGGGATTCTGGCTTACTTTAGGGTCAGAGCAGTTGGTATGTGGAGCAAATACTGACACAGTCAGAGTGGGCAAACCAGCAATAGGCTTGTTGTCGTACCTGGAAGTCTGAAAGCTCCCGATGCTGGATGGTCTTTCTAGTTTTTAATGACAGGTCATCTAACAAAGCTTCCATGAGGTGCTATAATGGAGACTGTCCTTTTCAAGGAGTTTCTCATGTCTTATCCTACTTTTTTCTTTTTTTAATTAACAGGAGTGAGAATTTGAAATCCTCTATATTGACATGATTACATTTCTTCTATTAAATGAGAAGTACATTTTGAACACAGTATAGTGAACACAATATCCAAGAAGCTAAATCTGGTGAAATGGTTTCTTTAGCTGTCAGCTTGAAAGGCTGATTGGGGTATTTTTGTCACCTTGCATGCGGGTGGCATGGACACCCGACTTTTGTGTGCATTTATCAAAAAGCTTGGATGATTTTGAAGATCAGTGGCATTCAACTCATGATCAGCGTTCAAGTTTTCTTAAAATCTTGTAACATGATAACTAGAAAGAAGACAGCTAGGATTTTCAAACTGATCCATAGATGGATCTACTATGAAGCTGAGGGACAGCACTGCTTAAAAGATCCTTTTTAAATGACTCCAGCTGTCTGATTTAATGAGACCACGTGTGCTCAAGTTTCCTGCTCTGACTCGGCCTCAGAATGTCTAGAGGCAGAAATCAAGCACACTCAAAGGAAATAAGCGTATCAGTGGGCATGTGCTCAGCACGCAGAGTGGGAGTGACTAAAGGTGCCACTGCAGAGCATCGCAGTTGTTTCGTGTGATTAAGTTGTGTGTTTATGAACCTGTGAGTGTTAGTCCTTTTGGCAGGATGACTCGCATGAAGCTGTTATAATTGTTTGTGCATGTTAAAGTTATGCCTCAGTTCTTTGATACCATGTTGGTAGGATTATTTGGCACTAAGTTAATAGCAGTGGCTGTAATCTCCCACAGTCATTACATCCAGATTACAAATAAAGTACTTTTCTATTGTTTAGTTTAACTGTGGCTAGCTTGCCATGTCCGTGCCTTATGATTGGCAATTTGTATGACGTGCTATTTAGGCAATATATGATCTATAGTGACCCCTTGTGGATATTGTGAGATATTGCTGTGTTGAGTACATTATGTTTTCAATTGTTTTTCTAGTTATTTGTGACTCTACTAATGATAAAATTGCCTGTTTCTGTTTCCAGAAAACCATTGCTCATAGTCCCACATACTATACAATGATAAGTTCAAGTATGGCTGTACCTAATTTGGATTAAGCCTGGCAAGCACTTTGATGTAAACATTTCTTCTGTGGGACTTAAAGACAGTTAACCCAACTCCTGGACTGCTGCAGTCTTCCTGACAGAAAGCTTAGGCCAGGCTTGTATGCCCAGTATATATATTCTATAACGTGTGTAACTACTTCGTTTAGTTGTTTTTGTTTGGTTTTAGTTTTGTTTTGTTTCTTTTCAGTGTATTTCAGTGTCAGTAATTTGTGTAGTGCTCACTCACATTTTCAACTGGAAAAGACCTGCAATAGAAACGTATTTAGGAGCAAACAAGTGAATGAAAAGTTTGACATCATTAAGCCCAAACAGCACCTAGTTTTCAACAAAAACACATAACATAAGAGCAGCAGTGACGATGCAGCTGACACACATGAACCCATTTAAACTGGTCCCAGTGTTTTTAGCCTAACTTGAGTCTTGAACCATCGGGGCAAATGAAAAATTCCAGCAGTTCTTGAAAGCAGCAACTCTGTGCTTTTTTGTGATGTTAGGGACATTATGGTAACTCGAGGCAGAACACCATCCAAATCTTGGTAAATAACACATGAAAGAACAAAAGAAACAAACATGGTAAAAAGAAGCCAAACGTGTGATAACATTGTTCCATCACGCTCACTCACTATTCTCTCAACCTTTGCCTTCACGGGGCTGCTGCAACAATGTACCTGGGATTACCGTAATGATGCAAATATTAATGAAAAGTGCAGAGTTGCTGCTCTCAGGAATCATTGGACTTCTTTTAATTGAGGAAATGGATCAGGAGTTACGGTAGTTACAGATGTTTAATACAACCCTAGAAAAGAGCTTTCTGTAGTGCTGTGCGATACGGAAAGATTTTTTATGTATCCGATACAAGTAAATACAGGGCTGATATGATCTATACTTTTTAATGTGGATGATGCATCATCAAAATGCCAAATTGTTTACATTTTTATGACCTTTAAGTTGTTTTTTAGGGGGCTTCATCCTAATGATTATTAATGAGTTAAAACCGAGGACAGAAATAATAAAAGGATTTAGTTTGTAGCCCATAGTTTAAAAACAGTATTCACACATTATCCCTTTCTTTAACAGCAACACAAAAGGATCATTATATTCCATTAAATCTGAGCCATATTATATTCAGTATATTTATTTTAATTTCAGTAAATGTTTTTATTTAAATGACATGTTTCAGTGAGATAAATGTGTTATTTCAAGGTCGTTGCATCATTTTTACTTTTCGAGTTGGCTAAAATAAGAATTAGCCAGTTGCACTTTAAAGTAATATAACCAACATATCGCCACAGTTATCTACCTGGATATTCTTCAGAGCATGCTTTCTTGCATGTGACAACAAGAGACCTCTCGGTTGTCTGGTGGAGCATTTAGCGCCTCGCTACATGTTTCCAAATCGGCATTTCTTCTCAGTGAAAGCTGTCCTAGAGAAGTAAAGCAAGTTTGTAAGTTTCTCTCTCAATGTTTGTAACGCATTCCCACGTTAAGCTTAACAACCGATATATGGAGCGACTGCCGCGCCTCCTCTCCCCCTCCCTCTCCTGCTGCTACTTCAATCATGAAACTGATCAATGATCAGCTGATCGCAAGTTCCGTCTCTCTTGTTTGTTTCCCACTTTGCGCCAGAAAGAGGAAACCAGCAGATAAACCACAGCAGCACGTTTAAGCTTGATAAGCTGTTGTTAGAATTTATTTAATATTACTTTAATGCCTAATGCTATAAGTAGCTGACAGCTGGTAACTGTGCAGGGGCGGGTCTAGCAAAGTTTTGCCAGGGGGCCAGCTGGGGCATTAACAGGGAAAAGGGGGGCACAAAGAAATACTTTTCTTTCTTATTCTCGTTTAAAATGTCTCGCTTTTAATAAATAATTATCTGAATCTTACAACCAAAGTTTTTATCTAACGTAAAATGTATAGAAATCTGATATTGTATATAGTAACTATTAAGTCTAATATATACCCTAGTAAGTTATAGTACTTTTTCCTTTGGGAAGATACCATCTGTGCAGTCTGCAGTTCTGTTGAAGAAAGATGTTGAATCTATTTAATTGTTGTTGAAAAATAATTGATTTCTGTGCATTTTTTTTAAATACATGCATTAAATTAAAGTCGATTATGTCGATTAAGCATCACGAGGCAGAGGGTGGGCGATGGTTCCTTTTTTTTTGCTGGGAGTTTGCAACCCTATTAGTTAGGTTGTTTAATATTTCTGCTAAGTACTCTTTAAAATACCAGAATAGGGAGGATGGTGCAGGTTTAAGTTTATTAGATTGATCAGTGTTTCTGAACTATGAAATATTTTGGGTGCAGTGTGTTTTTTGCATACAGGTATAACTAAATAACTTTAATGTTTTATTTTTTAAAACTTGAGTATGAACTTATACAAAATAAAGAAAGATATTTAAAAAACTGTTTTATTGATTATAAAAATACGCTGTATCGAATTCATATCGATACTGGACACAAAAAAGTGGTATCGTGCGTTCTCTAGTCCATACAGGAGAGAACCAGAAACTAAAGAAACTAAATTGCGTGTTTACCTTTATGTTGACATCAGTGTCTGTTTTTTTTATTATTATTATTTCAGCATTTCAGCATCTCAAAATATTTTTTAGATAAAAGCAGTCAAAATATTTTTTTTAACAGATGAATCATTAAAGGATGGCAATTTCTAAAATGGTAACCAAAAGACCCGTGTGTTTTCTCTTTGGAATAATAATAATTATTGCTCATTAATAAGAAAACTATTTCTAATCCAATTCAATTTTCGAACAATCAATAAAATGATTGATGACTAAAATGATGAATAACTGCAGCCCTAGAATAAACACATTTTAGAGAAACTTGTGATTTTTGAGATGATGCAGTTTTAATTTGATAGTTTTTCCCCTTTGGTAACTTTGCTGTCCTCGCCCTGAGTTCCTTAGTTTCACCAGCTAGACAGCGAGATAACGATGCTCCAATAACCAGACTTATTTTCCTTTCTGTGCTGATTTATTGAAGAATGGCCTCTGACCATTGCCTTCTCTTTGACCATCGTAAAACTGAAAGTACAAAATACTGTATTAGCTAACTAACATTGTAAACTAGCTTGTTACACTCTTACTGCAAGCTAACAGTAGATTACAGCTCAGTATTCAATACCATCGTTCCCTCGAAGCTGGACAGGAATCTGCAGGATCTAGGACTGAGCAGCTCCCTCTGCAGCTGGATCCTTAACTTCCTGTCTGATAGACGCCAAGTAGTCAGACTGGGCAGCATCACCTCATCCCCCATCACACTGAACACTGGTGCACCACAGGGGTGTGTACTGAGCCCTCTCCTGTACTCACTCTACACCTATGACTGCACAGCCACTAACAACTCCAACATCATTGTGAAGTTTGCGGACGACACTACAGTGGTGGGTCTTATCACCAACAGTGATGAGACGGCTTACAGGGAGGAGGTCAGCGCCCTGACCCACTGGTGTCAAGACAACCATCTCACCCTCAACGTCGCAAAGACAAAGGAGTTGATAGTGGACTTCCGGAGGTGCAGAGAAGTACACACCCCATCACCATCAGCGGCGCTGCTGTGGAGAGTGAGCAGCTTCCGGTTCCTTGGGGTACATCTGGCTGAGGATCTTACGTGGTCAGTACACATAAACAAAACAGTGAAGAAGGCGCAGCAGCGCCTCTTCTTTCTCAGGAGACTGAAAAGATTCGGCATGAGCCCCCGCATCCTCAGGACCTTCTATCACTGTGCCATTGAGAGCATCCTCACTGGATGCATCACCACCTGGTATGGCAACAGCACCGCTTACAACCGCAAAGCTCTCCAGCGAGTAGTGCGGTGCTCTGAACGGATAATTGGAGGTGAGCTTCCCTCCCTCCAAGACATCTACAGGAAGCGCTGCCTGAGGAAAGCGGGGAGGACCATCAAGGACTCCAGTCCCCCCAGCCATCAACTGTTCAGACTACTTCCATCAGGAAGGAGGTTCTGCAGCATCCGGTCCCCAACCAGCAGACTGAGAGACAGCTTTTTCCACCAGGCCATCAGACTGCTGGACACTTCATAGACACCTCAGCTTCACTACTGGAACTTCAACATTATGCACTCCACACTGTATATAAATGCCACTTGTTTTGCACATGTCCACCTACCAACCTCTGTATATTTTATTTTATTGTTTACTCTATTTAATTTGTAAAATATGTACACACACACACGCGCGTGTAGAAAAACATATTTAGTATACACATCCAGTAATGCATGTACTATTATATATTGTACATATATTTATTAGTCTCAGATTTAGCCGTTCTTATATTTTGCTTGTTTTACGTTATTGTATTTTTGCACACCTCTGTTGCTTGTGAAGCTCGCAAACAAGAATTTCACTCACATGTACTGTACCAGTGTACCTGCACATGTGATGTGACAATCAAAGTGATTTGATAACAAGATAAAACTTTCAAATGTACAAATTATCGTACCATTTTTACACAAAACAAAAGTTAATAATTATTTTATCGTCACTCATACTTACAGACATATCTTGTCCAAGGCAACAACATTTTAAGGTCCATATCAGCTTAGAACGATAACTTTCCGCCATCTTTGATTTTTTCACCTTCTCATTGTTCCTTTCCCAAAGTAGTCAAACCCATATTACAAAGCAGCCACTAGAGGGAGCTCTAGGGCCGTTTGCAACCATAATATCCAGTTTACCTTATAAAAGGCAGAACAGTAACTATAGTGTTTGCAATAAATGCAGACATTTAAAAACAGAAAGCTATCATCTACTGTGATTCAAGTGTATAAACTAAACCACATAAAATGGCTTAAGCTGAATATGGTCACGTTTTATTTTTTGTGTGGCCATTACTGCATTTTAATGGTGTTATAGATACTGTCGAGGCTAAGCCTACATTTAAAGCCACTGAGCTGTTTGTTGGCAGGTTAATGCAATGTCACTGGTATGAATAAACGTATTAAACTTAGTTCAATAACTGAAACCATACTTATCTTGTCCTTTAGATTCTTTATTCCAACACAATTTAACATAACAGCGCAGCGGTCACAATCTGTTTGCTCCTTCCCAACAACAACACACCTGCTGCTAATGACCTATCTACCTTAAATAGACACACCATATGTAACACAAAAGGTGACCCCTAGTGGCATACATGAGGTACCCACACAAAAATGGCTCCTACAGATACTGAGCACAAATATGAGTACAGAGAATTTCCAGCAAGCTTTTAATACTGTCACAAAAAGGTCTAGAGGGATTTATCAGCATCATCCTGTCAAACTGGTTTTATGGTGGTTTTGATGAGAACAGATTATAGCTTGATCAAGAAGACCAACCGTCGAAGTCCTGTTGGGAAACCTTTGCACTTTTTCAAGGTGTGAGTATCATCAAGTGTAGCAGTGATGTCCTCATTGGTCGTTGACACAGTTGACAACTTGTTTGAGGGATGAAATTGTGGCGTTTTGGTCAGAAAGTTTATACTTGTAAATCAGACTGCAGAAATATTTCTGAAAATGTAGTGGTTTGTTTGTTTGTGGTTTGTTTGTTTGTGGTTTGTTTGTTTGTGGTTTGTTTGTTTGTGGTTTGTTTGTTTGTGGTTTGTTTGTTCATGTTTTTTGTTTGTTTTTATTTCAAATATCTTATAACAAGATGAAACTACAATTGTAAACGCAATTTGGTTTTTTGGTTTTTTCTCAAACTTAAGTAACTGAAACCTTTCATTGAACTACAGCAGAAACAGATTGGAAATGCCAAGTTATTCTAACACTAGTGGACTTGTTAAACAAAACATTTGTTTCACTTCTTTCTCAACATGCAGCACCATTAAGAACAGTGGACCAGCATAGTTGGTCTGCATGAGCACACTTACTGCAACAGTTGTACATGCTGAAACTGGTTGCTGGCAGCTGATGTGAAGAAATGTCTGGACACATCAAAAGTTTTCTTTTTCATTTTTTCCCTCCCTTGGATAACATACACATGGCAAATAAAAACATGTAACTAGGGTGACGTGAAGTGTGTATCATCAGGTTTAACTAAAATATAATGAGGCTGTCCATCTGTGAAGTAATTGTTCCTTCAAAAACCACTGTGACAACAGATTTTATTTCATTCATTTGATGGTTTTCTATTCTGTATACTGGAACTTTTTAATAGCCCCCCTGTCCACACATCCTTGACATGAGACTTTCTGCAGAGTTGCACATGATGAATGCACACAAAACTTAAAGTGTTGCTGTCATATTTTTTTGGATGTGGTTTGTTGTCATAATCAAGAACGTGTCTTATTTTTTTATTTGTGTTGTTGCTGATCGGCCATTGGACTGCTGAGCCTGCAGTGAACAGCCAGTCACTGACTCTTGATGCTAGAGCAAGGACAACTGAGCTCTCTCTCTCTCTCTCTCTCTCTCTCTCTCTCTCTCTTTTAAATAAATAATACGTTCGAGCTGTTTATGTTTTTGACTTGTTATGGACTCTGACTGGCAATGGGAGGGCTGGCGGACTCATATTATGGAGGTGGAGGGTAGACACATTTTGTGTGCAAGAGACCACATACTACAGTGGTGATTGACACAGACTTCAATGGACATTTAGGTGAAGGGAACAGAGGTTATGAGGTGTTGGGTAGGTGTGGTGTTTAGGAGAGAAATCTAGAAAGACAGATGTGGGGCAGATTTTCCAAGTGGAAATGGCCGTGGTGCACACATACTTCAAGAACAGGGAGGAACTTGTAGAAATATATGAAAGTGGAGGAAGCTGCACACAGGGCAACTAAATATTATGCAGAAGGTGAAATCAAAAAGACAGGAGACAAGGAGGTGTCAGGGAGAATGCAGCTATGCAGCATGAAATGGTAGTTTGAAGGATGAGTTTGGACATCAAGAAGAGGAAGTGAGTGAAGGCAGAGACATGCAGGAGTATAAACAGGCTCTGGGTAGTAGGGAAGACTTACCACACTCAAAAAAGTCAACTAAGGCAGTTGTTTGATTAATTCAATAGACATTTGTCTATTTAACATGAACATATTGAGTTTAGGTTTTTAAATCATTATCAGTTGTTGGTTTAACATAAAATAACAAAAAGTTTAATGAACTAGATTTGCATTCTTCAGTTCAATTAAATGTAATTATTTTAAATCAACAACTCTAAAACCGATGCCTAGTGCGCATGCTCAAACTTCCCAAAAGTGAAGAGGCGGGAACGCGGAGAAGTTATATGTGTTCAGTGTAGTGATGGGATTTCCGGCTCTTTTTAGAGATCCGGCTCTTTTTAGAGATCCGGCTCTTTCGGTTCGGCTCACTAAAAAGAGCCGGCTCTTTCGGCTCCGAACCGGCTCTTCAGGTTGTTTTGTTGCTTTAATTAATTTATTATTAACAATAATATAAAATTATGCACAAAAGGAATTACTAACGTAAAAACAAGTGGTTTTATTTATATATGTTTATATATAAATATATGCGGTGGCCCCTAGAGACAAAACACGTACAAACTCCAAAACACATTTCTAGCATGAACTGAACTTCCAAAGCAGAGCTACTAGATCACTTAAATTACACAATTGAAAGCATGTGTGTATTGTTTGTGTATTTATACACAGGCACTCATATATATATTCAAATAATTTTAAAAAAAGTTCATTTACCTGTTATTACCACACACCAAATCCGGTCATTGGTACTTGCTGGCTTGTGTAGCCACAAGATAACAAAGGCTCAACACTGCGCCCAGCATCCTGGAGCACTTCTGTTGTTCTTTTGTACGTGTTTTGAGTTTTTATGTGCTTCTGAGTTTTTACGTGCTTCGGAGTTTGTACGTGTTTTTACGTGTTTTGGAGTTTTTACGTGTTTTGGAGTTTGTACGTGTTTTTACGTGTTTTGGAGTTTGTACATGCTTCAGAGTTCGTACGTGATTTGAAGTTTGTATGTGCTTTGTCTCTAGGGGCCACCGTAAATATACTTTTATTTATTCACTCCACATAAAATGTAATAAATAAATCATCTAATACAAAAATCAACTATTCACATTTCAAGTTTTAACTATTTACATTTTCAGCTTTTTCCTTTCACAAATTTAAAGTGAAAAGAACACAAAACACTGCAAACCACAACACAATTAAATATAAATTATAATATGAAAACTAAAAGAACATGCATATTCTCTGTCATATGGACCTGCATGAATAAACTTTCTCAATCCTTTATCATCTGCAACCGAAAATAGTTGTGGATGATTACTATACCTTTCTAATGTTGTCCCTGCCTCTCTTTCTCTCTCTCTGGCTCTGTTCCTGTGCTACTGAGTGTAACTACCGCCCCTCCCCCCTCTGCCCAGCGTAAAGCACAAGGCTCGCGTGCAGAGTGAAGCGGAAAAAAAGTGCGAGAGAGAGGCTGAGAGAAAGAGAGAAAAAAAAAAAAAAAAAAAAACCACGTGACGGCTCGCGTTGTTCACGTCAAAGAGCCGGCTCTAAGAGCCATTTCGTTCGCGAACGACCCATCACTAGTTCAGTGGACTGCCATTTTCCTCTGCGGAATCTTCCACAATACAGGTAAGTAATAAATAACTCAAAATATCTTAGTCAAACGAAGTTGTTTTGTCCATTAATTGTTTAACAATGTTTTTAATTCCAAATGTGTAAGTTGTCATTAGACAGCGGGAGTGGAGCAAATACAGTGAAAATCTGGTATTAGACGGTGCCAATCGGTACCGTCTAATACCTGATTTATAATCCGCTCTGGGTATATTTATACTATTATTAGCATTTCCACTTCATTGTTTTTCTTTTTTTTTTTTTTTACCCGTTTTTGCAGTTAGTCTTATAGTGTTTTTAGCGTTTATTGATATGTTTAATTCAATATTTAACACGTTTGTAATTCACTTTCAAAGTAAATGAAGTTAGCTAAAGCTAGTATGGTTGTCTCATTGAACTTCTACCTAGCTCTGTTAGCATTCACTTTGGTTTTAAATGACGGTTATTGCAAGACATGGTCTTTGTTCACTTTTTTTATTATCATTTGCATTTTTTCTTTCTTTCTTTCTTTCTCTCTCCTTTTATTTTAAGCATTCGGCCTCTCACAGTAATGCAAGTTAAACTAGCATGCGCGATTTGCTAAATATTAGCTGTGTCCAAATTCAGGGGCTGCATCCTTCGAATTGACTTGATGCTAGTGCATGGGAAAAAGAGCATAAACACGAGGTCAGAGGAAAAGGCAATGGCGGATAGTTATGAAAATTGCCTGTGGGACCTTTACCGCAACTACCAGCATCTTTATTGCATAGTGTGAAACACTGCTATTACATTTGGCAACAGATTGGATATTTATCTGTGAATTTTATATTGCAAGAGGTATTTATATGTATTTGTATTTTTTTTATACATTTGCAACAAAGTAAAAAAAAATCCACTGTGGAATTTTTATAAAATAATTTTTTCTGTTTTCTTTACCATAGTAACACCACAAAGAAAGCTGACCCCTTTTTCTGATTGTTTGTGCCTCCTCTTTAATACATGGTAAGCCTTTTACCATCATATATTTTTTATGATAGTTTTATGATTTAATCAAAGTGAAAAAAAGGTGCCAATAAAACTATCCTTAAAACTGCTTTTCTTTTTTTCTTTCAGTGACTTGTATGTGGCAGTGCAAGCGTTGTTCCATCAGGGAGAGTAGTAGGTACAATTATTGAAACACTGTACAGGGCTCGCAAAATGGCTAGCCCGACGTCCCAGGGCTAGCGATTTTTCCAGTCGGGCTACCAAAATCTATCTCTGCCCTGCCCGTCGGGCTGTCATAAGAAGGAAAAATATATGTCAATGCTTCTGCATTCTTTCGGAAATGTAGCTGGGTAATTATGTCATTGGCATCGGTGAGCCACTGTCAATATGTGACATATTGAAATCGCGTTTGAATTTGCGCTTGTTTTTTGCTTTCACTTTGCAATCGCGCGACCTGTGTATAGAGAGCGACAGCACTGATCTGTGAGTGATGATAATTTGTGCACCAATTCCTCTGACATCGTCTTATCAATCGTTAGCTTACTATGCAAACATGACAAGTGAAATCTCCCGCAGCTTAAACATGTGAGAGGTTGATCGCGCAGACAATCGCTGAGTGTTATGTGAGTGCGTGTGTAAAAGCAGCAGGATATTAATTGTAGTTCTGCTGAGCCAAATAAGACAGGTCAGGGTGAAGAAGTGACAGCCAAAGAAAAGCTTACCACAAAACGGAAAAGTTATGACAAATCAGACTATAAGGCAAAAAGAAAGTGCAGCTTTATGGTTTCATGGACAAAAGAATTTCTGTGGCTGCAACATGACGAGCTATATAACCGGGGCTGCACATAAGTGGTCCGCAAGTGCGTATTTGCTGTCAAAATAAAAAACGCGCACAAGATAAGAAGTTGCAACGCGTGTTTGCATACTTAAGATTTTCTGGAGGAGGACATATTTGTTTAGAACTCTTAAATATGTCGAAGAAGCTCCTTTAAGCAATTACTTTGGTTTTCCTCCACCTCCAAAGAAATGTCAGAAGGAGTCCGAACCACAAAAGAAGCGCGTATTCTCGCAAAAGTGATTGCAGGAGGTGAGCTGGCTTCAAACAAATGATGAACACACAGATGTGGTGCAGAATGTGCCGTGAAAATCCCACTCTAGCGGACAAAAACAGTGCCTTTTATATGGATGCAAACGTGCGTTGCAACTTCTTATCTGTTGCGCGTCTTTTATTTTGACAGCGAATGCGCACATGCGGACCACTTATGTGCACCCGTGTAAATAACATAATGTTCTGCCGGGTGTGTTGTTGGTTTTCCCTCGATTTCTGAGTCGACAAGCGCCTTTGTTACTGGGACCAGTCATTTTAAGAAAGGCCCCCATTAGAAATGGATTATTGCTCAGTCTGCAATATCTTTCCCAGAACAAACACCAATTGCAAATAATATACTAAAAATAAACCTGAAAAATCTGTTTAGAACAGCATACTGTGTTGCAAAGAGTGAACTACCACTGGTGCAATTTAGCAGTCTTTGCAAACTTCAAAAAGCAAATGGCCTAGATCTTGGTTCCACTTGCCTCTTACTTGTGACTTTAGTGGAAATTTCAAATTCAGTATCTGACACAGACTGATTCATGTCCTACACAGACAGCACTGATGTCTGCATGGTCTTCTAAAAGCAGCTTTAGTCAGCTTAGATGTGAAGTGAGTGAAATATACAGTTGCGTTTTTAATCAATGTATTTGTTCTCTATTGCAGATTGAGAAGGAGTTTCTGCGAATCACCACAAAGCCTCTGCTATCTACTTTCTTTGCCGAGCTTGACCAATACGCGCCACGCTTAATGGAAATCTTTCTGACCAAAGGAGGGACACGTGGAAAGAAAATAAGAGGTCTCATGCTTGCCATCTCCAAGGTTTGTATTAGGATTGAGTAGACTTTGTCATAGGCAGCAAAAATAACTTTTATTTGGAGATGAAGTTGTCAATTTTGTTTCGGCTTAACAAGTGGTACATGCCAGGTTCTAACCTAAAGAATAATTATGCAAGTTAACTGATTACCCTAGCTTTAAGAAAAACAGACTGGTTTTGGCTCATATTATCTCCTCCTCCTCTCCAGCATGACAACATCCATACCAGACGAGCATGCATCTTGAAGTCTTTGTGCATCCACCTAAACGAAGACTATGAGAAGTTAATAAAGGAGTACTCGGTGAGCCATTGTGACAGCATGTTGTCTGTAACATTCTCATACAAATTGTGACGTTGCCTCAAATGCAAATCATTAAAATTAAAATTTTGAGATTAGCAACAAGACACCTGGTATTGGGGAAGGATGTCTTGAATACCAAACAGTATTAAGCGTTGCAATAAAGAATTTCTGGAATTTGGTATTGGAAGGAAAGAAATTTATGCCTACTTAAACTTGATACACAAACATACAATGCATTTAACATGCATCAAGACTATATTGCTTTTGAATCTGTACTTGGATTAAAACAAGTCCTGTTGTTTTTTCATTGTTATGGTCATCAGTATTTGTAAATAGAAATGTCTATGAACTTTGAGCTGTTTAGTACTAACACTTCTATACCTGTTTTATTTTAGCAGCTGAGTTAGCCTTTTCTCGAGTCCTGTCCCCCTAAGTTACTCTTGCTACGTCCGACAAACAAATGGTTTCCTCTGCGCACCAATGGGTACCCGAATGTGCGAGCAGACATGCTTCATAATGTTCGGTACATTTACCTGGGAATGGGGCCATACACACTGTTTAATCCATTCACGTTGTTTTTGACTTTGTGAATGGAAAGAACACAACTCCTCCAGACACAATCTCTCGGCGTATCGGTGGGCACACCGCTTCTCCATCTTGCTTGAGGTTAATGTTTGTCAGACACAGTAACGGTTGCTATAATGTGTAATTGGACAATGGCCCTTTCGGGGGAGGGGCCAGTGAGAGGTCAATTATGCCACCTCTTTTGACATGAGAGGTGTATTTTATAATTTATGTATTGGAGTAATTACTAACAACTACTTTAGTGGTGTAATTTTCTGTTTATTACTTTGACTACTTGGATTTTATGAACAGCATAGAAACAGTTGTTTAAACAATCTCTTAAATTTTACTTTGTTGTCTTATACTTTTTCATGTAGGATACGGACAGCGAGGCAAAAAGCTGCATGGAGCAAACTGTGATGGGGGTGTACGTCATCCAGAAGGAGGGTGCTGAACCTGAAGATGACCCAGAGGACGTTGGTGTCGTGATTGAGGGTGTGGAGGCTAACACTGATTTGGGTAACGTTGCACAAGCATGTGCTCTGTTGTTTGGACTCATATACCGTTTGAACCTGAGCTACCCACCAGAACTTAAATGCACCTTTGAAGTCCTCCAGAAGATACTTTTAAATCTTGATGGACAAAAGCTGTCTTCAAAGGTACAGTTTCTGAAAAACAAGCTTATGGGGTGAGAGCACTTGAAAATGACTGATAGGTCTTGAATGGTTCATTGGTGCAATGGTGATTTCCGATATATAATGTTAATATTTGAGTTGTTTATATTTTTTTTCTTTCATTTAAAACATTTTTTTTTTTAAGTTTTTGGATTCTCTCTGTTGGGCAATTCACCTTTTATACAGCACTGCAGATGATTTTTGTTTGTCCTTATATAGATGGCTCAAAATGGATCAGAAGTACTGACAGAAGTACTATGTTGTGTTTATGTATCAAGGTCCTGTAAAGTTTAAGACCACTGCCACCTGTTAAGTTCACTGTATTATTGTTTCCATTTTGCTTGCTAGCATGTTTTAAAACACAGCAAAACTATATTGCTAGCTGTGGAGGACTGCAACCAAAATTAAAAAAATAAATACAGAAATATAAAAATTGGTCAAACTAATAATTATTTCAATGAGATACACCAAACAAATATAGATTTTCATCACCTATGGAATTTTTTGTTGTTGTATTGCCCCCAAAATATTTCTAATTATTTTATTTTATTTTTCCAAATTCACACAATTCGATTTTGTCACATGTTTTAATTTGCCAAGTGGGAGATGTATTTTTATCTTTTAGTTTAATTTTTTAAAATGCAGTCGATATATTGAGCAAATTTTGCATCTGTTTTTAGTTGTGGAAGCTTTGGTTCCAACATATTACCTATGTAAATAAGTATTCTAACATTTTACCTTTTGAAGTATATGCTTGCAGGTGTACAAAAATGGTAAGCTTTTATATTGTCCACTAAATCCAGTTAATAAAGATAATGTTATCATAATCTGATTGTGACTTTTTTTGTAAAGTAGTGGGTTTCTAAATGTGTAACAAATGTAAACAAATCTAATTGAAATAATTTGGTTGAAATGAGTGAAATCATTGCCTTGATTAACAAAGTAGTTGTTGAAACAACAAGATTTAATTCTGTTTTCCTAAACTTTTTAAATTGTGTAGAATGAATTAAAACAAATTTCACTCTACATACTTAAATAAATCACTTCAAATCAATGTAAGTATAGTATGTTGATCCAACGTAATCTGATTACATTAAACCACCAAATGCTAAATGTGTTGGTTTGACATGATCGAAAAGGGTTTATTGTACTTGGTTAAATTGTGTGCAAAAAGGGTGCCATGATTAAATTGTGTTCATCCAACAACAGATTTTTTTGAGTGCAGATGGCTGGGATAGTACAGCTTTATTGAGATAAACTGCCAAGAAGGGGTTTGACGTCTTCTCTGCACAGAAGAAAGGGAAAAAAGAAAAGTGATTTTGAAAGTATTTGAAGGAAGAGATTTACAAAGAAAAAGAAGTGTAGTTAGCGAAATGAAGAAAATAGACCAAGAAACTGGGAGGCTAGGCATGTAGCAGAAAGAGGTGACAAAGGAAAAGGCTCAGTGCCACGTATGTGAAGCTGGACCCCAAGGAAATGAGGGAATGACACTTGCTAGGCAGAGAGTGAGTTTGAATGGATGTTCAAACCCCCCCCCCCAAAAAAAAGATATATTCACATAACATAGATTGAAAGAAGCTGCAGGTGGCACAGCAGCTTTAATGTCTTCCAGACAGGAAGTTTTGGAAAGAAATATCATCATTTCCCAGATTTTACTATCTTAGTGTTCTGTAACAAAATCACTGTTGTGCGCATGGTGTTAGAGATGATGATGATTACAAACAAACTTAATGTGCTAGTCGTGCTTTTCTTGAGGGATTTGTCCTTCCACCAGTTTTCATGTCATTGGAATCATTTGTATTCACTGATTCTGGCACTTATTTCATCAAACCAAACTCCAAGTAAATACTTTCGGCTTTTTGGTTTTGTCAAACGAACTAATGTAAAGAATGCCTGGCTGTGCACTACACCACGCAGTGGGAATTTGTCTTCTCCAGTTAAATTCAGGATTAACTTGCTTTATAACACAGACCTCAAAAGTAACCGTTATAACCCCAAACACAAGAAAATGTGATCTACAGCACAGTGAGAACTGGCAACGCTTATCTGGAGGGGTCAGAGTGAATGAACTGGACACCTGTAGAAGCAGGATTTGATTTCCACTGATTTCCTTTCCGATCCGATACCAAGTAAAATTCAGGGTGGTATCGACGATACTGATCTGATACGATACTCTGAACAAAAACTTATTTTTTTACTCTATCTTTTATTTTATCTCAAATTATAGCGTCGTAATGATCACAGGACATCAGATTACTTGTTCTTATCACTTAATGATGCAGAATTATCATATAGAAATGAAAAACCTGAAGTTGTGGCTATTTGTTGCCTGCCTGCAGCATTAAAGGACTCCGTGAGAGACGTCTGTCTCGCCCTGGCAGCACCTCTCCCTCTCCTCCTCTTCAGTTCGCCTCAACATACGCTCGTCATATTCTGTGATATGATTCACTCTGAGGTGTTTGACCAGATCAGCGGTGTTACCACAACACCTCACATTCTTGCCACATGTATGGCAAACCACGTCTCAGCTGTTCGTGGAGGTAAAATACGTCTGCACATGACTCTGTTTACGCTCAGCCATTGTTGTGAGTGTGCACGCCAAGGGGCCGGACACAATGACGGGTATCGGAGGAATCGATATTTCAGTATCGATCCGCACATCACTAGTTGAGATACGTTTTAAAGTAGTCCAAAAAACAAATGCATATTTTCCCGAACCACTGTTCCTTGACTAAGGTGGGTAACGTGATGAGGTCAAGGAAGGGTGTGACGGAGATTTGATTGAAAAACTTTGTCGTCCGTTAAAGTTTCACGTTGGCTTTTTCATCTTGAAAGCCCTCTCTGCTCGTGTCCAACCCGTGTGAACAATCACAGATGTGAGAAATGTAAACAAACCGTCCGCAGAACGCTGATCAGGTTATTTTAAGCGCAAGAAAACAAAAACGTTGCGCTCACCGTCGGCGTCACGGACGAGGCCTGGGGGTCCGGGCCCGTCCACAAAGGTCATTGTAACACAAATCATACGATTGCTAATGAAAATGCTATAAAGCTACATCGCAGATAAGTCTCTGGAGTAACAATCAAGGCCATGTTAGTTATTTGATGAATAGTATCTGTGCCACTCATGGCGCATGACTGAGGAGGACGTTGACCTCTGCAAGTCAGGAAAGTCTGCTACTCATTGTATAAATATGAGATTTTTCTCAAAAACCAGCCATCATCTCGGGAGGCTGACTCCAAAGTACCATCTCACTTCAAACTTGCAAAACAAGTCGAGTCGATGCGAGCGCACTGCTTGTTTCTAGTTAGTCTTTAAGGATGACAGCATTAGTCTGCTCCTTTGTATGAAATAAAGTGAGTCGAGTCCATGTGGTCTGGCACCCACCCACATTTCTCTGCTAGTGATCCATGAGGACTCCACCTTGTTGCCAGTTCTCTTGTGTGGAAGCTTCAGGAAATGACAGCTTCACTCTGACGTGTGTGAGCTGTGTGAGGTCTGTGGTTAGAAGTTTACAGTGTTTGCTCTTTGTGTCGTCTGTAATATGCTCTATGGCTTTAAAAAAATGGCCACATGTTTCTGTAGCTGAATTTGTCCATCTCTGACCTTCTGAGACTGTATTTTCAAACAGGGATGTTCTGACTTTTCTTCACCTTGTACTTCATTCTGCAAATGTTTTATACTCTATTAGAGTTATTACATTATTCTGTTATGCTATAAAATCAACCCCCATATAAGATCGTACTTAAGAAATACATTTAAAAACCTTCCTGTGCAAATAACCCAAGTTATCTAGAAGAAATAAAAACTGCACCGCAAACCAAACTCAGCTGTTCGACCTGTTGAGCTCGGGAAACTAACTGGTGTTTCATTTTAGTGAGTGCTTTGTTAGATTCCTTCATTTGAACCAAATGAAGTTGATTAAAGTTGATGCATTGATGTGTTTGAAGTGTTTTGTTAGTTGCGATGGATCTCCTGCTGTCTTTTTTCCTCATTATTAAAAGAGGATTTCTTTGAATTTCAAACATCCATTTCCTGTTTATCTGGTCCCGGGTCACAGGTGCAGCAGTCTAAGCAGAGAATCCCAGACCTCCCTAAACAACCACTTCCTCCAGCATATCCAGGACAATACTGAGGCATTCCCAGGCCTGCTGAGAGATATAACCTCTCTAGTGTGTCCTGGGTCTGCCCTGGAGACTCCTCCTCATGGGACAGGCCCCAAACACCTCACCCAGGATATTTTTAATGAAAACATCACAAATAAGTCGTCAGGTCTGATGGTCACATTTGTGAGATTCAACCACCATAAAGCAGAGATCACACAGGACACACTGTGTAACCCTCAGCTCAGGTGTGTTCAGGACATTTGCTTGGAAGAAGCCGTCTGTGGATAAATCCTGCTCTCCACCTCAGCTGTCAGGTTTATCCAGAGAACGGCCGTCCTGACTTCCAGCAGCCCCACAGTCCTCGTTTCTAATAAACTGGCATCACTGAAATGAACTGTCTGCCTCGCTGTTCAATAATCTGCTCTTTGCCAATTTCCCAGCAGAAGCTTCCACTCATATCAGCATTTTTCTGTGATTCTCACATGAACTAAACATAAAAAGCTGAAGCCAACCTCAGAGTTCCCCGTAGTGAGGAAGAGTTTCCTCTGAGCCACAGCTGAGTTTGATGCGTCCACAAAGGAAGACTGACGGGAGGACAGACTCTGGGAGAAAGGCAGATATTAAAAGATATGAATACAAAGTACGCTGCAACAAACAGGACAGCAGATTATGAAGAGCGGTTAGACCTTCATGTGTCAGTCATTGAAATGTGATCAAAGTTACCTGTTTGACATCCTGATAGAAGAAAATCAGCTTCTTGGATCCGTTTGCAGCAAAGAATTCATGGATCAGACTGAACTGGAAGAATCAGACATTAATGACTCAAAGGTTCAACTCTGAGGAAGGATCACGTCTCTGAACTTACTCTGTCATCAGAGACGATGGCGTCTTCCACCGCCGCCTCCTCCAGGCTGCCGGCGTCGGCCAGCCTGCTCATCAGGTATTTATGTCGGGCATCCAGAGCTGCCCGCCGTTCCTCCTTCACGGCTCTCGCCTGTTTGGCTACTTCTCTCCTCGCCTCATTGGACAGCAGCATCGTCCTTTTACCAGACACCTGGAGAAACATCAGCTCAGTCTACAGACGCAGAGACCAGTGAGAGCTTGGCCCAAACATCTGCAGGTTTCTGAGGACCACGTTTGACCCTGACTGGAGGCATCGATTCTGAGTGTGACTGCCTAAACTGAGCTACTGTCCCCCCTCCACTGAGACGTTGTCCTGTGATGTGTCATGGGGGGAAGTGTTCCTCACGGTTGGACTCGTGAGAAGTTCAGTCAGTTTATTCAAACTTTAAAAAGACGCATTTTCAGTCTCTGGATTTCAGCAGAAACAAATGTGAACACAGCACTTTTTGATTGAGTATAAAAGGATGAAAGAGTCAGTGATCAGTAACATTGTTGCTGACTGATGCTGTTGTAGAGCTGTCTTTGGATCCTCACCTTCCTGGAAGCCTTCCCTGGATTGCTCATATATCATTAACTTGTTTGTGTTCAGTAGAATCAGGTGTTGTGGATGCAGGTCGTAGCTGTGTGAGGCCTGTACAGTCAGCGCTGTGTGAGCGCTGTGTAACGTTAGCTTAGACTTCTTTCTGTTGTTATCATCCTTCAGGTTAATGTTGTTTTCATTATGCATCACAGGAAGTGTGGGTGGCTGTTAGCCTCACAGCTCATGGAGAGTTGCTGCTGCTCTGCCTCCTTTTTGATGTTTCTGCTCTTTGTGGCTTTGTGTTACTTTGTGTCGTGTCTGAAACAAAGTGAGTCCATGTTACTAACTGTAGTCGGCTCTCTGTCTCGTGCACAGCTGACTGTTGTCTGAATGAAAGTGTTTTTGTACTTTGTGTAATCTGTTGGGTCTTTGAGCCCTTTTTAAACAGCATATGAGCCATATGTATGTGTGTATATGAAAGGTTGTTTGTAATACATCAAATTGTTGCTTATTCTAGAGCTGCTGCTGTGCCTGATTGGTCTACTCGCTCGAAACTGAAGGTTGACTTGATTCTTTTGGTTTTTTACATTTTGTCAATAAACCAACTTCTTTATGATTTGAACGGCGTCTCTGACGTGTCACAGGCCTGTCAGCTTTCTTGGTGATTGGTATAGATTTGAGCTTCATGCTCTGGCTGTTGTTGGGTTTTCCTCTTTCATATTAAAGCTTTTGTCCTACATTTGGCTCTAAAGTCTAATTCTAATCCCAGCACTGTGTCTGGGTGTGTGATGCTTGTTTTCCTGCTCTTTCTCATGAAACAGTCACAACATTCTCAGTCCAACTTTCACTCTTTGCTGCGTTTGCTGCAGCTGCAGTGAACATGGTGCCGTTTGCCTTTAAGAAAGTTGTGCACAAAGGCTTTTTCTCTAGCAGACAGCTGTGTGGCTAAAAGTCAGATCATTTTTTACCACCTCAGTCACACTGGACTGAAACAAGAGTGAAACTAGGAAGAATCAGAGTTTGTCCAGTGACTGCACTGATTTTCTTCATATTCACAAACTGATTCTAAGTAGTTGCATCAGCTAATCACCCGGACACTGAGCGTCCAACACGCTCCCTGAAGGGAAACGATTACATCCTCCAAACAATCACAATCTGTCTCTGAACGACTGGAATTATTCTCTGATTTGTGAATAACTGGAATTTATCAATGCAGACACGTTGCCAACATGATGAAGTCAGTCTGAGTCGCATCTCTTTGGCTAACTTAACTCAAGTGGTTGCCGACTATTCTGGTTCTATTCCCATATAACAGCAGGGTTGCTGAGCACCTCTGTCACTCTGCACTTATGTTCCCAGTTCTCTTTTGTGGAGGAATTTTCCAGGAATTCCTGGGACCAGCTTTCCATGAGAGACCCGATCAGGAGCGACTGTCCTGGACACTCCCAGCATCACAGGGACTCACAAACCCGTCTACCACAGTGAGAAGACTGATGGTCACAGGCCCACATGTAGCTTTAGATCACACGTGTGCACTTCCTGTGGTCACTGCTGTAACTCTAGACTCACCGAGGGGCCAGTGGTTGGTGAGGCAGCAGCAGCTGAAGTCATGTGACTAATGGCTCTCAGCTTCTGTCCTCCTATTCGCCGGTGTCCTTCACCTGTCACACCTGGTCAAGAAAGAGTGAGAATGTTCAGAGCTTTAATGGAAAAGAATATTATTACATATAAAAGGCCTCTAACAAGTATTGCAGTGTTAATCAGGATGAAGTCCATCATGAACACTTCAGAGTGCTTCAGACAGTCGGTGTTTCATCCACAGAGCCTCCAGTCTGCATATCAAAGCATCCTGAGGAATGACAGTGAAGCCCGAGTTCCCCTCATTACATTCATGTGTGTGACTGTGAGGAAAAGGTGATTGTATGAACGTGTGTGAGCGAGTGAATGAGGCTTGTATCAGAGTGGAGATAATGTCAGCGGCACAAGCTGGACGCTGCAGGTGTCACATGTGAATCTGTGCATCAGTGTCTGCACCTTTGTGGAGGTGAAGCTCAGGAGGTTTGGATTTGTTCAAAGCTCTGTCTGCTCCATCTTTCTTTCCCTCAGGCCTCTCCAGATCAGGAAGGAGGTCCTGTTCTCCTTCTCCCTCCTGGATTTCTGGATCCAGGGAAGGATCAAAGTCTCTCAGCCCAGCATCAGAGCTTCTGGCTGGGGGAGGACTGGAAGTTTCAGCTGGAGGCTGAGAGCCTGGATCTGCCATCTGAGTCACAATTCAAATATTCTCAGTAATCTCAAAAAGCAACAGAAAGGTGCCATTTTCATGAGCAGTGGGTTATCCAGCAGTTTGATTCATGTCAGCAGCATTTAGTTTGTAACTGCTGACTCACCTCTGGCTGTGTCCTGCTCTCAGGGTCACAGTGGACACTGTACCTTTGACCGAAGCTGCAAAGACAGTCAGCAGGGGTCTGGATGCATTCAGCACCACGTCCTTGTTGGGCAGACACCTTCAGTGACAGGACAGACAGTCCAAAGTAAGGAGACGTGGGACACAGTGAAGACACAGAAACAGAAACCAGAACTATAATCACAAAACAAACTCAGAAACATAAAGAGTGAATCAGCTGATTCAGTGTTTGTGACAAAAACATGGATCCTGGTTAATAACTTTTATTTGTTTGTTTCTGTATTATTTTGTGTATCGTTCTTATGAGCTGTTGTTTTGTCAGTGAAATATTATTTCATTGTTTTAAGCTTTTTGTTGACTTTGAAGTGCTTAAGTTGATATTTTTGAACATTTAATTTGTTCGATTATTGTCGAGTCGATAAAACTGTCAAACGCACAGCTGCTTCCAGCACGGCCGGAGGAGAGGTGGCCGAGCAGACGCACAACACACACAGCTCACAGGTTTGCATTTCTAGATATTGCAGATGTTGCAGAAATTGAGAGTAAAGAACTCAGAGATCCAGCGCTGTCTCCTGCCCCTTATTTATACACCACAACACAACGACAGGCGTAACTCACACAAACGGGTAACATGAGGCTCAGATGCTTTGGACGTGTTCACATATACTGGACACAGAATGATGAAGATGGAGCTGCAGGAAGGAGGAAAAGAGGAAAAACACAGAAAAGATTCACAGATGTGGTGAAAAAGGACACGACAGCTTCTGTTTGTTAGTTTGGTTTTTCTTTATTTGGTAAAGATTCAGAAATAAAGAGAAGATCACATGTTTGAATATTATATTAACGTTCTGTAATTACAACAAGTTGTAAAATCTTTCCAGAGTGAGACAGAGACTGTGCAGAGACTGTAGAAGGACAGAGCAGCAGCAGAGCAGTCCAGATACACTGATGATCCTCTGTCAGATCCAGAGGGACACACAGGGCTGATGCTGGACTCTACATTGTGTCTGACAGTGGAGCTGTTCTCAGAGCAGTTCACTCTGCAGCACTGACAGTCATCTGCACTTCATTCCTCTGTCAGTCACTGCTGGATGAAGCTCTCCTCTCCACCTCCCAGTAACATGGCCCAGTCAGAGCGTCTCTACACACAAGCTGCTGCTGCTTCAACCTCTCTGGATCATCAGGACACAGCTGCTCCTCTCTCAGCACACACACCGTCCTGTTTACCATCATGGCCTCCACCTGCAGAGAGAAGGAGGAAGAGCAGAGGAGATAAACGAGTGTTTCCAGAGACTCTTCATCAGCTGTCAGTCAGTGATGCAGCACATCCAGTATAAAGAGCAGCAGGGACGTCAGTGCTGGGACTGTACTAGGACTCATTGTTGCTTCACTTTTTCTAATCTTTGGATTTTTATTGAAGTTGCTGAAAATGTTTTTCCCTCCTAGTTTGAGTTTGGACTTTCATTCATTAGAAGAACCTTGGTGTGTCCACTCTGAGCTCTGTAGGAACCCCAACAACAAGCCCAACAATCCAGATGGACGGTTCCAGCTGTTAACTGGAGGAATTCCATCCAAACATCTGCTCTCACTAAATTCTTCCTCACCTACAGACTGTGTTCTTCACTGCTTTAAACTTGGAAATCAATGCAGTCATTGGTCTGCGTGCTGCTTTGTTCAGAGAGCTGATTGGCTGTTGACAGTGTTTGATCAGAGCGTGTCAGCCGTTACTATGGTGACCATAAAGGTGAGAAACAGGAAGTGTTTGTGTCCAATCCTGAAGCCTGTCACCGTTCTCCTCTCACAGCTTCACTGAGAAGCTGCAGCTTTACAGGAAACACTGGATCTTTGTTTCATACTGACTGTGTTTAGTACAATACTGCTGACAGCACCACCCACTCACTCCATCACTCTACTGACCTCAGAGTCTCCAGTCTGTAGTCTGGACTCTGCTGAAGATCAGACAGCTGCTTCACATCTGGATCCTTCAGGTTGTCATTGTATCTCAGGTCCAGCTGTCTCAGATGGGAGGGGTTGGACTTCAGTGCTGCTGCCAGATAATCACAGCTGATCTTTGTCAAACCACAGCCCCACAATCTGTATAAAGAATGAAAGATGTAAGTTTATTAGACAAAGTGCTTGAAATCATTCAGTGTTTCATCATCTGTTCAGAGCTGAAGAAGGTTCAGAATGTAGAAGTTTAGAAAATGGAAACTCCAAACAGCTGAAGCCAACAGGAAGCAGCTTCAAACAGGAAACTGTGCAGAGTTTCAGACTATATGTCCTGATGCAGCCAGTTGGATTTTGGAGATTTGAATCTCTGTTCTGTGACTAAGTCCTTGAATCATTTCTTCCAGTTGGTCCAACAAGACAGACTAAGTATTGGACATGTGTTGTGGCTCCATCAGGGGAGCTTCTAAATGTGATGTGATGGCCCCTCTGGGTCTGTCAGGTCACAGCACTGAAGAGAGCTCAAACTGGGCACACAGTTGTTCCAGTCTGGACCAAAGACTCTATACTGGGACTGAGGGACTGCTTTGACTGCACCCACTGGGACTTTTTAAAGGCTCATGTTCTCACTTAGATCATCGATTTCTACTGACATTTCTTTCTGGGAAAAATGGGGATTACTTTGGAAACAGGAAGTATTTTCCCCAATAAGCAGCCCTGGATTAGTAAATCACTCCAACATGTTCTCAGGCAGAAGAAGCTGTCTTGTTATGAGGGAGAGAAGAAAAAGATTGAGGCACAGAAACCTGTTGAAAGAGAGATAAAGCAGCTAAAATCAGGTGTAAAAGTAAAGCAGAGGATGAGCTGAATAAAGGACACTCAAGGCTGGCTTGGAAAGGAATGAAGTCCATGGTGGGGATGCAGAACAAGGAGCAAAGATGAATGTGATGCTGAATGAGCAGAAGACTTGGACTCATTTGATTCCAGCTTTGATATCATTGATTTCAATGAAGAGCTTTGTGATTGTAGCAAAGGGCTGGTAGCTCTGAGAGTCCCACTGATGAGGTGTTTGTGTGGAAATCTCTTAGTGGGACCAAAGAGAGAAAAAGCCCTGGTCCTGATGCTGTGGGAGGGAAATGATTGAAGTGTGCTGTGAGGAACTGACTGGGAGATTTTCACACATTTTCCAGTCCTCCTTGGAACAACAGGAAGTTCCCAGCATATGGAAACAAAGGTTAAGTGTCCTATGGCACTCAGTGATGATGGTGCTGTGGCCCCACCACCTCCACCTCTTTGTAAAGGAACTAACTGTAATCTGAAGCTTCAAATGGAACTAAGACTTCCTCCACTAGGTGGCAGTGTCTGATGAGAAAGTGTTAGTGGAGCTGGCCTGGAGTCAGAAACAGGAAGATGCAGGATTTGGGCTGAAATGGGCAAAAGTGGTTAGCACTAGTGCCTTAGAGCAAGAAGGTTGTAGGTTGAAGCTTGTTGGTCAGCTGGGCCTTTCTGTGGAGGTTGGATGTTCTCCCACAGTCCAATGAAATGCTGCTTAGGTTCATTGGTGCTTCTACATTGGCTGTAGGTGTGGATGTGAGGGAGTGCTTCTCTGTCTCTCTCTGTTGGCCCTGTGATGGACTGCTCACCTGTGCAGGTGGACCACGCCTCTTGCCCTATGACAGCTAGGGCACAGGCTGCAGCCCTGTGAGCCTAAGCTGAATAAACAGTTAGCAAAAATGATCCATAGATGGCCTGAAATCCCCCAGTTAGCAGTTTGGTAGATAGCTATGACATGCTAATCCCATCCAGCAGCTGTATTCTACCTGTAAGCTGATCCCTGCTGAGCCAAAGCACTTTTTCATATGCAAATTACAACCTTTAATAGAAACCTATTGGTCAGCATCTTATTAGCCTGCTGTTAGCTTCATTCCACAGAAAACTGAGAGAAACTAACAGAGTTGATAAAGAATAAAGAGAAATGTGCTGATTTAAAGCCTTTGAAGTGCTTCAGATGATCTCTGTCCACTTCTGTCCACTCATTCATTCATGTAAGCTTTCTAATGCAGCTTTGATCTTCACAGTCTGCTTGATGAAACTCATTCTAACCCTGAATGTCAGAGTGTTCCTCCTTCTCTTTCCCATCATTCATGCAGGCAGTGGAGGAGATTTGGATGTTGGACTGTGTTTTGGATGATGTGTGTATGTTTGTGTTGGACTGCTGTCTGTAAAGCAAACGCACATTTTGCTTTGGATTTCAGTGTCAGACAGACTTTAAGGTGCAATGAAGAGTTTGAGAGTTTCACAGTGAATTTTCCAGTGGAGGATTTTTCTTCTTCTGTGAAGGTTTGAAATGTGAACATTGTTCTGCTGCAGTCAATGGACTAAACCAGAGAAGAAGAAAACAGACTTTACCATGAAGATCCTCAGTGTGGATCAGTATAATATCAGCCTGATGTCTGCAGTTTAGTGTCAGCACAACTTTCACATCATATTCATCTCAGCACAACTAAAACATGCTGACTGACCCCAGAGTTTCAAGTTTACATCCTGGACTCTCCAGTAAACCACACAGATGCTTCACTCCTGGATCCTTCAGCTTGTAGTTCCTGCTCAGCTCCAGCTGTCTCAGATGGGAGGGGTTGGACTTCAGTGCTGCTGCCAGATAATCACAGCTGATCTCTGACAAACCACAGTTCTTCAATCTGTATAAAGAATGAAAGATGTAAGTTTATTAGACAAAGTGCTTGAAATCACTCAGTGTTTCATCATCTGTTCAGAGCTGAAGAAGGTTCAGAATGTAGAAGTTTAGAAAATGGAAACTCCAAACAGCTGAAGCCAACAGGAAGCAGCTTCAAAGAAACACAACAAGAGAAAAAACTCTGAATGTTTCACATTAAAGTCGTACATTTCTCATAAAAACAGGACAAAGACTTGAAAAAGTCGTGTTTTTCCTTCCAGGAACCACATGGCTTCACTTTTAAAGGTGAAGTGTGACAGAAATGGACATATTTGAAGTCCAACACCTTTTTCCAGTCACATTATTAAAGCAGACAAACTACAAGCTCATTTTCATTCCAACAAGTCATCTTCTGACCTGGACTAACAACACTGGTCTCTATGTGCAGCTGGCTGTGAGACCAGTGCTCAGGGAGCGTCTACAAAGTGCAACACTGAAAGAACATCACACACTCATTTGCTTCCAGCACTTTCACACAAACATCTACTGTCATTATTGTCACCAAACTCTGTGGATCCTTTATTGCAAATTCAAATGGGATCAAATGGTCAGACAAAAGAGGGTTATGAGGAAATATGATGAAATGTTGTGTATTAGCAGCAAGTTATTGAATCATTTTCCTCAGAAACCAAACAAAATGATTGACAAACATGTTTTTACAAACTCAGTGTTGGACTTGGATCAGCAGGATAAGCTGATGTTTAAAGGCATTTGAGTCTCGCTGTATGAGAGTCCAGTTCTTACTCAATATTTATGGATGAATGAAACAGAGACTGCAGCAAACAGAGACTGCAGCGTGTTGTGCGCTCTGCTGAGAAGGTGATTGGCTGCAGACTCCCATCTCTGCAGGACCCGTACACCTCCAGGACACTGGGGCGTGCAGCTCGGATCTCAGCTGACCCTTCTCACCCTGGACACAGTCTGTTTGACCTGCTCCCCTCAGGCAGGAGGCTCCGGTCCATTCGCACCAGAACCTCTCGCCATAAGAACAGTTTCTTCCCCTCTGCTGTCGGACACATGAACAATAACCATATGACTGTTCCCATCACTAACACATGACCCTACGCTGTGTTCACTGCATCATTCCATGTTTGGCACTGATCACCACCTGCACTCATGTATATATCTTTCAACGTAGCACTCTTAGTTCTTATTCTCATGTATATATCTCATGTATATCTCATGCACATATCTTCCCACGTAGCACTTTTAATTCTTATCCCTACTTTTATTTTTTTCCATGTCTATTTAAGTGCTATTTATGACACTATGTTTGCACTGAAGCACCGCAGCAATTTCCTAATGTTGTAAACCTGCTCAACATTTGGCAATAAACCCCATTCTGATTCTGATTCTGATTCTGATGATGTTCTTTCAGTGTTGCACTTTGTAGACGCTCCCTGAGCCTCACAGCCAGCTGCACATGGACCAGCTGACATTACCCAGCATTAGAGGCGGCTGTAAAAAATTCATGTTCCCATTTAAATGGTTTTAATTTGAATAAAACGATGTTGATTCATTCAATCCTGAATCGATGTTTAATATAAATGTATTTTGCCAGAATCTCAGGTTAAAGCTCACAAACTATTTCAACAAGCAGCAAACAGCTAAAACAGTAAATGAGAGCAGCTAAACACACAAAGATGGAAACACAGAGCGTGGATCGTTCACTCGACGGCACGTACACGGACACGCCGTCGGGGCTGAAAGTGGACAGCTCACAGATCCTGAAGCTGCAGGTTTCATCTGTCTCCAACCAAAACTGAGTGAAGCAGCAGAAAAAGAAGATCCAAACTCTGCTTCACGTTTGATCAATATGCTCATGAATTCTCTCTGACTTTGGCTGTTCCTGCCTGCACAGCTCTCTCTCTCTCAGTGTACTCCAAGAACAGCTTCAAACATCTGTTTCTGCATCATTCACTGTTTATTAGCCACCAGTCTGCTGTTGTGTTCAGTGCTGTCGGCCTCTGACAGTAAAGCCTCATTTCTGCTGTTCCATGGAAACTTTTTAAAATGATGACAGATTACAAACTCTCAGCTGTGTCTGTAATCAAACCTCTGTAACTTTGCTTCACTTCAGCAGCATCAGCTCATGTTCACATGTTGCTTCATGGTTTGCTTCAGTTTTTGATCGACTGCAGAATATTTTGAAGGTTATCTGCTATAAAAAGCCAGAAGAGGAAAATCTGCTTCATGTGTTTCTGTTTGATCCTCAGTGACTTTGACACAAAGGCCTCTGCTGTGATGATCACACCTCTGATCAAGTCTCACAGTGTCACAACTGATAAATGATCAGAGTTAGAATATTTCTGACTGTCTGCTGTGTGCCGTGACCTTTGACCTGCTAAAGACAGTCAGCTGTGGATTATTCATTGTTGTGTCTGATACTTAGAACTGTGAGGAAGAAGCTACACAGTTAATCAGGGTCCCCTCTCTCTGAATCAGGAAAGGTGGGCAGGCCGCGTGTGGGCCGCGGGCCATACGTTGAGTATCACTGTTTGAAATGTGAACATTGTTCTGCTGCAGTCAATGGACTAAACCAGAGAAGAAGAAAACAGACTTTACCATGAAGATCCTCAGTGTGGATCAGTATAATATCAGCCTGATGTCTGCAGTTTAGTGTCAGCACAACTTTCACATCATATTCATCTCAGCACAACTAAAACATGCTGACTGACCTCAGAGTTTCAAGTTTACATCCTGGACTCTCCAGGAAACCACACAGATGCTTCACTCCTGGATCCTTCAGCTTGTAGTTCCTGCTCAGGTCCAGCTGTCTCAGATGGGAGGGGTTGGACTTCAGTACTGCTGCCAGATAATCACAGCTGATCTCTGACAAACCACAGCTCTCCAATCTGTATGAAGAATGAAAGATGTAAGTTTATTAGACAAAGTGCTTGAAATCATTCAGTGTTTCATCATCTGTTCAGAGCTGAAGAAGGTTCAGAATGTAGAAGTTTAGAAAATGGAAACTCCAAACAGCTGAAGCCAACAGGAAGCAGCTTCAAAGAAACACAACAAGAGAAAAAACTCTGAATGTTTCACATTAAAGTCGTACATTTCTCATAAAAACAGGACAAAGACTTGAAAAAGTCGTGTTTTTCCTTCCAGGAACCACATGGCTTCACTTTTAAAGGTGAAGTGTGACAGAAATGGACATATTTGAAGTCCAACACCTTTTTCCAGTCACATTATTAAAGCAGACAAACTACAAGCTCATTTTCATTCCAACAAGTCATCTTCTGACCTGGACTAACAACACTGGTCTCTATGTGCAGCTGGCTGTGAGACCAGTGCTCAGGGAGCGTCTACAAAGTGCAACACTGAAAGAACATCACACACTCATTTGCTTCCAGCACTTTCACACAAACATCTACTGTCATTATTGTCACCAAACTCTGTGGATCCTTTATTGCAAATTCAAATGGGATCAAATGGTCAGACAAAAGAGGGTTATGAGGAAATATGATGAAATGTTGTGTATTAGCAGCAAGTTATTGAATCTTTTTCCTCAGAAACCAAACAAAATGATTGACAAACATGTTTTTACAAACTCAGTGTTGGACTTGGATCAGCAGGATAAGCTGATGTTTAAAGGCATTTGAGTCTCGCTGTATGAGAGTCCAGTTCTTACTCAATATTTATGGATGATGTTCTTTCAGTGTTGCACTTTGTAGACGCTCCCTGAGCCTCACAGCCAGCTGCACATGGACCAGCTGACATTACCCAGCATTAGAGGCGGCTGTAAAAAATTCATGTTCCCATTTAAATGGTTTTAATTTGAATAAAACGATGTTGATTCATTCAATCCTGAATCGATGTTTAATATAAATGTATTTTTCCAGAATCTCAGGTTAAAGCTCACAAACTATTTCAACAAGCAGCAAACAGATAAAACAGTAAATGAGAGCAGCTAAACACACAAAGATGGAAACACAGAGCGTGGATCGTTCACTCGACGGCACGTACACGGACACGCCGTCGGGGCTGAAAGTGGACAGCTCACAGATCCTGAAGCTGCAGGTTTCATCTGTCTCCAACCAAAACTGAGTGAAGCAGCAGCAAAAGAAGATCCAAACTCTGCTTCACGTTTGATCAATATGCTCATGAATTCTCTCTGACTTTGGCTGTTCCTGCCTGCACAGCTCTCTCTCTCTCAGTGTACTCCAAGAACAGCTTCAAACATCTGTTTCTGCATCATTCACTGTTTATTAGCCACCAGTCTGCTGTTGTGTTCAGTGCTGTCGGCCTCTGACAGTAAAGCCTCATTTCTGCTGTTCCATGGAAACTTTTTAAAATGATGACAGATTACAAACTCTCAGCTGTGTCTGTAATCAAACCTCTGTAACTTTGCTTCACTTCAGCAGCATCAGCTCATGTTCACATGTTGCTTCATGGTTTGCTTCAGTTTTTGATCGACTGCAGAATATTTTGAAGGTTATCTGCTATAAAAAGCCAGAAGAGGAAAATCTGCTTCATGTGTTTCTGTTTGATCCTCAGTGACTTTGACACAAAGGCCTCTGCTGTGATGATCACACCTCTGATCAAGTCTCACAGTGTCACAACTGATAAATGATCAGAGTTAGAATATTTCTGACTGTCTGCTGTGTGCCGTGACCTTTGACCTGCTAAAGACAGTCAGCTGTGGATTATTCATTGTTGTGTCTGATACTTAGAACTGTGAGGAAGAAGCTACACAGTTAATCAGGGTCCCCTCTCTCTGAATCAGGAAAGGTGGGCAGGCCGCGTGTGGGCCGCGGGCCATACGTTGAGTATCACTGTTTGAAATGTGAACATTGTTCTGCTGCAGTCAATGGACTAAACCAGAGAAGAAGAAAACAGACTTTACCATGAAGATCCTCAGTGTGGATCAGTATAATATCAGCCTGATGTCTGCAGTTTAGTGTCAGCACAACTTTCACATCATATTCATCTCAGCACAACTAAAACATGCTGACTGACCTCAGAGTTTCAAATCGACATCGTGGATTCTCCAGGAAACCACACAGATGCTTCACTCCTGAATCCTTCAGGTTGCTGTAGGTTCCACTCAGGTCCACCTCTGTGGGATACGAGGGGTTGGACTTCAGCGCTGCTGCCAGATAATCAAGGCCAATATCTGACAAACCACAGACACTGTATAAAGAATGAAAGATGTAAGTTTATTAGACAAAGTGCTTGAAATCATTCAGTGTTTCATCATCTGTTCAGAGCTGAAGAAGGTTCAGAATGTAGAAGTTTAGAAAATGGAAACTCCAAACAGCTGAAGCCAACAGGAAGCAGCTTCAAACAAACACAACAAGAGAAAAAACTCTGAATGTTTCACATTAAAGTCGTACATTTCTCATAAAAACAGGACAAAGACTTGAAAAAGTCGTGTTTTTCCTTCCAGGAACCACATGGCTTCACTTTTAAAGGTGAAGTGTGACAGAAATGGACATATTTGAAGTCCAACACCTTTTTCCAGTCACATTATTAAAGCAGACAAACTACAAGCTCATTTTCATTCCAACAAGTCATCTTCTGACCTGGACTAACAACACTGGTCTCTATGTGCAGCTGGCTGTGAGACCAGTGCTCAGGGAGCGTCTACAAAGTGCAACACTGAAAGAACATCACACACTCATTTGCTTCCAGCACTTTCACACAAACATCTACTGTCATTATTCATGTTCCTGCTCCTGCCGTCCCATTTCACAAGCCTTGCACTTCCGGCCTTTGCGGTCTTTGAGTACGCGGCCCTTGAGGACCGTTAAGGCTTCAGACCCTGAATTGTGATACAGCCAGTGAGTACTTTCATAGGCTGCATCCTCCTGAGGACCCGGCCTTCACGGTCTATGTGGGCCGGGTCCTCCGAAGGTCGGGTAGGCCGGAAGTGCGAGGCTGTAATATCAGACGGTCTAGCCTTCTGATTAGCATCACCGCTGTCTCGGTGGAGTTTAATAACCTCGGCCGTCTGCTCCTTGCCATCTAAAATATAACAGGACACTGGTGGATGACGTCAGTGCGCACACACAGTGTTCACACACATCTTCAACCTTTCCCTCTCTCTGTCTGTAGTCCCAGCCTTCTTCAAAATGGCCACCATCGTCTCTGTACCCAAATCCTCCACCATCTCATCATTGAACTTCTGGCGACCTGTAGCCCTGACCCCCATTGTGAGCAAATGCTTCGAGAAGCTGGTCAGGGACTTCATCTGCTCTGCACTACCCGACTCACTGGACCCTCTACAATTTGCATACCGCCACAACAGGTCCACTGATGATGCCATAGCCCTGACACTACACACTGCCCTGTCACACCTGGAGAAGAGAGACACGTATGTGAGAATGCTGTTTGTAGATTACAGCTCAGTATTCAATACCATCGTTCCCTCAAAGCTGGACAGGAAACTGCAGGATCTAGGACTGAGCAGCTCCCTCTGCAGCTGGATTCTTAACTTCCTGTCTGACAGATGCCAAGTGGTCAGACTGGGCAGCATCAACTCATCCCCCATCACACTGAACACTGGTGCTCCACAGGGGTGTGTACTGAGCCCTCTCCTGTACTCACAGGAGAGGGCGGAGTACAGTTTGCGGACGACACTACAGTGGTGGGTCTTATCACCAAAGGTGATGAGACGGCTTACAGGGAGGAGGTCAGCGCCCTGACCCACCGGTGTCAAGACAACCATCTCACCCTCAACGTCGCAAAGACAAAGGAGTTGATAGTGGACTTCCGGAGGTGCAGAGAAGTACACACCCCATCACCATCAATGGTGCTGCTGTGGAGAGTGAGCAGCTTCCGCTTCCTTGGTGTACATCTGGCTGACGATCTTACGTGGTCAGTACTAGGGCTGCACGATTTTGCATAAAATGAGAATCACGATTTTTTTGCTTAGAATTGAGATCACGATTCTCTCACGATTTTCTTTTCCAGTATAAATATTTATTGCGCTTATTAACTGCACATCAACTTCGTAACAGTTGAGACTGAACATAAAAACAATAAATAAACATAAAAACAACAAATGTCTCACGTTTTGTTGTTGCCGCAAAATGTTGTACTGCTTGAAATTCCGTCTCCACCGTTGCTCCACACTGCGTGTATAGAGCAGGTAGTGCAACAATAGAAAAATAGTTGCGGGACGGCACTGTGTAGCGTTTGTCTAGGGTGTTGATCATTTTCCTAAATCCCTCGTTTTGCACAGTGTTGATGGGAGCCATATCTTTGGTCAGGTGATAAGTGATAGCCTCCCTAATTTCTTTGTGCCTGCGGGAGTTCGACGTGTATAGGGAAGCGCTGTATAAGGTTCCCGTTATTGATGTTTGGGTTGTTGACCGGGACGGATTTTCTCCTGTTACTTTCGTCATCCCTGACGTGCTCTCCGTGGTTTTTTCCCTGCTAATTTTCGCAGCCAGCTTCTGTACCACGTGGTATAAGGCTCCGCCCTTGTCATTTGTTGAGCAGGAAGAGTGAGCGCTTGTTTTCATGCAGATTACGTCCCGGATCTAAATGCGGTACAATCGTCGTCGTCTTTTCTCTCTCTCTTTTTTTTAAAATCGTTGTAATTTGGAAATGAGATCGCACATAAGTATGAATTGAGATCGCGATTTTCTAACAATTAATCATGCAGCCCTAGTCAGGACACATAAACAAAACAGTGAAGAAGGCGCAGCAGCGCCTCTTCTTTGTCAGGAGACTGAAAAGATTCGGCATGAGCCCCCGCATCCTCAGGACCTTCTATCGCTTTGCCATTGAGAGCATCCTCACCGGATGCATCACCACCTGGTACGGCAACAGCACCGCTTACAACCGCAAAGCTCTCCAGCGAGTAGTGCGGTGCTCTGAACGGATAATTGGAGGTGAGCTTCCCTCCCTCCAAGACATCTACAGGAAGCGCTGCCTGAGGAAAGCGGGGAGGACCATCAAGGACTCCAGTCCCCCCAGCCATCAACTGTTCAGACTACTTCCATCAGGAAGGAGGTTCTGCAGCATCCGGTCCCCAACCAGCAGACTGAGAGACAGCTTTTTCCACCAGGCCATCAGACTGCTGGACACTTCATAGACACCTCACCTTCACTACTGGAACTTCAACATTATGCACTCCACACTGTATATAAATGCCACTTGTTTTGCACATGTCCAACTACCAACCTCTGTATATTTTATTTTATTGTTTACTCTATTTAATTTCCATATAACTCTCAGATTTAGCCGTTCTTCTATTTTGCTTGTTCTTATGTTATTGTATTTTTGCACACCTCTGTTGCTTGTGAAGCTCACACACAAGAATTTCACTCGCATGTACTGTACCAGTGTACCTGCACATGTGATGTGACAGTCAAAGTGATTTGATTTCAGCCGCCATAACCCCCGCAGTACACTGACTTCATTTACTGAGGTTATATTCATCAGGTTTTTATTTCCTGATGTTCGTATGTGTCCTGCGTGTTTCAGTCGCCAATTCTGAATTATAACTAACATAAAAACATGTTTAAGGAGGAGAGAAAGCAAATAAATCCGATTAACATCTGATCTTTGTGTTTTTGTTCAGTAATCAGCGTGACCTGCGTATAAACGCATAAAAGAGATAACGTTGGTGTTTCATGTAGTAACTGCTGGCTTTAACTGTACAAAGGTTGTTCGACACTATGACACACATACAGACTTCATGATGTTCGGCTAATATTTTAATTGTGAATATTAATCACGAGGGTAAACGGCCCTGTACACCACGGAGCGAGGTCAGCATGTCCACGATATCTTCAGCTCTCTGAGTTAACCCAGAGTTTCCCAGCTGACTAATCTAACTGTCATCTACGAATATGTCACGGCTCATATCAATATGATTTTACAGAAAATCATCCTTTTTACTGCCAACTATTCCAGAGACGTGAAAATCTACAGCATAAAGAACAAAAAATATAGCAGTCTAACGCAACACTGTAACAGAGATGAACCGTCTGTTTGTCGCAGATCAAAGTGGAATGAATGTGATTGGTTGAACACGTGTCCGTGATCTGTGTTTTCTGCATTTTCATCAGCGTAAGAGACTCAGCAGCAGATTAGAATAACATTTATACGTTTAATAAATCATAAATCATACACAAAACGATCAAACCTGTTCTGACAGTTTGAGTTTGTGTTCCCTCAGCTGCAGACTCGCTGCTGTTTAAATGTTTGAGAGGAAGATTAGATATAAACAAACGTCAAACATAGACTCAGTCTGCGTTCACATTTGATATGAGGCCAGCACGTACAGTGGCTGTGTCCTGTTTTAAGATCGTATATGTAAAATTGTTGTCTGACCTGGAGTCCGTGGTTACCATGGTTACTGCATAAGCAGCTGTAATGTAAACAGCTGGCACAGCGGAAACCTACCGGCGACATGAGGTTTGTCATTGCAACAGAACTGTCTGAATGGTTAACTGACGTTAACTTGGATAAATTATAGTTAAGCAGTCTCACAGATAACACCCACGGAGCTGTGTGACTGTTCACCACTACACTGAAATCAGCAGGCTATTACTGAAATACACGTGCTATCCGGTTGTTCAGTGATGACGCGACGAATCCTACTTCCGGGCCTAAAGTAGTCTGCGTTTAATATGGCTTTTGTGTTGTTAACATGTTTAATGTTATGTATTTTCTTCTATTTGATCTCAAAAAGCTCCTAAAACAGTCAGCGACCACTGTTGACCTCCCTCGGCTTTTATTACCGCTAATCATTTATTTAAGCTCAGTTTTTAAAACCTTAGGATGTAGCTACAGCCCAGCCCATGCAGCAGTATATGAATGACTAACCTCGTATTGTGGATGGATTATCTCAGTTGTTCTCCTGGCTGAAGTTTGGTCCTTTTACAGCATCCTGCCATGCGATTACATTTGTTCCTGACCACCGAGAACACTCACGTTAAATTTTATCGAGTGGAAAAAAAGTTAGCTTGTTTATATTATGCTAACATAGCTGTGTCGCTAGCGGTCACGTAGCACATCATTATATACCAGCTAGCCCAACTTCAGTAACCCTACAAACGTCACTGCTGTTTAGTTTTCTGTCTTCATTTATGCTGGAAGTGATAGCAGAGCTGTACGTTTTCATTTGTTTCCAAAACCCCGCAGTCAGGACATGCTATATTGTATTTAGATAGAAGCTAGCGAGCTAACTCCCTGCTAACTTCTAACTCCGTTAATTGTCATAAATTCCGTTTTCATGGATGCCTGGATGTTAAACTCAATTGTTACACCTGGTAGAGCAGAACGCTGATCATTTTATTAAAGATGAAAGACTTTAGACAGTTTTTCAACTCTCAGTAATCCCATAGTGATCGTTTGATATATGGACCTGCAGCGGAGTTTAGACCCAGACACGGCTAGTGACGTCAGACTGAACAACCGGATATCATAAACTATGATATAAATAGGGAGGTCCTATTAACATGTTTAGTTTTACAGGACACCTTCCTGCCTTTAGTCTCATTCATGAGCAGTATTAGTTTTCTTCTAACATCCAGAAGTCTGCATGATGTGTTTCATAGTTTCTAACAAGCCTTTGACAGGTAAACATAACATGACCGAAACACACACAAACAAACAAAAACAATCACACAAATTATATGTTAACCTCGTTTATTTTTAGTTAAGTAAACTCTAAAAATTCTAACAGATCGCTGGTGCTTAGAATACAGTTGAATAACTATTAAAAACCAGATGATGTAATATTTCTGCCCAGGTTGCAGTCTGAACACGCTGTTGCAAGCTCTGCTCCTCTCAGTGGAAATACGCTGTCTCTTTCCTCTTTGTATAAAAACATTTTAAAAGTCAGTTTAATCTCAAAATTCACTGTTAAATCCAAAACACACCAGATAAAGAAAAGCGAACGGTTCAGTCTAACACAGTGAACCATTAAACTTCAGTAAAACTATGAAGTTATGACGTCTTGATGCATTCTCAATCATCCAGGGAAGTAAGTGAAAAGGGAAAGACCATCTCTGAATCGAGGAGGAGCCTAAGGGTACATCTGTCACCATCTTACATGCTGTGATTGCAGCCGTTCCCCAACTCTCTGTGAATGGGACTCATGGACATTGATCAGTGGTTGTTGATCAATGGCTGTGACAGTTTGCATAATTCTGATTAATGAACTGACCTCCCAGCCCATTGTTCCTTCAGTGGGCTGGTTTCAGTCATTATGCAAATGTACTGTTTATAAGATTGAAACCTGCAGTCAGCTGAGACTGAAGAAGTCACCTGGATGATGACGAAACAAAACGCTACGTCCAGATGAACAGAATCAACTTTTGGAGACATGCAGTTTAACCTCAGCCAAACCGATTTGCTCAGTTGTAAATAAAACAGCGAAGTAAACGTGACCCGACAGACAGAACCTGAGTGAATTAAGTCCAGCGTTTAACCACTGAGAGCTAAAACTCAGCTGAGGTTTCAAAGCTGTGTGATTGGACATCAGCTGCTGATGAAGTTGGTTCGCCTATAAAGTGCTCTGTAGGGAAACAAGCTTCAGCAGCTCTGCGCTCGGGGAAAAACACTATATTTACTTATCTTGTGCAGAAAAATGCACTGACATTGCGTTATATCGAGCACCGGCTGCCCAGTTAAACTGTGACTATCACCAGGTCACGTGGGCGCGTTTCTTGAATTAGCAGCTAAACAGCTGACAGGTGAGGAGGAGGATGCATGCAGGTAAACTGAGGGCCTGTTGAGCTGATCGCTGGTGTCCTGAGAAACACGTCAGCTCGTTCTTTATGTTACAGAAGCACAGAGACACAAGGCGGAAAAAGACGGTGAAAATGAGAATCTGCAAATGCAACATGTGGAACACGGACAGTGGAATATGTAAACAAACTGGGTAACGTAACCCCCCCCCAAAAAAACCCCAAAAACAGTTAAGCTGGAACACCGGGGCTGTGAGCTCGGTGCTCTCTGTCAGCTGACTGTTAGCAGAGCGAGTGAAATCTCTGAAAACATCTGAGCACTTTTGCAAACACGTTCTATGTTGACAACCTGACCAGACGTGTGAAGATTACGCTGCGACAGTCGCGGCTAAAACACTGTTAAAAGTGTAGTTGGTGACAGAAAAACAGGATATTTTATAACTTTACACCACCATTGCTGACGGTGATTTGAAATGCATTCTGGGATACCTGGCTGCCCCAAGGCCACACAAGCAATCGATTATCTAGGATCGACCTGTCTTGACTTACTTTGCACGGCAACCAATCAAATGCTAGAGAAGCTGCAGTGGCAGCGTTAACCCCGCCCACTTAGTTTGATGGGTGAGGCTGACAGATAAAATGATTTCAAGTTGAGACATGAAGGGGACAAAAGTGCCAAAATGAATTAAATAAATACATCATTAAATAATTAATTAAAACTGTCAATACTTATTTAAATGTGTTGTAAATATTTATTTAATTAATTATTTCCAATTTTAATTAATTATTGCCACATTTAATTAATTATTTAATGGTGTATTTAATTATTTCATTATGGCAGTCCTGGCGTTCCACAGCACCGTGCCATAAGGCAAAAGTGATAACTGGCTCGGGGACCAGGTCCCCAGATCTTAATCCAATTGAGAATTTGTGGTCAATCCTCAAGAGGCGGGTGGAGGAAACAAAAACCCACTAATTCTGACAAACTCCAAGAAGTGATTATGACAGAATGGGTTGCTGTCAGTCAGGATTTGACTGAGAGCACGCCCAGTCGAATTGCAGAGGTCCTGAAAAAGAAGGGCCAACACTGCAAATACTGACTGTTTGCATAAATGTCATGTAATTGTCAATAAAAGCCTTTGAAACGTATGAAGTGCTTGTCATTATATTTCAGTACATCACAGACACAACTGAAACAAAGATCTAAAAGCAGTTTAGCAGCAAACTTTGTGAAAACTAATATTTGTGTCATTCTCAAAACTTTTTGGCCACGACTGTACTTTCTTCTCACATGTCCATCACTCCTACTCTCGCCTGGATTATTTTTTGGTCAGCAGCTCACTGCTGAGTGACATCTCAGACACTGAGATGAAGACTTTGTTAAATATTTTTAAAAAAGAGTGGACTTAGGAAATACTGAACAAAATACCCCAAAAATTTGAACACAGTAACAAATTTGGTTGATTTTTAGCTAACCAGTTAAAAATAAATAAAGAAAAAACAACTATATGTGCTGTTAAAGATGATCTGGGAACACAATGTATGACCTGAAAGAATGAACAACATTTTTAGGGATTTCTATGAAACTTTATATTCACCACAAATAAACGCGTCTAAAAAAAGACATTTATTAGTTTCTTGACAGCGTAACTCTTCCAAAATTACTAGACAGTCAAGCAATGTCAGTGGATTCACCAGGTGACGCCGGGTGAACTCCAGGAAGCCCTGATAAGTATGCCCAATAATAAGGCTCCAGGTCCAGATGGCAGAATTCTACAAAGAATTCTGGACGATTCTGGCACCAGTTTTTTACAGAACATTGTTGGAAATCAAAGAAAAGGGCAGAAAAGGGCAGACTTCCATCAAATATGAATTCTGCAAACATTAGTCTCCTGCTAAAACCAGGCAAAGACCCTGTACATCCCTCAAGCTATCGTCCAATATCACTTATAAATGTAGACCTTAAAATAATCTGCAAAGCTCTCTCAAAGAGATTAGAGAAAATAACCTCCCTCTTAATTCATCCTGACCAAACTGGTTTCATAAAAGGTAGGCACTCATCAACAAATACACGTAGATTACTTAGTTTCATAGACTACTCATGCAGTAAAAACATCGAAACTACAATATTTTCTTTAGATGCAGAAAAAACGTTTGACAGAGTTAACTGGAAATGTTTATTTCCAACTTTACACAAATTTGGTTTTGGAAACTCTTTCAAAAATATTACACAACAGCTTGTGTCAGAACAAATGACCAAACATCCTCCAGCTTCTGCATTTCTGAATAACAAATCTTGGACTCACCGAGCCTTTCTGCAGTTCCTCACAGCTGGAATCAGTCTCTGTCGTCCCTCTGCTGATGTGTTGTACTTCTGCAGGTCCAACTCATCCAGAACCTCCTCTGACATCTGCAGCATGAAGGCCAGAGCTGAGCACTGGATCATAGTGAGTTTCTTCTTTGATCTGTTCTCTGACTTCAGGAACTCTTGGATCTCCTGGTGTAATGAGAGGTCGTTAATCTCCATCAGACAGTGGAAGATGTTGATGCTTCTGTCAGGAGAGATTTTAAGCTTCTTGTTATTCTTCAGGTTCTTGATGACACTCTGGATGGTTTCTGGACTGTTCTCTGTCTGACCCAGCAGACCTCCTAAGAGTCTCTGGTTGGACTCCAGACAGAGGCCATGAAGGAAGCGAACAAACAGGTCCAGACGACCATTTTTACTCCTGAAGGATTTTGTTAGTGTTTCCATCAAAAAATCATCCAGAGATGACTCTTTGTATTTTTTTCCCAGGAAGTCCTTCAGCACCTCTGACTTCCTGTTGGTGAAACAGTGGAACATGTAGACTGCAGCCAGAAACTCCTGGATGCTCAGATGAACAAAGCAGTAGACTGGTTTCTGGAAGATCACACACTCTCTTTTGAAGATCTCTGTACAAACTCCTGAGTACACCGAGGCCTCTGTCACATCCAGACCACACTGCTCCAGGTCTTCTTGGTAGAACATGATGTTTCCTTTCTCCAGATGTTCAAACGCCAGCCTCCCCAGCTTCAGAAGAACTTCCCTGTCAGCCTCCGTCAGCTCCTGTGGACTCGTCTCATGTCCCTCGTGGTACTTGTTCTTCTTCCTCTTTGTCTGAACCAGCAGGAAGTGTGAGTACATGTCAGTCAGGGTCTTGGGCAGCTCTCCTCTCTGCTCTGTAGTCAACATGTGCTCCAGAACTGTAGCAGTGATCCAGCAGAAGACTGGGATACTACACATGATGTGGAGGCTCCTGGATGTCTTCATGTGGGAGATGATTCTGCTGGACAGCTCTTCATCACTGAATCTCCTCCTGAAGTACTCCTCCTTCTGGGCGTCAGTGAAGCCTCGTACTTCTGTTAGCCTGTCAACACATGTAGGAGGGATCTGATTGGCTGCTGCAGGTCGGGAAGTTATCCAGACGAGAGCCGAGGGAAGCAGATTCCCCTGGATGAGGTTTGTCAGCAGCTGGCTGACTGATGACTTCTGTGTGACATCAGACAGCAGCTTCCTGTTGGTGAAATCCAATGAAAGTCTGCTTTCATCCAGGCCGTCAAAGATGAACAAAAGCTGAGAGACAGCCAGCTTCTCTGCTGTGACCTTCTGTAATGTTGGATGGAAAACATGGAGCAGCTCCAGAAGACTGTACTGCTCCTCTCTGATCAGGTTCAGCTCCCTGAATGAAAGCAGAACCACCACACTGACATGTTGGTTCTCCAAGCCCTCTGCCCAGTCCAGAGTGAACTTCTGCACTGAGAAGGTTTTTCCAACACCAGCCACGCCGTTGGTCAGAACCACTCTGATGGGTCTCTGTTGGTCAGGTAAGGCTTTAAAGATGTCCTGGCACCTGATTGGAGTGTCATGGAGGGCGTCCATCTTGGAAGCTGTCTCCAGCTGCCTCACCTCATGTTGGCTATGAACCTCTTCACTCTGTCCCTCTGTGATGTAGAGCTCAGTGTAGATCCTGTTGAGGAGGGTTCTACTTCCTGTTTCATCACTTCCTTCAGTCACACGTTCACATCTCCTCCTCAGACTGATCTTATGTTCATCTAAAACCTCCTGCAGACCAACATCTGCTGAAAGAAAGAAAAACAGAAAGAAAACTCTTCAATGTCTGAACAACAACAAGAAGTCCAGTTTTCAGAAATGAGTCCATCAGCAGACAGATGTTCAGTCTTACTTTGTACACAGCTGCTCTGACTGGCTGTCTGCAGTCCAGCTCTGCTTCTGGATCTTTCTCCACACTGGGGACAGGACCAGTCTCCTGATGAAGCAGACTGGTCCCAGTATGAGGAGATGCACTGTCTGCAGAACCAGTGTCCACAGCTGGTAGAGACTGGATCCTTCAGGACGTCCTGACACAAAGCACAGCAGGACAGCTGCTCCTCCTCACAGACACCACTCCTCTTCCTCTTCCTCCCTCTGTGAACACATTTCTTTATCACTAAAATCATTGACTGTCAGTGACAAACATCCAGATTTGATGACACTGTGCAGAAGCTCTGATGGTCACAGAGAAAAGTCAAAGTGGAGAAACTTGTGTTTGAGTTCAGAATCCAAGTTTCCTTTGCTGTTCCTGCCTGTCTTATTAAACACAGAGTGATCAGCCTACAAACTCCACAGTAAAAGCCTTCATCACAGAGCTGATTATGTCCTTCACTGGATGTACTGGAAGTTTGGGATCCATCACTTTCAACTGACCTTTGACCTCCTCTAAAAACTGTGGTGGAGCAGCGGTGTCACATTCAGAGCTTTCAGCTTTATTTTGAAAGAGTTCAGTCATCAGGAAGTGAACTTCTGGGTTCTGATTTCCTTTCTATTATTTTACAGAAGTGAAGAAGAAGAACTAAAAGCTTTGAAATGATCTGAGTGATATTTTTGAACATTGCCACCAAATTGAGTTCAGCCTCCAGCAGTAACTTTGTTTCATGATGCCTCCCTGATGATGTGATGTTTGATTACAAACCTGTTTATGTGTTAGACATTAATCACATGAACACAGGCAGAAAAAAGAAGCCAATGAAACAAATGACAGAAACGTGTTCATTCACTGCCATGATCCATATTTTCTATGTACAGATGTTTGTAAAGAACACGTGTGCAGCGCTTTGTTCTGAGTATCTGCTGTCAGCACACAGTGCAGCAATAACTACAACCACACGTTTCTATAGATCCTGAACATCAGCCTGGAGGAATCTGACCTCAGGTCTGCACACAGAGGAGCTTCACCTCTGGGATGATGCTGGCTTCAGCTCCTTCTACAATCAGGCAGAAGCTTCTGCACCATCAGGACACAAACAGAGAGGAGCTTCTATCCTCAGACCATCCAAGTCCTAAATCAGAACATGCTCCCCTCATAGCATCACCATCAGGGTTTAAACAGGACCTTACATCATGTTCTTGTCTCACTGTCATATTTCAGATCATACCTGATTCATTATGACGTCACACGCTGCTACACTGATCCTGCTGCTTCATTACTGCTGATATTACTCTGCTCACTCTGTTCAGTTACTCTGTTTACATCACTTTTCTCATTTGCTTTGTTCTGCTTGCACTGCTCTGTCAGTACATGCTGTGCTAATGTGGCACAAAGCACTTTAACATTACATCTGCACAATGTTTCATTATTTCATTTAATGATTGTTTCTAATGTTTTGTCCAGTCACAGGAGCAGCTCAGCACATTTCACTGTGTTGTACGTGTATGACGATGCCTGTGACAAATAAACAGCCTCGGACTCTTCAATCTTCTGCATTTCTTTGGAGATCAGCTCAGTGGCCTGTTGAGACCATCTTTCTATTTCTGATGACTCAGTTCAGATTATTATCCTGATACTTTCTTTTAAAATGTGATGAAATCATTTATCTGATGTTCTGACACAAATACACCAAAACAATCCCAAACAGCACAAACCACCACGTTACACACAGTGTAATAAAAATACAGGCAACTACAAATAAAAACACTTTAAAATATAAACTAAAATTACAAAGTGGTCACAGAATTTCAAACACCCGTAAATGAGTCAGCAGCTCTCTTACATGGTCAGCTGAGCTCCATGATTGAAGAACATTGTTGCTGCAGGTTCATGACTGAAATATGGAGGTCTCTCTTTGGACCAGTCACTCCTCACAGACACACAGCTGGATACTGGAGACTGTGACCTCTGACCTCTGCAAACACAACCACATTGCATTCATTTCACATCAATTAGTACACCACAAAAGGCATGCAAGAAACACAGTATGAAGGCAAATTTCTGGCTTCAATAACATTCAACAGGTCAGGTGGAAACTTTTCTCAGATTTGATTCATGTTTTTATAGAACGATCCAGCTAAAAAAAATATACCATTAGGTCAGGGGTCAGCAACCTTCAGGACCCAAAGAGCCATTTGGAGCCAGTTTCCACGCAAAAGAAAACACTGGGAGCCACAAATACTTTTTGACATCTAGAATGAAGATAACACTGTATATACTGTTTTTTACCTTTATGCTTTGTGTGAACAACTAAGGTGTGTTGCTTATGAAATCCATGAAGTGCTACAGAGAAAATTACAGGTTATTTATGTAATGAACACATTTGAACTCTTAAAGAAATATAACCAAAGGAAAGACACCCAGCTGAACTAAAATGATGTAGCAAACAAAAGCTGCTGTGAGCCGCCACCCTTATATCTCCTTTGGGCTTTTGGAGCCTTGACCTGACTTTTAAAAAACAATTGGAAAAAAAGCTCTATGCTGCTGAAAGATGAAAAATAGATATTTGCAAAATTCTGCCTAAATATGTATTTTACCTGGTTAATGTGTGTGGCGGGGCGTGGTCTGCAGCGCTGCTGCAGGGGAGGCGGACGCACCTGAGCGGCACCCGCAATCACGCCTCGCCGCCTTAACGTCTGTGCTGTTGTGTTGGTGTGTGTCGGGCTGTGAGCTGCAAAGCTACAGCCGGCTGTGTGCGTACAGCAACCGTGTGAAAAGTGGTCAATAAAGAGAAGCTGAAAAGCGTGTTCATGCAAACATCGTCGGGTCTGCCGTGATATGTTTACAACGGGACTTCTGCTCCTGAACCTCTGCGCACAGCGTCTGCAGGTCGGGGCTGTACGAAGTCACTTTCATCTTTACAGGACTGTAAGCTGTCGTCTGTGAGGCGTGAGCGGTAGGGATGGGTATTGATAAGATTTTCACGATTCCGATTCCATTTTCGATTCTGTTTAACGATTCGATTCTTTATCGATTCTTTTTAAAAAAGGAGAACACTAAGGTCGATTAGCTTAGAACTTTGTTTTATATCTTCTCTTTGAACAAGATAGAAATTTAGGAGTAACATGGCCTTACAAACCCAACAGTGAGATCTTAAGAGATCCAGCCTACGGCTCTTCAATGTGGTGTCACAGGGACCCCGGGGAAAAAAATTGTAAATGTAAAATAATAAAATAAATATTCTTCTGTAGCAATAACAAAGTATAACATAAATTGTTCTGTAGCAATTACACAAGAATATCCAGGAATGTCCCTGCCTACAATTAAACACATTCACTTACCGAAAATCGGGGGCACCTGCTGTGGCAAATGGGTGCAAGCCTTTGACCACAAACTTAGTCACTGCTCGGTAACATTAGTCTATCCTGGCTTGAAAGGAGACGCTACCGGTAGACTGCAGCGAGAACTGCCAGCGAGCGCCAGCCAGACTCTGTCTCTCTCATCATGGTCACCTAAACGCGCAGTAATGGCAGATAAGGCAGATCGCGCTAACATAATATGCACTGTTAGCTGATTATTTACCTGCCGCATTAACGGGAGAGGACGTGCAAACGTTACCGCTGCTGCTGGGTTGAGATTCACGAGTCCGGAGCGGAATTAAAAACACGACATTCATTTAAGGTCATCGTGTGTTTTGTGAGCAAATGCTTTTGCATATTCGTAGTGTTTCCTCCCTTAAATGAAGTATCTACTTTGCAAGTATTGCAAGTTGCCCTGTTGTCATCCGTTCTTGTAAAGTATAACCAATCTTTTTAGCGTTTGAGCCGCCATGTTTCCTGCCAGGTAAATGACGCTCCGCAACGTGGTGACGTCATTCAGGGTGACTGGAATCGATAAGGGAATCGTTTGCAAAAATGGCAAACGATTCCAAGGAATTGAAACAGTGGGAACCGGTTCTCAACAAGAACCGGTTTTCGATACCCATCCCTAGTGAGCGGTGTTTGTTTTTAACATAGTTCACGGTGGAGAACAGCTGCTGACATAATGTGGATCCGAAGATCCATAATTGGCCTACCTGGGGCTGAAAGTCTCGATAAATGCACGGCGTCTCGGCGGGTACACCGGCTTCCACGAGTGTGACGCTTATTTGAACGACGAAAAAATAAAAAAAATATAATTTTCTTTTTATATTTCAATATCACAATAATCTTCCAATTTAGAACTACAAGTTAAAAAAGAACATAAATAAAATACACTTCAGCTAAATACTTCTAATTTATTTTCCCAAACCACGAGGAGCCGCACTGTAAGGACTAAAGAGCCGCAGGTTGCCGACCCCTGCATTAGTGTTAGTCAATGTTGCAACTGAACTGAAAAACAAAAGATTTTGGTCCAAAGAAACAAAGTCACTATTAATACAACACAACCCCCCCAAAAAGAGCCATGTAGACCCCGGGCTCTATGGGTCTTGTGCTCGGAGCTTGTTCCTGTGCTGCCATGATTAGTGCCTCTGTGCTGTCTTTCAGTCCAGCTTTGTTCAGCCACTGGTAGGATTTCTGGATGTCAGCCACTTCCTCTGCCTGCTGGTGGTGCAAACTGTGTTGTTCTGAGTTTCATTGGACGTCTTTGTCCAAAGCACCAGACAAAGGGCAAAGTAGATGCATTTGCATCAGCAGGAAAATACACCCCAAACTAGCATCATCATTATACAACTTTAACAACTGCCACTAAATGATACTTCATACACAGACCAGTGTTAGGTTAAGTTATGATGTCACTGGCAGAACATTTATATAAACAACCTTTGAACTCTGAGTCAGCAGCTCTCTTACATGGTCAGCTGAGCTCCATGATTGAAGAACATTGTTGCTGCAGGTTCATCACTGAAGTTTGGAGGAACTTTTTCTTTGGACGAGTCACTCCTCACAGACACACAGCTGGATGCTGGAGACTGTGACCTCTGACATCTGCAAACACAAACATCAATAACTGATCAGTTCTCTCTGACAGCCATATGATCAGCTGATCCCTCTGTGATATTGTGTCTGCCTCATAACGCTGACAGGTCAGCCAATCATCAGCCAGTTTTTCTGTCTCTGAATGAACTCAGTTTGTTCTCAGCTCTTCTCTCTGATTCTGCTGCACTGACTTCACTTAAACTTACAGAGTTCAGATCTTAGCAAGAAAACAAGTCAATAAAAATCAAACTCAGATCAAACAGTTTGAACCAATCACAGATCAATGATTCTGTCATGGTTATGTTGAAATGACTAATAAAGTTAGTAGTGTTCTTACATTGTTGCTGCAGGTCCATGACTGTAAGGTGGAGGTGTTTGTGTAACCCCGTCACTCCTCACAGACACACAGCTGGATGCTGCTCCGTCCTCTTCCTCCATCTTCTTGATGTCAGGGTGGAGTTAGTCTGAGAGGTAAACACACACACTCAGAGGTGCTGTTGTACTGGAAGCATCACACTGACGGCTTTCTAATGTTGGAGCTTTGGCACTAAAGTCCAAACCAGTTATTTTAGAGGCTCAAAGTCTTTAAAAAACACCAAAACCATCACATTATTTAATAAGTACATGATCAGGTGGATGAAGGAACTCAGTGTGTTTGGGATCATCATCATGGTGAGGAGCCCACATGTTACGGCTCCTTTGGAGAGAAGCTGAGGATCACTGCAGGAAGTGAGCTCATGAAACCAAACTGCTGTTTGTGAGCAGGATGACTCTGTTATTGGACCTGCTCTGTGTTCTACATATGATCAATACTTCAAATATCTGTAAACATCTCATCTTATATTTGTTGCACTTGGTCACATCTGTCTTTAAAAATAGATTTTTAATGTCACTGAGAGTTCTTTTCTACCTTTATTGATTTATTTTGGAATAAATTAAATATAAAGGTGCCAAAAACTGCCTGCAGCTTCTGCTCTGTGACAGGAAACTACTGTCAGGCTCAAAATGACTTCAGATTATTCATCACAGAGTGTTTATGGATCACAGGACACGTTACAGTTTTACAGCCTCACGGACATAAAACTCTTAAAGTTTGTTTCTGAAGGGATTTTCAGATCAGACCTGATGTTTCTGCCTACAGCCTGTTTACCGATATAATCAATATCAGACATCAGAGCAACAGAAACCTCGGTGATCAGGACGCCGGCACTGAGAACAGGAAGTGGCTCAAACGTCGCACTTTCATAAAGTCAGCCTGAACTCCACTCACAGAGTTTCTGTCGCCATTTTAGTTTTAAAACCCGTCGTGATAAGGGCGGGTCTTACTGTGAACCTGCGCGCTCATTGGCTAATAACTTGAGATTGACAAGTCGTTATCCAATGAGCGCGCGGCTTCTCCCAACATAAAGTAGTTTCCTTTGAAAAACCAAAGTCTGATTATTTTTGCCTCCACTGACGGAGCCTGTTGTTCCCGCCACAGAGACACAGTAATGTCAGAGCGGTGTTAACACTCACCTGCCTCAGCACAGCTCTCACTCTCCTCCTGCTCTCTCAGCTAAACTCACTTCCTCTCTACTTACAGGAAACCAGCGCTCAGAGGAGCCGACCGGCCTCACGTTTCACCCACAGACACGAACAGTGTGGAATTATTTTATGTCATAAGAAGAAACATATTCATGTTAACACTCACCTGCCTCAGCTCCACCTTCCTCCTCCTGCTGCTCTGAACGGAGGATCAACACTTTCACTTTCACTGCTCCTCCCTAAACACAGAGGATGCTGGGACTTGTAGTTTTTACCTTGTGTGATATTTATGGATGTGACACTAAATCACAGCATGTAAACTTCCTGCAAACATGTCACAGGCGATAAAAGTTTCACATTAAAGGTG